>NC_081305.1:35527727-35836136 GCF_030435805.1 Mustela lutreola | reverse complement strand
TTGCTTTAATAAAATCACCTTTTTTGCACCAAAGACATCCCAAGAATTCTTTCTTGGCTGTTGGCTCCAGATCTCACCAACATTCCAAAACTACATCATATACTAATGAACATTTGGGTTGTTTTTTAATCTTTTGAATATTTCACATGTGTGCAAGTATGTATGGAAGAAAATTCTTTTTTTTTTAAGATTTTATTTATTTATTTGACAGAGAGAGATCGCAAGTAGGCAGAGAGGCAGGCAGAGAGAGAGAGAGAGAGGGAAGCAGACTCCCTGCTGAGCAGAGAGCCTGATGTGGGACTCGATCCCATGACCCTGAGATCATGACCTGAGCTGAAGGCAGCGGCTTAACCCACTAAGCCACTGAGGCGCCCCGGAAGAAAATTCTTAATAGTGGAATTGCTGGGCCAAAGAGTAAGTGCATTTTATCTTATTTATTTTTTATTTTCTTTTTAATTTTTTTGAAGTTCAACTTAATTGATATATAGTATATTATTAGTTTCATAGGTAGAATTTAGTGATTCATCAGTTGCATATAGCACCCAGGGGTAAGTGCGTTTTAAATTTAAATAGATACTGCAGAGGTCCCTGGGTGGCTCAGTCAGTTAAGCATCTGCCTTGTGCTCAGGTCATGATCCCAGGGTCCTGGGATTGAGCCCTGAGTTGGGCTCCCTGCTTATGCGGATCTGGCTTCTCCCTCTCCCGCCTGTTCATGTTCTCTCTCACTATCTTTGTCTCTCTCTCTCTAATATAAAAATAAGTAAACAGATACTGCAAACTAGCACCAAGAATATAGAAGAATGTATATTTCCCTATTTTTTTAATAGGAGAGTAAGAGAGGAATTTGTTTTTCTGAGGTGCAGATTGTATGGCAGAGGAAAGGACCGAGGAAGGTGGAATAAAAGTTCATTCTATCTGGTAAAGAATAAATTATTCAATGACGCCTGCTCAAGCACAATAAAGAAGACTTCATTCAAGGCAAGGTCGGGCTATCAGGATGAGTATAGGGACCACTGAGGTGGGAGTTTGCAGCGGGAGGAGAGGTTGGGTTCAACTCTGATTTCAGCACATACAGTGGAAATTTATAGCCAAGGAGCAGGTGGAGATCCATGAACAGAAAAAGGAAACATCAGGTATTGGAGGGGATTCTGGCTAAACCTGTTACAGGACTCAAACTTGTCCATGCACCTGATGTACAGTAAGCCAGCATCTGGGACATCAGTTTTGAAGCAAAAAAAATATTTATTATTAGAAGGGCAACCCAGGGAGAAGGCGGGGGATCGTTCCCAAAACTGCCTTGCTTTGTTCAATCTAGGGCCAGTTTATACATAATTAGGTAGGCATGTGAACAACATGAAGGGAGGTTTGGGGCTTCTTGGAACTTTAGGGGAAGTCTTGAAACCATCCATCTGAAGGTATGCATTCTTCTGGACAGTGAGGCATCATTTGGGACCCGAGGACCTCCGACAGTTTTAAGACAAATGTTACTGCATTGCTGGGTGGCTGTTGGTTAAGCATCTGACTTGAGCTCAGAGGTCATGATCCTTGCATCCTAGGACAGAGCCCTCTATCTGGCTCCCTGCTCAGCCGGGAGTCTACCTGTCCCTCTCCCACTGCCCCTCCCTCCTTCTTGTGTGCTCTCTTTCTCTTTCTCAAATAAACAAATAAAATCTTAAAAAAAAAAAAAAAGACAAATGTTACCATCTGTTTTCCATCAGATTCTTATAATCAGTGTGCAAACAAGGAAGAGAGTGACAAGGGCAAGGTTAATAATTAACCATGCACAGAACTTAAGGAAACATATTAAGCAAAGAACATGAGGCTAGGTTAATAATACAACTATAGCACACCTTATACTTTCTAAACGGGTCCAAGAACCAAGTGTCTGGCTTCAAACCCCCCATCGTGGTTCTTGCTGAGGGCAGGGCGGGGGAATCATACCTGATCAGTGATGGTGGGGGAGAGGAACCAGATTTGGAAGGTCATTAGATATCCGGGATGGGGGGAGGCAGGGTTCTGGTTAAACTGACTTAGCAAGATTCTTGCTAAAGTTGGACAATGCAGAGATGAATATGAAGTCCAAAATTCAGGCCTAGTTAAGAGTTGAGGGGAGTCTGAGTGCGTTCGGTCAATGAAAGAATCTTTGTCATAGGCTCCATGACGTGCCCCTACCTTGTGATCCTCAAATCTTCAATAAAATGTAGTAAGCTCATAAAGGGTCTGGTGGAAATGAGTTTATCTTGGAAGTCAATGGAAAAGTTCATTTTGCATCCAGCTGATGTGAAGCAAAAGCAGCCCTAGAGATCCAGGCATGAAGGCAGAGGACAAAAGGATCCTACACAGAACATGGAGAGAGCATTCTGGGCTTCTAGGGACTGTTATTTATGGAGTCCTAGAAGAGCTGAGTTGCTCTCCAGGGGCAGGGGGGATATTTAGGACATAACACACACAGCTGGTAGTTCATTTGGAAATAAATCTGATGCTGTATGGAAAACATATTTGTGAATGACAAGACAGAAGTCTGTCCACCCTCCCCAAGTCCTCTCTAAAAAGATGGCTCCATCTTCTTCCTTGGAAATGCTCCGGCCAGTGGCCTGATTGAGGATGCAGAAGAAAAGCAGTATGGAGCGGGGCAAAAGTCAGGGCGTGGGACAGGGTTGGTCACTCCCTTTGGGAGTCTTGAGGTCAAACATGACTTCATCTCTTTATTCCTAACAGCTGCCTTTGCTGGTGCTGCCGTGCCACATGGGCAGCTTTGCATGTGTTGCTGAATGTAATCCCCACAGCCAAACTCTATTACACTAGTTCCCGAATTTGCTTCATGCCAGAACCTCCTGGGGAACTTTACAAACTCCCAGTGTCCAGCCATACCTCATGCCAATTAAATCAGAATGTCTGGGGAAGAAAATCAGGGTCAGTATTTTTTTTTTTAAGACCCCTAGATGATGCACTGAGCAGCCACATATGGGAAGCATGGCTCTAGTACTATCCTTCCTTAGAATGAGCAGACTAAGACTCAACATGATTAAGAGCCCACAGCAGAGGGGCGCCTGGGTGGCTCAGTAGATTAAGCCGCTGCCTTCGGCTCAGGTCATGATCTCGGGCTCTCTGCTCAGCAGGGAGCTTGCTTCCCTCTCTCTCTCTCTCTGGCTGCCTCTCTGTCTACTTGTGATTTCTCTCTGTCAAATAAATAAATCTTTAAAAAAAAAAAAAAAAAAGAGCCCACAGCTGATAGCAGTTCTAGAGCTATACCTTCTAAACCCATGCATTAGCCAACAAGTGGAACTGTCTCAGAGCTTCCACAGGGTAGGATTGGAAATTCTGGAGATAGAGGAGGCCTCCGAGTTCATTTTGGCATTTTGACTGTGACATTGTATTAAGGTTCTCCAGAGAAACAGAATCAATAGGACATTTATTTATATTTGTTTATTTTCAGGAACTGGCTTGCATTGTTATGGAGTCTGTCCATAACAATGCAAGCCAGTTCCTGAAACTACTTGTTGAGTAAATCTTTACTCAACAAGCAGGAGGCCTGAGAACCAGGAGAGCAGATGGTGTGAGATATAGGGCGAGTCCAAGTCTCAAGGTCGGAAAAGACCCACATGCCAGATCAAAGAGTCACCCAGGGAGAGAGAAATCTCCCTTCTTTGGCATTTTGTTCTGTTTGGGCCTCCCACCGATTGGATGAGGCCCACAGAGGACGGCAATCTGCTTTAAGCCGACTACCAGTTCAACTGTTAATCTCCTCCAGATACACCTGCACAGACACACCCAGGAAAATGTTTGTTTTAATTTTTATTTAAATTTTAATTAGCTAACAAACGTGCAATATCGCTTTCAAGGGTAGAATTCAGTGACTCACCACTTACATACGACACCCAGTGCTCATCATTAACAAGTGTCCTCCTTAATACCATCACGCATCCAACCCATCCTCCACCCACCTCCCTCCAGTAACCCTCTGTTTGTTCTTTATCCTTAAGAGTCTCTTACAGTTTGTGTGTTTGGGTGGCTCAGTGGGTTAAAGCCTTTGCCTTCAGCTCAGGTCATGATCCCAGTGGTCCTGGGATCGAGCCCTGCATTGGGCTTTCTGCTTTGCGGGGGGCCTGCCTTTCCCCCTCTCTACCTGCCTCTCTGCAAGCTTGTGATCTCTGTCTGTCAAATGGTTGAATAAAATCTTTTAAAAAAAAAAAAGAGTCTCTTACGGTTTGGGTGCCTGGGTGGCTCAGTGGGTTAAGTGCCTGCCTTTGGCTCAGATCATGGTCCCAGGCCCCTGCATCAGGCTCCCTGCTCAGCGGGGAACCTACTTCATCTGCCTGACACTCCCCCTGTTTGTATTCTCTCTCTCTCTTTCTCTGACAAATAAATAAATAAATAAAATCTTAAAAAAAAAAAAAAAGGAGCCTCTTATGGTTTGTTTCCCTCAATCTTTTTTTTCCCTTCCCATATTTTTTTTTGTTTTGCTTTGTTTCTTAAATTCATATATGAGTGAAATCATATGATATTTTTCTTTCTCTGACTGACTTGTTATGCTTAGCATAATACACTCTAGCTCCATCTAGGATATTGCAAATGGTAGAGTTCATTCTTTTTGATGGCCAAGCAATACTCAAATATATATATGTACACACATACTGCAACTTCTTTATCTGTTCAACAGTCAATGGACATTTGGGCTCTCTCCATAGTTTGGCTACTGTTGATAATGTGCTGTCAACATCAGGGTGTATGTACCTCTTTGATTTGTATTTTTGTATCCTTTGGGTAAATATCAAGTAGTGCAAATGCTGGTTTGTAGGGTAGTTCTATTTTTAACATTTTGAGGAACCTCTAAACTGTTTGCATTCTCACCAATAGTGTAAGAGGGTTTCCCTTTCTCCACATCCTCACCAGCACCTGTTGTTTCTTGTATTGGTGGCTTTAGCCATTCTGGCATTTGGCATCTCATTGTAGTTTTGATTTGTATTTCCCTGAAGATGAGTGATCTTGAGCATCATTTCATATGTCTGCTAGACCTCTGGATGTCTTCTCTGGAAAAATTTCTATCTGTGTCTTCTGCCCATTTCTTAACTGAATTTATTTGTTTTTTGGGGGTGCTGAGTTTGATAAGTTCTCTATAGATTTGGGTACTAACTCTTTATCCAATATGTCATTTGCAAATATCTTCTCCCATTCCATAGTCTGGCTTTCAGTTTTGTTGATTATTTCCTTTGCTGTACAGAGCTTTTTATCCTGATGAGTAGTTCATTTTTACTTTTGTTTCCCTTGCCTCTAGTGATGTGTCTAGTAAGAAGCTGCTATGGCCGAGGTCAAAGAGGTTGCTGTCTCTGTTCTCCTCTAGGATTTCGATAGATTCCTATCTCATATTTTGGTCTTTCACCCATTTTGAAGCTATTTTTTGTATGGTGTAAGAGAGTGGTCCAGTTTCATTTTTCTGCATGTCGCTGTCCAGGTTTTCCAGCACCATTTGTTGAAGAGACTTTCTTCCATTGGCTATTTTTCTTTCCTGCTTTGTCAAAGATTAGTCAACCATATAGTTGTGGGTCCATTTCTAGGTTTTCTATTCTGTTCCATTGATCTAGGTGTCAGTACCTTACTGTCCTGATGATGACTATTTTGTAAGTGACTGTGTTAGCCTACCACCCAGAACCACACATCCACCTGGCTCTGCTCTACCCTTTCTCCTTGCTGCAGCCAAACTACAGGTCCAGTCATGTCCTCTCTCCTTCAGGCCTTTCAGAACTTCCCCACTGGTCTCACAGGTAGGTTCTGCATCTGATCATGGCCAGCTGGACCGTATGCATGCTACTTTTTGCCTCCTCCAACTCAATTCCACATCTCCTTCACTCACTTCTTTCAGGTGCTCAAACATCACACTCTCCACCACCATAGGGGCATCATACATTCTATTCCCTCTGCCTGGTGTGCTCCCTTCTCTGCCCTTTCCCTTCAGCCCCAGTAAATGCCTACTCCATGTATAGATCTGGATTAGAATGAAACTTTGAGGAGGCAAATTCCCACCACAAGCATTCCTAGCACAAACAGTGGTCGTGTCCTTGATTTCACTGTAGAGAAGGAGCCACCTGCCCACACACTTCCCTCCCCACCACCTCTCGGGCCCCCCATCTAGAAGCAAATCTCCTCAGTGCAAACACCCACTTTCAGAGAGCTCCTGGCAGGCCCTGGCTCTGCCTACTGGCATGGCAGATGAAGGCAGAGCCTAAATCCATGCATCAGCTTAGGGAGGTAACATATGGACCATGTTCCCAGCTGGCACACACTGCAGACCTGAGCTCTGAGGATAGGAGTTTGGGATCCCAGCCTCACTGCTAAGACATTACCTGAAAGATGATATCATCATCTACCTACCTCATCATGGTTCAGATAGTGCTTGGAACCTAGCAGGGGAAAGGGGTTCATCCAAGGACACTTTGTCAACAACAGAGTCCAAATGGGAAACAAGTCTCTTTAATCCCATTTCAGTGTTCTTCTTCATCAACAAGGAGAGAATGACAATGAGAAGATATACCATCAAGAGGCTTCACAAGAAGCAGATACAACAAAGGAGGTAAAGCAGAAAAACATGGGACTATTCTCGAACTCACCGGAGACGGCCCCACAGTATAAGAAATAACTGGACGAGACTTTGTGGTGGATGAAAGGCAGACTGTGACTACAGGAGGTGCTGCTCCATGCTAGTGAGCACCAGAACTGGTGAAAAAGTACTGGTTATTACCATTCATAGGACCTCTTCCAGTCTACAGTTGGGTAAGGTCTAGGAAAACCCAGTTTCCATGTTAGTAACAGCAACTTGTATGCAGGACTCTCTGAGATGAAATTGGAAATGTCTTTTTTTTTTTCTTTTCCAATTTTTTAAATTTAATTTTTAATTTTTTTAAATAAACACATAATGTATTTTTATCCCCAGGGGTACAGGTCTGTGAATCACCAAGTTTACACATTTCGCAGCACTCATTATAGCATATACCCTCCCAGAAATGTCTTTTAAGATATTTTATCAGTTTCAAGTTTGGCAGGGAACATCCAACCCCAAATACCTGAAACAAAAAGGACCTTTATTCTCCCATTTTCCAAGAAATCTGGAAAAGGACGTTTTTAAGGGTTGGTTCAGTGGCTCAATAAGGTCATTAAGGTCCAGGCTCTCTCCATCTTTTCATCCTGCTGTCCTAACCAAGATGATGATGTTCCCCTCATGGTTGCAAGACAGCCAAAGTATCTCCAAGGAATCACATCACCACACAGAGAATATCCCCTCCCTCACACCTCTATTATCTTGGATTGGATTCCATTATCTTCTAGGAGCTCCCATTCTCCCCAAGAAACTTCCCTTAGGATGTGGTCGGCTAGGTCAGGTTACATACCCATGTTGCAAAGGACCCCTACAAAGCAGTCCCTCGATGTTTCCACCTGTATAAGTGGAAGTGAGCTCTGGTGAGTAAAAAGGAAATGATAGTGGGCTGCTTGGATAATCAATGGACAGGTTCTGCACTACTGGACAAGTCAAGAACAAACCCATGCCCACATCATGCCAAGATCCAGAAATTTGCTAGAAAGAACTGATTATCTCCTAACAAGGACCTTCACAAAGATCAGTGAATCTAAGACAGGCTTGACCTTGTGGCTTGACTCACCCCATGAAGAACTAGATATCTGTTCAAGATTTTCCTCCTCCTCCACCTCTCATGGGGCTGTTTACATCAAACTCATTTAAAGGCCCTCTGTCCAAGACTATGCAGAAAGATGACTAAGCCTCCTGTGAAAAGGACTAACCGCCCCATCATCAGTTTCTCCTTTGGTATAGGGAAGATAGTCCAAGAGAACAAAAGAAGCAAATAGAAAAACCTTCATCTTCACCTTAAAGTATAGTATCAGGAGGTACAATGACCATGGAGGATTGGACATGATGACACTTGAGTTTTAGGCTCTGTAACCTCAAGAAGATTCCTCCACCTCTCTGAGACTCCATTCCTCCACTTAGAAGAAAATGACTTCCATAATCCATTCCCTTATTGAACTGAGATTATACAACTTCAGGTGTATGGAAAAGTTTTGTGAAGCAAATATTTATTGATCAGTCGTTCAAAAATATTAAGTAAGTACCAATTATGCACAAGATACAACACAGTGATAGATGTCCTTGTTCTCATGGAACTTCCATTTTAGTTGGAGAAAATCACAGTTAAACAAGTGAACCAATAAAGAATGTACATCTGGGAAGATATTCATAAAGGAAATGTCCAAGAAATGGTTAATATCCAAAACCATAAAGAACTTATACAACTCAACACCCAAAAAACAAATAATCCACTTAAAAATGGGCAGAAGACATGAACAGACATTTCTCTAAAGAAGACATCCAGATGGCCAAAAGACACATGAAAAGATGCTCAACATCACTCATCATCAGAGAAATGCAGATCAAAACAATGCGATGTCAATGAGATGTCACCTCACCCATGTCAGAATGACTTAAATCAAAAACACAAGAAACAACAAATATTGGTGAGGATGTAGAGAAAAAGAAGCCCTCTTGCACTCTTGGTGGGAATACGAACTGGTGCCGCTACTCTGGAAAACAGTATGGAGGTTCCTCAAGAAATGAAAAAATAGAACTAGCCTATGATCCAGTAATTGCACTACTGAGTATTTACCTAAAGACTACAAAACACCAATTCAAAGGCATACGTGTATCCTGATGCATTATCTACAACAGCCAAATTATGGAAGCACTCCAAGTGTCCACTAATAGATGAATACATACAGAAGATGGGAGATTATATGTATATATGTGTATATATATATAGTGGAAAATTATTTATTTATTATATATGTACTCTATATAGAGAGACATAGTGGAAATTTATATATAGTAGAAATTTATATAAGTGGAAAATTATTCAGCCTTAAAAAAGAATGAAATCTTGCTATTTGCAATGATGTGAGTGGATCTAGACTATATTATGCTAAGTGAAATAAATCAGAGAAAGACAAATACCATATGATTTCACCCATTAAAGGAATCTAAGAAATCTAAGGAACAAAACAAACAAGCAGAGGGGAAAAATGAGAGACAAATCAAGAAAGAGAACTTTTTTTAAGATTTTATTTATTTATTTGACAGATACAGATCACAAGTAGGTAGAGAGGCAGGCAGAGAGAGAGAGAGAGAGGAGGAAACATTCCTAAAAATTACTAAAAATCCAAAAATAGGGAAAAGAATGTACATCTGGGTAGTTATAAAGACTATAAAAAGTAAGTTCTGTGATGTTAGAAAGTGACTTGGTAGCCAGGAAAGAACTGGGCCTTTGACATTTGACTGAAGACCTAAAAGATTTGAAAAAACCATCCAGGAACTGATGGGGCGCAGCAGACAGTACTCGGGCAGCAGGACAAGGGCTGTGCAGAAAGGCAGGCCGGGGCAGGACAAAGGCCAATGTGACCAGAGTGCAGTCAGCCCAGAGAGCAGAAAGAGGAGGTCAGAGGTAGGCAGGTCCAAGGTCACACTGGGTCTCTAGGCCTGGGCTTCAAACTTTGGGTCACAGTCCGTGGTATCACGTATCACGGTGTGCTTTTCAGCTTCTTTATAATTTCTGTGCTTTCTCTTATCTGCAATGAGCGTATTTCATTTTTATAGTCATAAAAATAAGTTTAAAAACTGGAAACTGGGGCCCACAGAAACCTGGAGGAGCAGAGAAGGCATGAAGAAAAGGAAATTGTTCAGGGAAATCCTCTGCTTTCCCTCCAGCCTGCCCTGCCCTGCCTGTAGGTACCTTTAGCCCCTCAAGGCTCCCCTGCCTTTGCCTCTTGCCCCCTCCCTCCTCCTTCCCTTCCTCCCTTCCACCCTTCCTTCCTCCATCTGTAGAATTGTCTTTTCCCTCAAGTGGAAAGTCAAAAGTCCTTCCTTTGCAGGCTTCATGAACCCTAACAACCTGAGCCAGTGGTTAGATGAGGACACTCAATTCAGTTCCATCCATACTTACGAAGTATGGCCCTAACATGGGTTTCCTATCCACCTCCCCAAATAAAAGGTTGTCTTTCAGATGCCCGGTGCCCTCACTTCCTGATAGGAGAAGAAGAGGAATTGGCTAGAAACCAACATTCAGGGAACGAGGCAGAGGTTGGACTGGCGCTCCTTTCTGCCTGATGCTGAATGTAATTATGGGTCTCAAACTCACGGGCCTAAGTCCCTGGAAAGTATCATCAGTTAGCAAAGGCCTGATGTAAGTGCTGAGGACCGTGGAACCTCTCACTCATTCTCATGGGCATATTTATTCATTCATATCCCCTCTATGGTAAGAGTCAAAACAGTAAACGGACAGAAAATGGAGAGAAGTAGACTTGTTGGAACTCTTTGGATCCAACCCTCCTTAAAGCTAAAATCCTCATGGATATTTCATTTATGCAAATACACAGATTTCTATTTCATTTTAGCTAGGTCAGTGTGGGTCTCTGCCTCTTAAGAGTGAGAGGACCTAGGCAGATACCTACAGATACCGTGCTTTGTCCTTCACAAGGCACTTTCACCCCCATTAACTTATCTGAGCATCAGAATGTCCCTGAGCATCAGAATGTCACTATTACCACTCTCATTTTATGGACAAACTGAACAGCATGAAGCTCAGCCTAGTCCAGTTGCTGGTATACCTCCCAGCCCCGTGCTCTGAGTCCTTTTATCTCTCTGCTAATACTTCTCTGTCAGTGCCATGCAAGCCAAGAAGTGACTTACTTCCAAATATGAATTTTTCACCAAGTTCTGTGTAGGGTAGTATGTGAATTGGTTCTATTCTCTGAAACAGATCGCCTTTGCCCTGATATGTGGCACATTTGATAAAGGGATGATTATGCACCTACATGAGGAATAATATTAATGTGGAAAATTAGGGGAGTGGATTTTTTTTTTTTTAAAGCAAAGACCATTTTCTATTGACTTTAATTATAATGGGTTCCTGGCAATAAATTTGTAGAAAGTGGGACAGCTGACTCAGCACAACACACCAATGAGAAAGGCTTCCAGAAAAGTGGCAGGTAGAAATGGCAGAATCCTCACAGCCATGCTCATTTGTCACAAGTACAAATAGGACAGAGTTTCCCAGAGTGTGTTTATACAGACCATTAGGACAATTAGGGCATTAGGGCAAGGTGGGAAATTTGTTAATGTCAAATAACAATGGACAGCTGCCCATACTGCCCCTTTTGAAAGGATTCACTGATAAATCCTGAAGTAAAAAGAACTATTTTATTTTTTTAAATAATGATTGAGCATATAGATCTTTTTTCTTCCTTTTTTAAAGATTTTATTCATTTAGTTGAAAGAGAGAGAGTGAGTGAGAGAGAGCATGAACCGGGGGAGAGGGAGAAGCAGACTCCCCACTGAGCAGGGAGCCCAACGCAGGGCCCAACCCCAGGACCTCAGATCATGACCCAAGCCAAAATCAGACGCTTAACCGACTGAGCCACGAACGCATCCTGAAGAGAACTATTTTACACGGGGTTTTCCAAACTTGTTTTACCACGGACATCTAGGAATAAAATTATTTGGCTACAAACAACAGAAACCACAATAGCTAGCTTAAAAGGAAGAAAAGAGAACCTATTGGAGGACTATAAGATAGCTTGTAGAATTACAAGGTCTTTGGTTTTTTTCTTATTAATTAGTTTCTGGGAGCTTTCCCATGTCGGTTTACTACTATACGTATATTCATCTCAGTGTTTCACATTGCTTCCTGGTATTTCATCGTATGGCTGGGTATCAGTATCTATGGCTACAAAACTTTGTGGTTTCCAAGACCAGCTGCACAGTTCTTCTGGTTTGATCCAGTTTGATATCTGAGGAGTTTTCTCATGTACCTGTGGTCAGCAGGCAGGTCTTTCAGAGGCTGGATGGTCTAGGGTGGCCTCATCCATATTCCAAAGGCAGCCAGTGTGCTCCGGTTCTCCACATGGCCTCCCATCCTCCAGCAGGCCGGCTTGGGTTCACTAGCACAGCAGCGTCAGGGTTCCAAGAGAACAGGCCCCAGGGCACAAGCGCTTTCCAAGCATCTGAGTGTGTTGTGTGCCACTGGCCAAGGGAAGTCACGATGCCAAACTAGAGTCAAAGGGTGGAGACGCAGACTCCAACTTTGGTCAGGGCCACTGGCAACACCACATCCTAAGAACACAGATGCAGGGAAGGGAAGGATTTGGGACCAAATTTACAATTTGCCACAGGATGGATCATGTTTTATTTATTTGCTTCTTTTTTTTTTTAAGATTTTATTTATTTATTTGACAGACAGAGATCACAAGTAGGCAGAGAGGCAGGCAGAGAGAGAGAGAGAGAGAGAGAGATGGGGAGAAGCAGGCTCCCCACTGAGCAGAGAGCCTGATGTGGGACTTGATCCCAGGATGCTGGGATCATGACCCGAGCCGAAGGCAGTGGCTTAACCGACTGAGCCATCCAGGCGCCCTATTTATTCACTTCTATATCCATGGACATTTAGGTTGCTTCCAGCACTTCATCATTATAAGAAAGGTTGCAACAAACATCTTCTTAAATATATCTTTATATACATGTAATTATTTTGATAGATTCCAGCACTGAAATTGCGGGGTTAAAAACTATGGGAATTTTTGCCTTTTGACACCGATGTATACTGCCATCCATTAGCGAGAGCCCATTTTCCTGCATCTTTTTCAATCACAGCTCTTATCAATCACTTTAAATGATTCCAATCATTATGGGCTACAAAAGCTATCTCATTGTTGTTTACATTTGCATTTAATTTGACTGCTAGTGATTTTGTATGTTTACAAGTCATGTGTGGGTCTCATAAACTACATTCCATATACACATGCTCCGGAATTCTCCATTTTGCTTCATTATTATATTTTTTGATTCCTTAACACTCTATATTATGATATTTTGATACACAATAGGACAAGTTTCTCCCATTTTTCTCAAAAATGTTTTGCCTATTTTTGTGCATTTTTCCTTCTGATGTGAATTTTGCTCAACAAACTTGGGATTTAGTTGGGATTTAATTGAATTTACAGATTAACTGAAGAATTTTTTTTTTTAAAGTAGGCTCCATTCCAAGTGTGGAGCCCAATGCCGTGCTTGAACTCACGAGCCTGAGATCAAGACCTGAGCTGAGATCTAGTTAGGCACATAAGGGACTGATTCACCCAGGCTCTCCTAATTGAAGGATATTTATATATTATACTATTGGGTCTTAAATATGAGGAAACATTTGTCTCTACATGTATTTAGTGGTTCTTCTAAGTCAATAAAGTTAACATTTTTTCTTCACACTTTTCTTGCTCATTTCTTGTTGGGTTTATTCATAAATATTTGTGGCTTGTGTTGCCATTGTTAATGGGATTTTTTTTGCAACAAACTAATTGGTTATTGCTAGCATATAACAGAGCTATTGATTCCCATACATCTTTGAGAGGGACAGTCATCTCCCCACTGGCCATGTGTGTCAGCATCAGTCTGGAACCAGCTCTGTTCAACCAGAACTCCCTGGATATCCTTGATTGAGTCTCTTCGCATTCTGGCCTGTTTCCCCATATGTAAAATGAGCGGGTTCAACTAGATTAACTAGATTACTGTGTTTCAAATGCAGATTGATGGCCAGTTGAGGATCATGAAATAGAAGTAGTGGGTCAAGACCAGCATTTAAAAACTAAAAATAAAACATACAGTAGAACCAAAAGTACCAGAATTTATCATTCTAAGGGCAGTCACTATTTTTGTTAAACTGTTTCCTCACCAATATGCATGTACATGCACAAGTGCTCAGTGTGTGTATGTGTATGTGTGTGTGTATGTACACACTGGGTTATAATGTAAACAGTATTTTCTAGGTGAATTGTGATTCAAAAAACTTGAGGGGTGGCTGGGTACCTCGTTCAGTTAAGTATTTGACTATGGATTTCAGCTCAGATCATGATTTCAGTGCTGTGAGATCGAGCCCCACCTCAGGCTCACTGCTCAGCATGGAGTCTACTTCAGACTCTCTCCCTCTGCCTCTACCCCCATGCACTCTTTCTCTAAGAAAAATTAAAAATCTTAAAAAAAAAAAAAAAAAAAAAAAAAAGCTTGAGTGACCATAGTGACCCCCAAGGGCCCATCTCTGCTCTGTGGTCCAAGAATTTATATCCATGACATTGGGCTGCTTTTCCCACCACCAGAACAAACTGGTCTGCAAGAAGCAAATAACGGGACAGACAAAACAGGTATCATCTGCATAATTTATACACACCCCCTCTTCATACACAGCCTTCCAGAAACACACACACACACACACACACACCAAACCTCAGGGAGGAGCAACCTAATTCAGCCCAACCCAGGAGATAAAAGCATTAACTGGTAGTCTCCCAACCACCTAGGGATTATCACTCCCTCTCCGGAAAGACTGCTTCTCCCCCATGACAATCCTGTAGTCACAACAGGTACCCTACAGGTAGCCTGCTCTGAGCCAGTTCCCCACAAGGTAGGATTTTCTATGTTGGAGAAACAAAGGGGCCCGGGTGAGAAGTAGGGAGCTTAAGACCCCACACAATTACTACCTACTGTCAACCTTGAAAATGAAGCAGCCAGTTATTTTACCAGCAAAATGGATTTATTCAGAAATGGCAGAGAAATTGCAATTTGGACACGAAAGCCATGGCAAAGCCACTGGCTGGTCCAGAGAACAAAGGAGAGAAACATTATAGGGAGGAAAAGGGAAGTTGGGGGCCGGGGCTTTGGACAAAAGTCCATTGGAGGAAAGTGAGAAGAGTGATGACAGTTTCTCATTGGCTGGGCTGTAGTTGGGCAAGGAAAAAGAATCTTCCTCCTGCGTGCTGGGGTAGTAAAGTAGGCTTCTTCCTGCTGGAAAATGCAAGGTATGAGTTGGGATCTGCAATTGCCCTAGAGTTGGTAGGGGGTGAAAGCTCCCCTTTCGGTATCCTGCCTCTATTTTAAATGAGGTTTCCTCAGTTTCATACCACTGTTAAAATGTGGAAGTGGCTGGTTCAACGATAAATTGGAACAACTTTTTAGAGGCAACCTGGCATCCTGCATTCCTTTTGTCCCAACAATTAGTTTCTCCTGAGGAACCTGTGGGACAGGTGAGAAAAGATACACAAGCAAAACCAAACAAAACTTAGAAACACAGTTTCTTAGAAACAGATTGGGCAAATATATGCTCAACCATAGGATGGGAAAACGATATCATTAAAGATAATAATGGTGATCTGTATTCTATATGGATGTGAAAAATGTCCAGATTTATTATTTTGTGGGGAGAAAAAGCAGCTTATACGTTGGAACAGCCAAACCCCATTTTTGTTTTTGCAAATCTGTGTGGTGTTCTGTCTCTCTGTGTGTTTTTTCTGTTTTGTCTGTCTAGATCTGTGGGGGAGGAAAGAGTTGTGGGGGGTGGGGTGAGGGGTGGGGGCAGGGGCTTATTTTTAAAAAGGGTCTGAAGCCTGTAAGGACTTAAGCCAAAATGTTAAAAAGTGGAAGGAGGAGATGTGGTAGAAATTTTACTTCCACTTGATGCCCTCTATATTGTTTGTTTTACACGTGTACAGGTTACTCTTATGATAAAACATAATGAAATAAAATTATTCCTTTTCGGGCGGGGGGGTTCGGAACAGTAGTAACAAGTTATTGGGAAGACTCGTTTCTCCCTGCCTTCGTAGATGGGAGCCCGCGCAGCGAGAGCCGCTCGCCGGGACCCCTCCCCACCACCCCCGACCTCCAGCAGTGCCCCCGACTCCTCCCAGCCCGCTCCCAGAGCAAGGCCCCACTCCCACCCAGCACGCCTCACCAGCAGGGCCCCACTCACCACCTGCCTGCAGGCCCCAGCCAGGGCGCCCGGCCCCCAGCGTTCCTGCCCCGCCCCACGGACCGTCCCTATCCTACACACCCCGGATCCCAACCCCAAGCGCCTGGGCCTAGTCTCGGCCCCGCTCCGGCTGCAGGAGGTCCCCTCTCCAACGCGTTTCTTCCCTCTGTGTCCTCGCGCACCTCCTGGGCCCGCGCCCGCTCCTGCCCCGCACCCCACTGCCGCGAGCTCCCCTAGCCCGCCCCGCGTCATCTCTGCCACCGACCGCAGGGAGGCCAATGCAGCGGGCAACGCGTGTGCCCGTGGGCCGAGGCACCGGCTAGGGCTGCACCCCAGGCCGCACGCCTGCCACTTCGCGCGGGGGGGCCGCCCTGCTGGCGGCGCTCCTGGCGCTGCGGGTGCTGGCCCACGCGCTGATCGTGGTGGCCCTCACCGTGGACCACAGCGTGCGCTCCAGCGGCAACTTCCTTAAGTTGCCGTTGCCGACTTGCTGGTGGGTCAGTGCAGCCCCGGGGCCTGGGGGCCGGCGGCACCTGTGCAGTCCTGGAGTGGGGAACCCGGGGCTTGCAAGTCTCCCTCAAGAGTTGGGGCACCTTGGGGCACCTCAGGCCAGGACAGAACGAGCAATCCAGCGGCAGGCACTATAGGCGGCTTCTGCATCCTGCTGGACGTCCTGACCAGGGAGTGGAAGTTCAGGAGGAAACTGTCAGTTGTGGCTGCTGTGCACCGCCTAGGTCTTCAATATCGTCCTCATCAGCTATGACAGGTTCCCCTCTGTCACCACGGCAGTGAGAAGAGTAGAGGCTCGACATAAATCCGCTGGTGTGGGGGACAGCCCGGGACACCGGCGGGTTCTGAGTTGCTGGGCTAGTGGCAGAGGGAAAACCCCACACCGCTTCCAGGTATTTTAGGGCCCACATATTCAAAGGGAAAAGAAATGGAGATGCCAAAACTAGGTTACAAATACTGATGCCTGTTTTAAATACTTATATTTAATAAATTTAAAAGTTACAATGCATGGGGCGCCTGGGTGGCTCAGTGGATTAAGCCGCTGCCTTCGGCTCGGGTCATGATCCCAGGATCCTGGGATCGAGCCCCGCATCGGGCTCTCTGCTCTGCGGGGAGCCTGCTTCCTCCTCTCACTCTCTGCCTGCCTCTCGCTGACTTGTGATCTTTGTCTGTCAAATAAATAAATAAAATAAATCTTTAAAAAAAAAAAAAAGTTACAATGCAATGTAAATTGTGCCTTTCACATGATTTATTTTTATCATTATAAAGTGTACCCTAGGTGTGACAGTCTTGAGTATGGTCAGGAAGGATCCAAACCTAGGGGCCCCTGGCTGGCTCAGCTGATGGAGCATGCAACCCTCCATCTCAGAGTTGTAGGTTTGAGTCCCAGATTGGGTGTGGAGACTAATTTAAAAAACAAAATCTTAACCAAAAAAAAAAAAAAGAAAGAAAGAAAAAAAGAGGGGGTCGCCAGGGTGGCTCAGTAAGTTAAGCATCTGCCTTGGACTCAGGTCATGATCCTGGGGTCCTGGGATGGAGCGCATGTCAGGCTCCCTGCTCAGTGGAGAGCCTGCTTCTTCTCCCTCTTCCTCTGTGTCCCTCTCTCTCTTCCCCCATCTCAAATGAATGAATGAAATCTTGAAAGGAAGCAAGTCCTATTAAGGCACCTTTGTCTTTCCACCCATTGTTCTCACCCTGAGTTCAGCTGTCACCCCCGGGAGAGCCTTCCTCAGTCACCCATGTCAAATAGCAGCCCTCCCACTCTCCAGTTCTCCCGGGCTATACTCATGCTTGTCACGGCCTGACACTGTATTTGAGGTCTCTGTCTTCTTCACTAGACTCTACCATGCTCTAAGGGGGCAGGAGTGTTGTCTTGTTTGCTGATGTTTTCCCAGTGCCTGGACCTGTGCTAGTGTATATGCTGATTTAATGTAAGCATAATTTCATCTGGAGATGTGATCGTATGTCCACATTCAAGGCCCAGTGGAAAGGTGATACAGATGCCAAGTGGATTTTTGTCCTCCCTGGTAAGTGTTCATGGCTGCCTCCCCAAGAACAGTGCTGGGTGGGAAGGGAAAATGCCCCAGCATTTCCAGGGCAGACAGCAAAGGGAAGGGTTTGTATGAGCAACCACAAGTAAGGTACGTTCACAGTGGTGCTCCTTAAGCTGGTCCAGGAGTCCGGACTGAGGGTCCACTCTTAATTTTAAGACACTTAACACATTGTGTGATCTTGGCACATCACAGCACCTCTGTGCACCTGTTTTCCTGTAGGAAAGTGAGGGGTTAAAAGCCCGTTGGCTCTAACCTCTATGATGGCTAATTCTTTTGGTCCTTACCTCCTATAAGCAAAAACCAAAGTTTTTTTATCCCTGTTTTGCACATCTAGATAAGACCCAAAGAAACTAATCAGCTGCAGCAGAAATGAATCTTAAGTGAGACAGAAGGGGAAAAAACAGCAGTAAAAAGAACTTTCCTTTGAGCTTTAAAAACAAAAACAAACAAAAAACTCCTTGTATCTTTTGTCCAAGTAATCCACGTTCACTATAGAAAAATCAGAAGCTTTGGCGGGTAGGCTAAGCCCACTCTATGGCACTCGTGCAATTTGCCTCACTTTCAGCTGGAGTTCTCAAACCATTTGGGGAGCACCTTTCAAAAAAATACCTTTTTAGATTTAATGGGCTTGGAGGGGGGCCCAAGCTTGGCATCTTTAAAAATGTCTTTGGGTAATTATAAGGTATTATAAGAAATAGCTGAGGACAAGACCTGTTGCTTTCCCCACGGTTCTAGCCAGCTCATCCTGTTTCCCATCTCTGTTACCCTTTCTTACATTTTCACTATATTTGACCAAAATCATTTCCCAAGTACCATTTTAAAGTGCCATTTTCTAAATTTCTGGGACCTCAGAGTAAGCATTACTCTAGGGCCAGCTCTCCTGAGGTGCTCCATTGGTGATTAGGTTTCCTTTGCTATGAATTAAAACTTTGTGTACATTGCAGGCATACACAGTAAAATCACTTAATTAGCAGTATTAGCAGCTAATGTAGAGAGTTGGGTCTTCGACTTCAGTGACATACATTCCCAAAGGGTCTTCAGTATGGCAGCCCAGTTGGTGTAAAATGTCAATCTTTCCGATCTTGAAATAGCCTTAAATTTCCTGTTATCTTTCATTATATCAGAACTTCTTCTGCACACCAAAGATATGGGGGAGGGGAGTCAAGAACATTTATTTTGTGCTTCTACGTTTACAAATATTTTTAATATCCAGTAAGAATTGATAGCTAACCTTTGAGGGCTTATTTTAAGTCAGATACCATTCAAAGTTTATATGGATTATATCCAAGAACTGATATAGACAGGGTCATGACAACCCTGTGGTCCAGGAAAAAGTGTCCCATTTTACTCATGAAGAAACCGAAGCCCACAGAGGTTAAGTAAGTTACCTAGAAAAAAGAGCTAGCCAAGTGGGCTTTGAAATCCAAGCTACCTCACTCCAGACAGAGCCTCTGGTCTTTGTCACAGCAACATAGTGCCACCTACAGGAACAGTAGGGGGGGACTGGCTTAGTCAAAATAAAAATACTGGGGCACCTGGGCGGTTCAATTGGTTAGGGGTCTGATTCTTGTTGATTTCAGCTCAGGTCATGATCTCAGTGTTGTGAGATCAAGCCCTATATTGGGCTCTGCGTTATGCATGGAGCCCGCTGAAGATTCTTTCTCCTTCTCCTCTGCCCCTCCCCTCTTCTCTATAAATAAATTTAAAAAATACTGAGTGACCACTTAAGTACAAGATGAACTTAAAGCTGGAAGACACAGTGCAAACCAGTGCTATTCTACTTGTGGATGCTGAATTGTGTATAACATATACATGTTCTGGGAGGTGTTCCACTTACACCACCTTCCTAGATGTATACCGACCGTTCCCGAGTCTTGGAATTCCCCATTCAACATCAGGCCTAATCTAGGCTCAGTGCTTCTCTCCACCTATGAAGGGTTGCTCTCCCCAGTCTATTAAGAACTAGTATTTTGGGGGTACCTGGCGGCTCAAGTCAGTTGAGCATCTGACTCTTGATTTCAGCTCAGATCATGATCTCAAGGTGGTAACTGAGTCCCAGTGTTGGGCTCCATGGTCAGTGGAGCCTGCTTAAGATTCTCTATCTCTGCGCCCCTCCCACTTCCTGCTCTGTGCACTCTCTCTCTCTCTCAAAACCCAAAAACAAAGAAAAAGGACCAGGGGAGCAGACCTACAAAACAAGCCCTAATTCATTAGATTCTAGACATAAAATTGCCAAATTGGTGTGTGTTAATTCTTAGTCCACATTTTCTTTGCATTTCTCTCATTACAGACAGGTTAAGAGTTTAACTTGCTTCAGTCCATGGAACACTGCTGGACAGCCTGGCTCTAGCTATAAAATATGGGATTGCAAGTCAAGAATTAGTGTCACAAGGCTAAAAAAAAAAAAAAAAAAAAAAAAAAAGGCTGATGCCCTGTGACTTGAAGTCACATGAAGACTCATAAAACCCTCTCTAGGCTGTACTCCAATACTCCTACCACCTGAAAGTCCTTCTGTGCTCTCCTAGAAATATCATATTTTATTACTGCTGGTCTGTCTTCATACCAGAAGAAAATTCTCAAAGCTAGGGACCATATCTTGTTCACCTTTATACCCAGCGCCTATGCATCAGAAAAATCAACACACAGCAGGTGCTCAACTTTTGTTTAATAAAAAGAAATCTGCAAATTAAGATTAGCCAAACTCTGGTTAAAAAAAAATTAGAAGACCTTTGGTTTCTTAAATCTGGCCTCTTCACCTCACCAAAAAAATGTGAAATACTTTATACCCTATACTAACATTATTTTACCGCCGAACCTTTCTGAATTCAAATTCAAGTATTCTCAAGTCAAATCTTTACCCTTCAGCTGTATTTCACGGAACACGTGAATAAAATGAACATGTCAACTTCATTCCACAATCAGGTTTAGAGTAAAGTGAATACCTGCAACGTACAGAAAGGGTTTGCTAGAACAGGTTCTACAGAAAAGCTAAGCATACTTGATAGATTTTAACGGCACCAATACTACAACTTTATAGACACTTATTCCTATAAAACCTGATGTCTGTTCAGACTGCTGTAACAAAATACCATAGACTGAGTAGCTTATAAACAGAAGTTTATTTCTCACAGTTCTGGAAGCTATTAAGTCCAAGATCAAGACACTAGCATGGCTGAGTGAGGGCCCTTCCCCAAGTTCCTTACTGCCAACCTGTGCTGTCCTTACAAAGTGGAAAGGGGCAAGCAAGCTCTCTGCGGCCTCTTTTAATAAAGGCACTAATGCCATTCATGAGATTCTGCCCTCATGACCAAAGCATCTTCCAAAGGCCCCACCACTCAACATCTTTGGGGGTCAGGTTTTCAACATTAATTTGGGGGGGTGGAGGGAGCCACAAACATTCAGACCACAGTATCTAACAAGTGCCAGACATCTATCAATGGCAGGGGGAGGGACAGATGGTGAGGTGTTAAGTGAGGCGGTCATCTGAAAATGCCCATAAATTTGTAACCTCTCACTTCAAGAGGTAGAGCTTAATTCCTCTTACCACTGAACTAGACTTAGTAACTCCCTTCTAACAAACAGAATAGGGCAAAAACAACAGTATGTTCCAAAGTCAGATCATAAAAAGGCATGTGGCTGCCTCTTTTGGATCACTCTAGGGAAGGCAGCTGCTATGCATGAGGACACTCATGCTGCCCTTGTAAAGGCCCACAAGGAGAGAGGAACAGAGGCCTCCAGGTAATGGTCATGTGAACGAGCCTGGACGCCAGCCCCAACCAAACCGTCAGATGGCTGCAGCTCCAGCCAAAATCTTGAGACACCCTAAGCCAGAACCACCAGCTAAGCTGCTCCTAAATTCCTAAGCCAGAAAACCATGAGATAAATGTTTGTTGTTTCAAGACACTAAATTAGCCTTCTGAGAGTTTAAGTGGAGACATCATGCCTAGGAGAACAGGGTAAGGCCAAGGAAAGCAAATGGGTATAAACCAAAGAGCAGATGGTGCCTTGCTCAAGAAGTGCTTAAGTTGAGAATTGAACAAGCAAATGCTGAATGTAAGATTGTCTATTAAACTCCACAGGCATTCTACTAGCTCCTTCTACACATCTAGCACGAAAGGGTTAAAGTCCAAAATTGTTAATAGCAACTTTATTGTTCCACTGGTGCAAAAAAAAAAAAATCATAATTGTATGATGCATTTCCCCTTAAATTTACAATAATGAAAGTTATACATAAATTATATCGATCACAAATTTCCTATTTTATACTATTTAGAACAAAATTATTTTGATAAATATGCCCAGAGGACAACATAGGTTCTTAATTGATGACTGAATCCAAATATGCAAAATAGAGCTTTTGGTATTGACCATGGTGTTTTAAAATTCTCAAACATGCACTAATATATTCTAGTTTTAGGGAAAATATTACACATGGCCTTATCTTGCAATTAGGGAAAAGCCCAAGCTGAATTTCACATACAGTATCCCTTTCCTCTAAATTAATCGCAAATTGGACTAGAGAACAGAGAGACAGACACTTTCAAGTTAGTACTCCCAAGTAATGAAGGAAATTACACAACCAACAAAACGGAATAAAGGAAGAAGAGCTTCATTAGTAGCTGAGATAAGTGGTGGTTTGTTTCTGCTTTTTTATTTTAATAGACCACGTGAGTTTTAAATAGCAGATCAATCATGCTACCTGGGGTGATCAGACAGACTGAACACTTAGGAAGTGAATAACTTTATTAAGGTCCTGAAGGTGTCTGGAGGTGCTGGGTAAAACACATCACAGGTAAGAACAGGAAACCTACCTCAGCATTTCTGAAAGGCACAATCTATGGAAGGGAAACCTAGTATAATAAAACCCTTACTGGATGTACATGGAAAAGAGTATGGTGAGCCTGTTTCCTTTTTAAAGGATGAGACCTTCATAAATTGGCCCCTCAGATTCTGGCGATTCCCGCCTCAAACGCAAATGCTCCAGTGTGTTATGAAAATGTTTGTTAATCTGCTCTGTTTCTTCACTGGACTCAAGATTTGGAAGATCTTCTCGAATCTTTTGGATAAGCTGGTTCAAAACCTGAATTGTGACCTACAAGAGAATATGTACAGTTACATAATCAAGCATGTAGCATATAAAAAATATAATTCAATAAAAATGTTTTGAGATTCTTGTGTTACTCTCAAAAGTCACCAAAGTAATTATAAAAAGAGAAATGAAAACATCATTCCTGGTTTGAGCAACTACTGGCAATTCACCAAAAAAACAAAAACAAAAACAAACAAACAAAAAAACAATAAATAAAAAACAAAGCATCATGAACCAATAAAAGAAAAGCAGTATTTTATTTAACCAACAAATCTTGACCAACACTGTATTACTGCTAAAAGGATATTCCATTTAGGAATTATTCTAAATTTGTACCTGATAACCAATCAGCCTATTGTGTGTTTTTCAAACAGACAGTGACTATTTTTTATAAAATATTCATGAGCAAAAGAGATGAGAATTTTCTTACACACAATGAGTTCTTCTCTTAGAGAGATACATCTATAGACAGAAAAGGATACTAGAGAATGAAATTACCAAGATGATAAACTTTTCTATGTATCAAACCTCTGAAGAGCAGGATGGGAAAATATTATCTCACTAACAATATTTTATTATAGTTTACTTACCGCATCATTTTCCTTTTCATAAAAATAGATATATCTGTTCAGAATTTCTATAAAAAGTTGCACTTGTAAAGAGGGGTCCATGCACTGATTTGCTATTTTCAGAGCTTTTTTAAGGCATTCCATTACCCTCTTGCCTCCATGAAGCTAGAATAAAAGAGTGAAAGGGTTGAGGGTGGGGTGAGAGTCTATTAAAGAGATTAATGAATTATAAATGTCCCATTTCACACAAAGGCATAAACATAACCCTACAGTGGCTCTTAAGGCATAAAACAAATTTAAATCCACTTCATTTTTTTTAAAGCACACAGCTATACTTTACAATTATAATTTGTTTTTACATATTTATATGTTAAATGTTTTATGCTTATCATATATACTTTTTAAAGACAGTGGTATAAACTTGCTATATTACCACATACTCAAAGTTGGGCTTCACCACAGGATGTGACTCTCTATACATTATACATTACTGTCCCTTTTATTTCTTTTAATTAACAAAGCTATTTCCTTTGTCCAAATGTTTCACCTCTAGCACACAAGGGCCATGGCAGCTATTCCCTCTTAACAATCCCCTTTCCTATAGCATGGTCAGGAATGACCTCCCTCCTTACCTCTTCTCCATTTTTGTCTGTGTTTCTGCCAGACCAGAAGAGATGTGCACAGGTGCTCACAGCTCGGCCCTGGTCAGGTTTCTTCAGAAGTTTGGATGCAGCAAGTGCACACTGAGTCCTCAAAGGTTCATGATTCTCTTCACTGAAGCACTTCATCCTCTCAAAAGTACCAATGATCAAGGTGATGGCAGCCAGCTGTGCTTTGGAATCACTGATTTCATCTTCATACAGAGAAAATGCCTGGTGAATAAGGAGGAGAAGAGACCTTACTACCATCGATTGGAGCACTTTCTAAAGTACTTCCCACCAAAACCCCCATCTTGTGAGATCCTCTGCAGTCGCTTCATATCACAACATGCTGACCCCTCCCATGGAGAGGAAAAAGACAGCTGATAAAGGAAAGAAACTGACAACCTGCAACAAGGAAACTTGTTTTATCTTTTGTTTAACCCAGAGTTCTCAAACTGAAATTAATAAAGGAACTCTTCACTCCATGAAACACTTATCCCAAGACCCACCTGGAAATCTTAAATCTCTTTATAGCACCTAGTAACTGATCTATTTTCCTGCTCCAAACCAATCAATATAGTATTAAGTATTATAGTATTAAGGAGTTCCAAGATAGTGGGAAAGGAGTAGTTACAAATTCAGTGAAGAGAAAATCCATGTGCACTACCACTGTAAGTGCAACAGGAGACTGAACACAGCAAAACTGATTAAATAACACAGAAAGGAGAAAAGACCATCACCTGGGACATAAATTCGTACGCCACTGTTTCATGATTTTCAAAACCAATTTCTCCAGCAGCTAGAGCCCCTTGAAGAAAAAGTCTTAAGGGTAATTCTGCCAGCTCTGCTTTGATCAAAGCACTAATAGTCTGGTGAGCAAATGAAAAAATCTTCTGGCATTTCTTTTCCCATTTGTCATCCTAAAAGAGAAAAAATAGTTTCAATTACCTTAATTTCAAGATTAACTTGCTCAAGAATATTCATTTTATATGAAACTTCTATAGAACAAACAGGAAAAGCAGGAAAGCTGAGCTCAAGGTTCCACCATCCTCTTCCTCCATTTCATTTATGAAGCACACAAGTGAATCAAGCACATATTCACTTGTGCTTACTGGCTTTGTAATTTTTGTGTATTTGGCATTTGGTTTTTTTCTCATCAGAAAATCAACACATATCCCAACTGCACAGAATTAGGAAAATAAACAAATAAATTTTAAAAACTATAATCATCCCTAAATCTACTACCCAGCAATAATCACTAATAGCATTCTGATGTTAACACCTTTTTCCTATGCAAATGTAATGTAACTGAGATGTCTATTCTGGTTTTGTTTTCTACTTTGTAGTAACTCACCAGAAGCGTTAAATTGGGTTCATGCTGCATATATTTGCATCGAATTTCTTTTTCTTCACTTATTTTGTCTTAATAATTTTCCTCATGATACTAAGTTACTGGAAATCACTTTAATGACTAGAAAATACTTCACACACTGAATATAGCATAATTTACTTAACTATTTCCTTTTGGACATAATCTGTAATACCAATAAATACTAACGCTCTATACACACGCAGTTTACTGAATCCCTAATTATGTCTTAGTATAAATTCTTAGAAGTGGAATTATTAGTTCTTTTAAGGCTCTACTTACACACTGACAGCTTTTTAGAAAACCTATAGTATTTCACATGTCCACCACTACTAGTTGAGAATGAATCCCCATTACACCACTGCCACTGCAAACCTTCTTTTTCTTTTCTCTTTACCACTATGATTTCTAAAACAGAGGTTCACTGTTGAAGTTACTAGTGAGGTTAAAGTTTATCCATGTTTGACCATCCAAATTTCTTATTAGAGCAATCAGTTCTTTTCATTTTTAAAAGAGGGTAATCATTATAGACTTGCTTCAAGGATTAAATGCAATAATCCAAGTATATAGGTAGTCTTTGGCACAGTATATGGCACACAGAGAATGCTAGTTGCTAATTCCATTGTTACCAAAATCTATACAGAATGCTAGAAAAGGGACTACATGAGCAGGCGGCATAATATAAATTGGCCAAAAGCTGCTGTGTCAAGCTGGCAGGTATACGGTTCTCTATTTTTGGAAAAGTAAGTTTACTGAGGTTTATTTGTTAACACTATCCTGACTGTCCAAATTTCAGGTACATCAGATTAAAGTATTTTCTATAAAACTATTGAAGACTTAAGCCATGATTCTGCTTAAAGAGTAAGTGCATAAAAATATATACAATTCATAAAATTATTCAACTTCAGGGTTTTGGAGAAAGGTTATAATGCAATGCTAGGCACTTTCATGAGTCAAAACTACCTTGAATTAGATCTCACCTGTTATGTACTTGCAACCTCTGCATGAAATTACTGTATCACTTAGAACTGGTAAAGACTCTAAGAAAGTAAAATCATTCTTAAACTGAGGCAGTCTGAGCCAATTCTGTCATAAACTTATCAATGTTTCACAAATAATCTTTATTTTTTTAAGATTTTCAAGAATTTATGCATTCGAGACAGAAAGAAAGAGTGCATGCATGCACATGAGCAGGGGAGAGAGGCAGAGGGAGAGGGAGAGGCAGACTCCCCGCTGGGCCAGGACAACCCCTCTCACCACCCCCACACCCATGTAGGGCTCAATCCCAGGACCCTAGATCACGGCCTGAGTTGAAGGCAGAGGCTCAACCATCTGAGCCACCCAGGTACCCCTCAAGTAATCTTTAAATTACAGGAAAACTTTTGGCAGAAATCTGAACTGTTTTAATCTTTCATTTCTAAGTGTTTTTATGTGATCCCTCAGCTAGTATATGCAATCTACCAACGCCATTAGGAAAACTTAATACAAGATGTATAATGAATGATTTATTGAAAGTGGAATTTTATTATACCACTATTTTTCAATGTTTGAAATTTTCTATAATAAATAATATACACACAGAAGAAGAAAAAAAGAAAACAAAGTAGTGACATACTTAAAAGTAAACCCACCACTTTAGAATTCTCTTTGTAGCGAAACGCCAGCTGATAAGCTGCAAATACCAAGGGTGGCAGTGTGAAGCGAATCCGCTGATTTCCACCAGCTCCAAAATGTTTTCGTGCTGTGTTTAAAATCTGACAAAAAAAAAAAAACCAAAAACCCTAAACATTAATCTTTCCTGCACTATGCTTAATTATTTATAAAATCAAATGAGGGCTCTAAAACTGTTATTCCTAACATTTTTTTACTACATCTGATGTAGCAGGCTTTGCAATAGATGCTTTGTATTTTTTAATCTCATGGAGTCAATGTAATTGACATCACAACCGAGACAGACAGTAACCCCATTTCAAAAATAAAGAAGGCTGAGGTTCAAAGAGGCTGCATAATGTGTCCAGGGTTACACAACTAGGCTCTGAAGACAGACTTCTATTTAAAAGTAGATTCTAACACCTACTGCCTGAGTGACCCTGAGCAAATTATTTACCTTCTCTTAGCAGTAAAAGTTTCATTTGAAAAGCGCAGTGGTGGTTGTTATTGTTGTTGGGAAGATCAAGTAAGGCAAGTGAAGAGTTATAACACCTGACACAGGAAAGGGCGCAAGGGCTCAGAAAATGTTCGTTATTACTAGGACGCAAAATAGCTATGTGTGTATTGCTGGTATGCCTTACCTCCTGATTCAGAAAAAAAAAATGACCATTAAAGTAAAAGGAAATGGCAATATACTTTAAAAGAGCCATTGTGAAATAAACGTCAGATTGTTTAAGAAAAACCACAAGGATTCATGAAATACTTTTTAATATGTGTGACACAATGTGTGACATATTCAGGTTTTGTGAAATTCTCTAACATAATAGAAGAGAACGCATTCCCCCTTGGGGAAATCAAAGCTAATGATCCTCCCCTTAAAGGTCGTTCAGTGCACAGGCACAATCAATTGGCTACATGTGGAAGGCATACTTCCAAGCAACAAAAAGAGAAAACAAACGTAGGCACAGAAACATAAGGGAATCGGTTAAAATATCTGAACACTCAGCCAATCACTGCGTACAGATCACACACAGTGCACCGAGTGGGACACTGGAGTGCCCAGAATGTTTGTCAGGCCAAGTCAAAGACTATCACTGCCAGAAGAAGTCAGCTTCTTTTTCACCCTGCTTATGAAGGAGTACAAGAATGTCCTATAACAAAGTCAACAGGAGAAAATCAGGACTCAACCTCAAATAAAAATGTTCCTCATTATATAAGCCTATGAATCCAACAAGTTAAACTACACTTTGCCCAAACAATAATTAGACTGCCATCTGTGCTACCTCTCATTAAAATAAATCATCCAGATCAGTCACCAACATTCCTACGCAGGCAACATGTTATTCATTTCACAAACATTTACTGAGACTAATGATAAAGAAAGGGAAAACCTCAACTGGTTGTTCTTTAACATGAAAAAAAGGTTAAGAAAAAGACCATTTGATTAAAGTCTTTTCATGTATTTTCAATGTGGCAAACACATACAACTTTTATTTTCAAACCTTGGAAACATAAATACAACTGAATATAAGGACTGTTGCTTATACTTTAAATTTTACTATGATAAGCAACTGGACAATTCTAAAAGCAGCACAGTTCAAGAAGAAAATGAACATGGAATGAGTACTGAACATCCAACTAAAGGAAAATCGGTTTTCTGCAATTCTTAATAAGTCTTGAAAGAAACTAGAGCAACCAACTTGTTTCCCATAAGCTCACAATTATGCATTTCTATATAAAGTAAAACTCCATGAATATCACTTATCTCATTCAGTTGCAATTTTTTCAAAACCCTCAAGACCATAGGGGCATCAGACCACTTGAGGCACATCTACATGGTTTCTCTAAAGCTATGAAGGTGTATGATAACTGAGTTAACTCATACCAAGTACTGCTGGTCAGGGTCCTCAGACCGCAGAAGATGAATGAATCTGCCCACAAGGCTCTGCTCATCAGCAAAGTCTTCAGGATCAGGATCTTCTATGGGCTGATCTGGCTGGTCCTGAATCAACGTGGATACCAAATTCATTATGGAATCCACCTGTAACATAAGAGGCAGAAATCCACTGAGGTGAGACCATCAGCATGTAAAGTTACTATTAAGTGTTTCCAGTTAAAGACCCTAGATGTCCATCAACAGATGAATGGATAAAGATGATGGGTGTGTGTGTGTGTGTGTGTGTGTGTGTAATGGAATACTATGCAGCCATCAAAAGAAATGAAATCTTGCCATTTGCAATGACGTGGATGCAACTAGAGTGTATTATGCTTAGCGAAATAAGTCAATCGGACAAAAACAACGATCATATGATCTCCCTGATATGAGGAAGTGGAGATGCAATGTGGGGGGTTGGGGGGGTAGGAAAAGAATAAATGAAACAAGATGAGATCGGGAGGGAGACAAACTGTAAGAGACTCTTAATCTCACAAAACAAACTCAGGGTTGTGGGGGGGTAGGGAGGGGTGGTGGGGTTATGGACATTGGGGAAGGTATATGCTATGGTGAGTACTGTGAAATATGTAAACCTGGCGATACACAAACCTGTACTCCTGGGGCTAATAATACATTATATGTTAACAGAAAAATTAATTTTAAAAAAAAGGGTTTCCAGTTATGTAAAGTTAACAAGTATTAACATAATTCCTCTTATTTTAAGGTTTATGTATGCTAATACACATACAGACAAGAGTCTAGAAAGATACACCAAATATTAATTAATAGTAGTTATTCTCTTTCTGGTAGGATTATAGTTTTGTAATTTCCTCTTTATAGACCTCTAATTTACTTTTTTGTAGCCCACACTTATTTTTAACTTTATTAACATATAATGCATTTTTGTTTTGGGGTACAGGTCTGTGATCCATCAGTCTTACACAATTCACAGTGCTTACCATAGCACATACCCTCCTCAATGTCCATCACCCAGCCACCCCATCCCTACCATCCCCCTCCACTCCAGCAATCCTCAGTTTGCTTCCTGAGATAAATAGTCTCTTATGGTATGTCTCTATACACTTCTAATTTCTAATTTATATAATGAGTAAGCTCATCGTAACCTTTTTAAATTTTTATTACCATTTTTTTAAGATTTTATTTGACAGAGAGAGCATGCACATGCAGGGTGAACAGCAGGCAGAGGAAGAAGCAGGCTCCCCACCAAGAAGGAAGCCCGACACGGGGCTGGATCCCAGGACTCTGGGATCATGCCCTGAGCTAAAGGCAGATGCTTAACTGACTGAGCCACCCAGGCACCCCATAATCTCTTTTTTTAATATTAAATTACACTCTTCTTTTGTTTAATGTGTGAGTCTCAGGATCTAAAATCATTACTACGTTGTCTCAGTTTTCCTAATATATAGCACATTGGTATTCTCTTACCTGGTCTTGAGAGACAATTTCTGTGTTATAATCCAGAACATTACTAAGCACATAACAACTCATGCTCTTTCTGGACTCATAGTCAAAGTACTCAAAAAGTGGGTGAAAATGTTTTAATTTCAAGACTGTTAAAATATTGTTGTAAGTGTCAACAGGTATCTTCAAAAGTCTGGTGAGCTCCTTTGAAACTGCACTACTGGTAGCAATACTACAAAAAGAAAAACAACAGCTCTTTAATGAGTAAAATTAACTTTCTCTATATACAAACATACTGATTGCATAGAAACTTGAAGGTTTTCATTTATACATTAAAACAAAGAGGTCAGGTAATCACACCATCTCAAAATACTCCAATGACCTTCTGAGAAGATGAAGATGCCTATCTAAACACAAACATATACTCACCTCTTAATATTCTGTTAATACAAAATAAGATGTAACACTATCTTACCAGTTGTACAGCTGGAGTTAAAATGACTGTCTAGAATTTGACATTTTTAGGAAAGCATTTTAAGTGGCAGTTAGGTTGCTAGGCAGCCAATCAACACTGTATATTCATGATGAAAATAAGTAGGGAGAAAAATCCATGCAAAACTAGCAACTCCACAAAACAGAAAAAAAAAAAAAAACTGCTTCTTTTGCATCAGATGCTGGCACTCAAGGAAAAGCAGGCTGAATTTAAAGTAGCAGCTCACAGGAGCATTCTGTGGAGATGAGGCATACCTGGGCATTTATAAGATCTTTAGAGGTAGGGATTGCTAATTCTTTGTCTAATTTTACTTTAAAACTTACTTGGTGGGAGAAGATACCAACACATGATTTAATTTTCTCTCACATTTAACATTCGAGATCTGGAATGTTTTTCAGTTCACAAAAAATGGAAGTAACCAAAAGGCGGCGGGATGGTGAATAAAAAGAGTTATAGGGAAATAAGAAATCCTCCTAATGTGGCTCAACCACAAGAAGGGAGATGAAAAAGAAAAAGATTATATGAGGCAAAATTATGAATAATAAGGATAAGGGGAAAGGGACTAGCTTGACCCCATGTTCAGATGCAATACAAGACAGACAACGAGGGGACTGCTGAGGAAAAGATAAAGGGATCAGAATTACGCACAGTGGCCACTAGAGGATGCCACAGACTAGGACAGCACCCTGAGGCTCTCAATTAGCAACAAAATAGACTATTTTCCTCGATGGTATCAAAATTAAAGGTCAAATAGAGAAGTATTTTAAGCCAATTTAATTTCCACACCTTAAATATACATATGCTCCTAATTTTTAAAAACATACTCATCTCTAGGAAACCACTTCCTATAGAAACACTGCTTAACATAAACACAGCTGACCCATGAATATGGATTTAAGTAGTGCAGGCTGACTTATACATGAATATTTTTCTACAAATACAGTACAATAAAATGTATTTTCTCTTCCTGTAGTATTTTAAACAACATTTTCTTCTCTCTAGTTTACTTAATTGTACAAATACAGTATATACTATGTAGAATGTACAAAATATGTGTTAATTGACTGTTACTGATAAGACTTCTGATCAACAGTAGGCTATCAGTAGTTAAGTTTTAGGTAGTTAAAAGTTATAAGCAGTTTTTCAATTGCACAGAAGGTCAGTACCCCTAACCCCAACATTGTTCTAAGGTCAACTATTAACTTCCTTACTAATTTGAAAACTAACTCATTCATATATCAAAGGGGTTTGAAATGGAGAGACTCTGGTCCATAGACTACTTCTAGTCCTTGAGTGCCACTACTTGATCAAGGTATACAACCAAGAAATTGATTGCTACTTTCTGCACTGATTAACACCAAGCATACCAATCTAACAAATGCTAACATTTCAAAAAGCAATTAAGAAACACAAGTCTAGGATTAAAAAGTGCTTGATGAGGGTTTTTATAAAAATATAACTTTGACTTACTGTTCAAGGTTGAGCTTATTAAATATTTCCACTGTAGTTTCTAGAACTTTATCAACATAGTCCACACGATCAGGGTAACACTTCATAGCAAGATTAATGAGAGAAACTTGTAAAGATACAACATCCTCTGAAGGCATGTCTTGTCTAGACTGAAATGTTGAGAAAACCACAAAATTTATCTTAAACAATCACAAAAGGATCTACCAGCTCAGAAGTTTCAAAGTTTTGAGAATGTAGGAGAAAACCCATACAAACCTGTATTACTGTAGCCACCTGCTGTGAAAATATGTCAAAAAGTTTAATATCTGCTGGGATTCCAGGTCCATCTTCACGGTGGGCAAACAACGCTAATCTGAAAAAGAAAATAATCTTTATTTCAACAAATACAGGGATTTAGGTAGTGGGATTATGGATGACATTTATTCTTTACACTTTTCTATATTTTCTACAAGGTATTTCTCCTACAACATTAAAAAAGATTTTTAAAAAGGACACGGAATGGAGCTGATCATTCCCTCAATTCACTTTTTTAATAAGTTTTTAATTCCATTAGAATTAACAGTGTTATGTTAGTTTCAGGTGTACAATACAGTGATTCAACACTTCCACACATCACCCATTGCTCATCATGACAAGTGCACTACTTAATCCCCATCACCTATTCTCCCATACCCCACACTGACTTTCCCTCTGGTAACCATCAGTTTGTTCCCTAGAGTTAAGAGTCTGTTTCTTGGTTTGTCTCTCTTTTTTTTTTTCCCTTTGTTCATTTGTTTCTTAAATTCCACATGAGTGAAATCATATGGTATTTGTCTTTCTCTGCCTTAATTAAGCTCAGCACAATACTCTCTAACTCCATCCATGTCACTGAAAATAGCAAGATTTCATTCTTTTTATGGCTGAATAACATCCCATTACTTATATACCATGTCTTCTTTATCTATTCATCTATCCACAGACACTTGGGCTTCTTCCATAATTTGGCTTTTGTAGGGAATGCTGCTATTAACACAGGGTTGCATGTATTCCTTTGAATTAGTGTTTTTGTGTTTTCTGGGTAGATATCAAGTAGTGTGATTGCTGGATCATAGGGTAGTTCCATTTTTAAGTTTCTGAGGAACCTCTACACTGCTTTCCACAATGGCTACACCAGTCTGCATTCTCACCAACAGTGAAAGAGGGTTCCTTTTTCTCCACATCCTCGGCAACACTTGTCATTTGTGTTTTTCATTTTAGCTATGCTGACAGGTATGAAGAGATAGAACTATTTTAGTTTTGATTTGCATTTCCCCTGATGATAAGTGATGTTGAGCATCTTTTCATGTGTCTGTAGGCCATCTGGATGACTTCTCTGGAGAAATGTCTATTCATGTTTTCTGCCCATTTTTAAGTCAGATTATTTGGTTTTGGGGTATTGAGTTTTATCAAAGCTTTTTATATATTCTGGATACTAACCATTTATCGGATATGTCATCGCAAATATCTTCTCTCATTCAGTAGGTTGCCTCTTAGTTTTGTTGATCACTTCCTTTATTGTGAAGAAACTTTTTATTTTGATGTAGCCCCAATAGTTTATTTTTGCTTTTATTTCCCTTGCCTCAGGAGACATATCTAAGAAAATGTTGCTATGACCAATGTCAGAGAAATTACTGCCTGTGCTCTCTTCTAGGATTTTTATGGTTTCAGGTCTCACATTGAGGTCTTTAATCCATTTTGAGTTTATTTTTGTGTATGGTATAAGTGGTCAATTCATTTTTAACTGAACAGTTTTGTCAATGATGTCATATTTCACTGAATTCTTACTATATGCCATATTTTAAACCATACATAAGATTTTTAACAGCCTGATTATGCCATAGTCTTTGAAACTTAATCAAATAGATCACAGATAAAAATACATTAAAGGGACAAACATATTTGACAACCATGATCTTAAAGAGCAATTTTTAAAAGATAAATCCCCTTATAGCTTCCATTAAGAGTATGCCCAATTCAGGGGCACTTGGGTAGCTCAGTCAGTGAAGCATCTGCCTTCCCCTCAAGTCATGATCTCAGGGTGCTGCGACTGAGTCCCACATTGGGCTCTCCACTCAGTGGTGAGTCTGCTTCTCCCTCCCCCTCTGAGATCCTGCTCCCTCTTCGATCACTTTGCTCTCTCTCAAATAAATAAACGAAATCTTTAAAAAAAAAAAAAAAGAGTATACCCAATTCACATATAATTCTTGCTGTCCAGATTTAAACTAGTGATTTGGAGAATCTGCTACATCTTAGACTTTAATAACTTAGGTATTTAAAATCTAAAAAAAAGGAGTGCCTGGGTGACTCAGTGGTTAAGTGTCTGCCTTCATCTCAGATCATGATCCCAGAGTCCTGGGATTGAGTCCTGAATCGGGCTCCCTGCTTGGCAGGGAGCCTGCTTCTCCCTCTCCCACTCCCTCTGCTTGCATTCCCTCTCTCGCTGTGTCTCTCAAATAAATAAAATCTTTTAAAAAAAAAATTTAAAAAAATATATATATATGAATCAAAGTATTTGCAGAAATAAATCTTCACTTGGGTTCCTGGTTTCATAAGGTCAATGATGTGTAAGCTAATGAGTAGAACACATGTTATATACTAGCACTCAGCACAGTTGCCAAGCAGACACTCTTTAGAGTCATTATCGAAAGCCAAGTTTATTATTTTTAACCAAGACCAATGCCGAAAGAAATAAAATTTAAACCTAAGGGGCATATACTAAACATATTTAATACTTCAAAACTCTTTTTTAAAAAAATATAATGATAGAATGATTACCTGAACATTCTTTATTGTTAAAATTTTTAAAAATTATTTACTTATTTATTTGAAAAAGAAAGAACGAGCAAGAGAGAGCACAAGCCAGGGGAGGGGCTGAGGGAGAAGAAGGAGTAGATCCCCTGCTGAGCAGAAAGCCTGATGTGGGACTCAATCCCAGGACCCTGGGATCACAACCTGAGCTGAGGGCAGACCCTTAGCCGACTGAGCCACCCAGGTACCCTTACCTGAACATTCTTTTCTTTTTTTTAAAAGATTTTATTTATTTATTTGACAGACAGAGATCACAAGTAGGCAGAGAGGCAGGCAGAGAGAGAGAGAGAGAGAGAGAGAGAGGAGGAAGCAGGCTCCCTGCGGAGCAGAGAGCCCAATGTGGGGCTCGATCCCAGGACCCTGGGATCATGACCTGAGCTGAAGGCAGAGGCTTTAACCCACTGAGCCACCCAGGCACCCCCCTGAACATTCTTTTCAAAATTTATTTTAGATTTTATTTATTTGAAAGAGTGAGCAAGTGAGAGAACATGAGCAGGGGTAGGGGCAGAGGGAAAGAGAGAAGCAGACTCCTCGCTGAGCAGGGAGCCCAACAAGGAGGGGTTCAATCCTGGGACTCCAGGATCATGACCCAAGCCAAAGGCAGTCATATAACAAACTAGTCACCCAGGTGCCCCTTTACCTGAACATTCTTTTTTTTTTTTTTTTTTTTTTTTTAAAGATTTTATTTATTTATTTGACAGAGAGAAATTACAAGTAAGCAGAGAGGCAGGCAGAGAGAGGAGGAAGCAGGCTCCCTGCTGAGCAGAGAGCCTGATGCGGGACTCGATCCCAGGACCCTGAGATCATGACCTGAGCCGAAGGCAGCGGCTTAACCCACTGAGCCACCCAGGCGCCCTACCTGAACATTCTTAATCATCTGTATCTAATGGCTACTTGATAAAAGAGACTCCAAATCAAATTAGTGCCCCATAAAAAGTAAATTTCATTACCGTAAAAAACAAATTTTGTTCTTTGAATATGTAAGAGTTAAATAATGGTTCTGTATGACATTGCCAACTAAATGTCTAGATTAAAAATATTCATTATCAGGTGCCTCGGTGGCTCAGTTGGCTGAGCGACTGCCTTCAGCTGAGGTCATGATCCCATGGTCCCAGGATCAAGTCCCCCAGCCCTAGGATTGAGTCCCACATCAGGCTCCCTGCTCAGCAAGGAGTCTGCTTCTCTCTCTGACCCTCCCCTCTTTTATGCTCTCTCTCTCTCAAATAAATAAAATCTTAAAAAAAAAAAAAAAAAAAAGAATGTTTAGGGGCACCTGGGTGGCTCAGTGCCTTAAGCCTCTGCCTTTGGCTCAGGTCATGATCTCAGGGTCGTGGCATCGAGCCCCACATCAGGGAGCCTGCTTCCCCTTCTCTCTCTGCCTGCCTCTCTGCCTACTTGTGATCTCTGTATGTCAAATAAATAAATATAATCTTTAAAAAAAAAATATTCATGATCTCCATGCCTCCTGCTAAACCTCCTTCATGCCTAAGCTAGGCAAGCACCTGGTAGATACTCATACTTACAGAACCAAACTGTTCATAGTGTAACTGCCTTAAAATCATTAATATAATAAAGATGTAACAGAAGTAATTCACAAAAATGTTTTAAATTCATTAGTCCCTGGTCAGAACACTACCCTCCAATGTTGGAAGCACTTACCTATCAATTAAAGCAATGATTATGTTCTTCACATTTACATTTTGGTGTAACTCAGCACAGGCCCGGAGAAAAGGATTCAAAGTTTGAAGGTGGAATTCATCAGGGAAAACCTGAAAATCAAATAATAACTAATTGACACAAGTAAAAGTATTTCACATTATAATCTGTATGGTATCTTTATGGTAAATGTATCTGTATGTATCTTTATGGTAAAGTTCATATTTGTGGAAACAATCGTTTTAATCTTATACAACTAAATTCAAACACATTACTTTTGAGTCTCTTTAAACATTAAACCCAAGTAAAAATAATCCACTAGACAAACTACATCTACAATTAAACTAAAACTAGTGAGAACTAGAGAACTTGGAGGCCTCTCTTTCCCACATTTTGAGGGGAGAAAACATATCAATACAAAGACCAAGTTATCAGTACGAGAAAATAGTTCTTTTTAATCAGGACAGCTTGTTTTTTTTCCCTTTCTTTTTTTAAGATTTATTTATTTTAGGAAGAGTGAGTGAGTATGGGTGAGCATACACATGTGGGGGGGAGGGGCAGATGGAGAGGGAGACCAGCAGCCGACTCCCCACTGAACCAGGAGCCCCACATAGGGCTTGATCCCAGGACTCCCAGATCCGAAATCGAGAGACAGATGCTCAATCTACTGAGCCATCCAGGCACCTCAGGATAGCTTCTCTTCTAATCTATCAAGACTTTTTTTCAAAACAATGAAAATTAATGAAGGACGAAATGAGTTATTTATAAAATGAATGTCCTCACTTACCTGAATAATACACTCCATAAGATATTCTTGAGCCAATGCATCCCTACAATTCACAACTTGCTCCAATATGCCAGTCAAAACAATCTAAAAGAAAAAGGTAAGAGTTAAAACGTTATTTTTAAGTCCTAAGAAACTCCTTTAATAACATATTTAAGCTATTAATTTGAGAATCTTATTTTAGATTTTTCTAATTCATACTTACTTTTTAAATTAAACTTCAACATTTTACAGAAGCATTATTTTATTTTTTTGAAACAGAAGAATTTTTTTAAAAAATTTAAATAAATTCTGGACTTCTACTTAATAAGTCATTTAGGATGAAGTTTAGGAATTTTTTTTCCTTTATGATTTGTGCCTTTTGCGTCCTAAGAAACCTTTGCCTAATCTAACATTATAAAGATATACTTTGTATTTTTTTCCTAAAAGTTTATAGTTTTAGGTTTTATATTTAGGTCTGTGATCCATTTTTTGAGTTTTTCTGTATGGTATGAGAATGGGTCATAGTTCAAGGGTCTTGTTTGCACACAGATGTCTAATTTTTCCAGAAACATTTGCTGAGAAGGTTAAGATTACATTTTTATCAAAAGTAACATACTATATGTATGTGAGCCTAGTTTGGACTATCTTTTCCAGGGCTGACAAATCCAGTTCAATGTCTGCTTTTGTAACTGACTCCCATATTGTCTGTTACTGCTTTTCACTACAGCTGTTTACAGAGTTTACAGAGTTTAGTAGTTGCAACAAAATCAAACATTTTCCTTTATAGGAAGAGTCCTTTATAGGAAGAGTTTGTCAATCTCTGCTTAACTCCCCCCCACCGATTTATTTATCTCTTCCACCAACATCACATTCTTTTTTTTTCCTTTTTTTTTTTTTTTTAATTTATTGAACAGACAGAGACCATAAGCAGGCAGAGAGGCAGGCAGAGAGAGGGGGAGGCAGGCTCCCTGCTGAGCAGAGAGCCCGATGCGGGGCTGGATCCCAGGACCCTGGGATCATGACCTGAGCCGAAGGCAGAGGCTTTAACCCACTGAGCCACCCACGCACCCCCCAATATCACATTCTTAATGCAGCTTTAGAGTAAACCTGGAGTAAAATACAGTCAATCTCAATTTAAGAAAAATTGGTATCTTAATAATATTGAGTCTTCCAATCCACAAATAAAAACTGAAAATATATCTTTCAATTTAATTGTCTTTAATTTTAAAGTGGTTTTTAATGTAATATTATTTAATAAAAATATTTTAATTTTAAAAATCAGACTTCAATTTATATCTCATAGGAAAAGGTGACAAGTAAAAGGATATACACCTGTTTGTAACGTTCCACATTCACACCTTCCAACTGACTGAGGCGCACCAAATTTGTTCCCACCAAAATTCTCAGTTCTTGTCTTTCTCGTTCTCTTTTCTCTCTATCTCGGCTATGTCCCTGATGTTGCATTCGCACCCAGAGCTTGTTCATCTCTGCAAAGTTAAGTAGTACAAAATCCATGGAATCACTTATGTCGCCAGTTGTTTCTTCACTGCAAAGAGAGAGTTGAAACAATCTTTACATACACTATGTACACTAGAGGACCATCTTACTGTTACTGTTCACCTTTGTGCGTTTCATTCTTGTCTCTTTAATACACCGATATTTCATAGAAGAAACTTTAAAATTCACTGGCTTAGTGTTCAATTTCAAGGGAAAGAGACTCAAGAGAAAAAAGATAACAGGGAAAGGACACAGAACAAGTGTAAAAGAACAAAAAACTCCCCCATTCCCTATCCTAGGTCAACTTGTTCTCACAGCAATTACATTAATTCAGAAAGCCTTTTAAAAAAAACGATACTTAAAATGTACTGCTAACTTAATCATTTTTTAAAAGATTTTAAATTTATTTATTTGACGAGAGAGAGAGAAGAGAGAGCGCGCACTCGCGTGTGCACAAGCAGTGGGGAGGAGGGGCTGATGCAAAGGGACAAGCAGACTCCGTGGTGAGCACAGAGCTGGATGTGGGACTCAATACCAGGACCCTGGGATCACGACCTGAGCAGAAGGCAAACGCTTAACCTCTGAGCCACTCATGTGCCCTAACTACATCATTTTACTGTTGAGCATTTTATGTTTTCAATTGGAATATAAGCTTTGAGAGGGAAGAAACCATGTATTTCCTGCTTATTTTTCATCTCCTAGGATAGGGAACATAGTTTTCAAAAATTTGTAATGATTGCCTAATTAAATGCTTAAGATCTGCAGTCAAATCGTAATAAAACAAAGAACCTCACCATCTTCTCACATTGTTAAATTTTTACCTTTTCTATACCATTTAACTTTACATGCATGGTAAATTTTTGTATTTTTTCCTCTTAAAAAGGAACTGATACAGAAATACTAAAAACTACTGAACTGTACACCTTAGAAATAAATGAATAAACGAACTTGAAGAAGGAGCGCCTGACTGGCTCAGTCACTACGACATGGGACTCTTGATCTCAGGGTCCTGGGTTCGAGCCCCATGATGGACGCAGAGATTACTTAAAAGAACACTTTTTTTTTTAAAAATAAATAAACTTAAACAAAAGGAATTAACTTCCTCTATCTAGGAACTCTGCACATAAATAGTTCACCGAGTTGGTTGCAGACCAGCTAGCTGACCATCTACCCCTATGTGAAATACAAGTGCAATGGACGTGGATACTGGAACACTGGTCACACCAGAGACAGGGCTCTTATTCAGAAAGGCTTTTGTTTTTTCTGTTTTGGAGTTAATATGTAATTTGTGTATAGAGATAATTTAAACCACTTATATCCAGGGTATCTAGCAGTCCATAAATGAAAAAAACTGGTAAGACACATTCAAGAAACAACATGAAAATTAGCTAGTTCACAGAGTAAGTTAAGGATATGTCACTATTCATCACAAATATAACTTCAAAATATAACCCATTTTATTTTATTTTATTTTTAAAGATTTTATTTATTTATTTGACAGAGAGAGATCACAAGTAGGCAGAGAGGCAGGCAGAGAGAGAGAGAGAGAGGAGGAAGCAGGCTCCCCGCCGAGCAGAGAGCCCGATGCGGGGCTCGATCCCAGGACCCTGAGATCATGACCTGAGCCGAAGGCAGTGGCTTAACCCACTGAGCCACCCAGGCACCCTATAACCCATTTTAAAAAATCAAATCTTCAAAGAATACTTAATGTAATGGGAAAATGCTCTCATAAAATTATGTTTAATGAAAAAAAGCAGGTTCTAAGAATCTACAATTTTTAAAAGAGCACATTTTGCATCATACCCCGTATGCTAAAGAAAATATCTACATGAAATGCTACATAAGTACTGGCTGTGGGTGGGAGAAATATTGATTTTTTTTTCTCCATACACTTTTCTATTCTTCTTATATATTCTACAACAAGAAGTATAACAACTAAATCAAAAGAGAAAATCACTTACTCTGTTGGCTCTCCTTCATCAGGCAAGATGTTTCTGGTACACTGAAGAAGATAGTTCCGAAGAAATAAACCTCTCAAAGGATGCTGCACACCCCGACACATTTCTACCAAGTCTTTCAAAATATCTTTCCTGGACTGAGGAAATGACTTGACATATACAACTCCAACTGTGATCAACAGATAACTAGGGGAATTATAAGGGAATATCTGATTAAAATATTAATAAACAAATAAATACTCAAGTCAAGAATTTGATTATGTCTAAACATACTGAATCCAAACATATTAAGCAAGACAGGGACCAGGTTTTCTTCTGCACAATGAAAAAATACCTAATTTAAAATATAACCACTCCCACTCACTGACCCTCCCCCAATCTATGTATGTATTTACATGCAAATTATATACATATATATTTATATACATATACAAATATATGTGTACATACAAGTATATAAATATGTACACAAATACATATATACATACATAAGTATCATTATCACCTTTAAACATACTAGTAAGAGATGTCACATTAATTTCTCTAGTAGTCAAGGCATTAAACAAGAGTATGTCTACTTTTTCTATTTCCAAAAATCCTCAATTATCCATATAAAAAGTAAAATTAATTATACCTTAAAACCTTTAAAGAAAACCCAGAATACCTACCAAAAAGTTGCTCTCAACTTGTTAAGAAATTAAAGAATCTTAAAATTGGTTTTTAAAAATCAAAGTGGAAAATGCAGATATCCAATTCTCAATTACTTACAGCCTTGGGATAATGTTTCCAGCATACTGTACAAGTTCATAAAGATCTGCCACTTTTCTTCCTTTAGCAAATTCATCTGTCAGGTAGACTTCCAAGTAGTGTAATTCATCAGAAATAGCCATATCTTTTAATTACAATTAAGGACTCAAATAAAGCTAAGCCAACCTAGGCAATACTCTGGAACTTTTTGGAGTCATTACACTATTGGGCAGGTATCTTAAATGTTAGTCCTTTAAGAGAACATGTTTAAATGAAGGCAGAATTTCATTTAGGCCTTCCTTATTTTAAAATAAGTGTTTTTATTCACTTACATGCAGAATTTAAAAAACAAAACAAATGAGCAAAGAGAAAAAAAAGAGAAACAAACCAAGAAAGAAACTCTTAACTACGGAGAACAAACTGATGGTTACCAGAGGGGAGGTCAGTAGGGGATGGATGAAATAGGTAATGGGGAATAAGAAGGGCACTTGTGATGAGCACCAGGTGATTCAAATAAAAAAACTTAAAAAGCAAATAAATGAAATAAAGTAAAATGCTTAAAAAACTGAATAAGGCTTTTTAAAGATGTCCAGTAAAGCGAAGCAGTAAAAATAAGGATTACCCATCAGACTACTAGAGGGTTGTTGGTTTTTTTTAAGATTTTATTTATGTATTTGACACAGAGAGACAGACAGTAAGATAGGCAGAAGGAGCGGGAGAAGCAGGCTTCCTGCTGAGCAGGGAGCGAGATGCAGAGCTTGATCACAGGACCCTAGGATCAAGACCTGAGTCGAAGAGAAACACTTATGGACTGAGCCACCCAGGTGCCCCAACAAGAGGGTTCTGAAATGGCGAATCACTGAATTCATTTTCATTTTGGAGTCCTGCATGACAAATATCTAAGCATTAAAGAACCAACTGCCTAAAAGCCTCAATATCCTTCATGAAGGGAATAAAAATTAAAATATAGCAACAAAGAAGCTTAAACATAGAAAAACGGTTTCTGTTATTAAGTTTTTCTTTTTCTCATAAAACTTACATGGAGGAGTACTATTTGGTTAAGACAATGAAAAATAATGTAACAGCAGAAAAACACAAGAAGAAATATAATATGGCCTCATCAAGAAAAAAGTATGATCAAAATGGTCTTCAACATTCAAAAGATACAAAGTTCATAGTAGCTCTTTGGTGATAACATAGAAGTCCGGAGCTCACCAAGCATATTAGAAGCATGTTTCAGAGCATCCATAAGCTTGTTTTTGTCCTACAGAAATACCAAGAAAATTGATGGGAATGTTTAATTTAAGTAAACATTTAATTTGGATTTGTTACACAGTATATAGCACTTAAATTATTTCAATCACATAACAATCAGGTTTAGTTTCACCTTGACTTCTCTATAAAGAAAAAGATTCATGGTTCCTCATCCAGACTGCAAAGCTTAGCAAGTCTTATGTAACTAGGACTATAAACTTCCTGGCATAACTCTAATCTTTCAAATCTCTAGTGACTATAAAAGTAACTCCATTAATTCACACTTACCTGTAATCAAGGCAGATGGCATATTAATTCTTTTAAAGCAAGCTACTATCCTGACAATGGCTTTGTCATAGGTAAAGACTCCTCAGAGATGTCTGAATTGACCATCCCTGTCTCTAAGTATGCTTTCCTCCTCACAATGCCCATGTGTCCCACTGAACACATATATGAAGACAATGCCTTTAAATACAGGAAACAATATTCATACTCAGAAAGAGACAGAAACAAGCAATAACCAAGTTCCATACCCACTCATTTTCTGCATTCCAAGACATTTTTTTGCAAGGAAAAAATACAATACATATAATATTGTTATTGCTGGTTAAAACAGCATATTACAAAGCTTTAGAAATTGTGAGACATTTTACAAAGGTAAGATATCATCATCAGAGCAACTTAGAACTTGAAGTACCAGCCTATTTGGTTCCATTTCTTAAATTTTAATGCAGAAATTCTATAGTTTCTACACAGATTACTTCCTACGCTGTCTTTTAGAATATGACAACACAGAAATTGGTGTAAGTATAATTTTCAAGCCAGTTGCTATAACGTGTGTGTATGTATATATATATATATATATATATATATATATATATATATATATATATTCAGGATGGAAACAACAGACTTCAAGATAGAAAAAACCCAAAAAAATCCAAAATGAAAGCATTTAAATACATTCATTCAACAAATATTAGGTGCTCATTATATGTCAAGTACTTCTCAGGTTTGAGGTATAGAAGCAATGACACTAGTAACTGAATCAGATATTGGTATGTTGATAGAAGGAAGGGTCTCTTGTCCTCGGGGAGCTTCCATTCTGGTAGGGAAGACAGACATTCCCAAATCATAAATGCAAATGCAAGTAAACAGGGCTCTGTGCTGGAACTATTCCATGCAGTGCTTGAAGGAGGTGAGATGCAAGATGTATGCCAGAAGACACTGAAGATTACATTTAGTAGAAGCACTGGTGCTATACAACCTTACAAAACATACAGATTGTATTTTGCCTCCCATATTGACATTCTTACCAGGCATCTCTTCATCTGGAATGACTGGACCTTCACAGCCTGTATGGCTTCATCCAAGAGCTTTTCCTGCTCATCCTGAGGTGACTGCTGTGTTGTAGGCTGAAAAATAAAAAAATACTCCCAATTAATGTCTCATTAGCACTCTCTTCTAAAATAATCCGTTATTTCTGTACTTCTAGATATAGCCCTTCTCCAAGGCTTTCATAAAAGGCACATTCCAGATCTCAAACCTGTTTATTTATTTTTGACAATTATTGAACAAGAGCTATACCCAGTCACCCAAGTTAATAGCATAATAATCCTGAAGGGAACAGTAACATGTAGAGAATCTCTACTCTCTCAGAAACTGATCAACATTCTTGTAGCAGGTTGGCCTCAAAAAACATGTGGTGTTAGTGTGAATCCAACAACAATCCTTATGATAGGTATAGTTTATCCAAATTTCTAAATGCCTCTTTTTTCTCTATACTACTTTTCAGCTGCATTTTAGTCTAGTCTTAGATCAAGAAACCAGTTTATGAAACACTACATTCTAAGGCAATATGTAACAAGACACTAAAGAACTTAGAAATAAAATCACTGAAATTATTAATAGTGACTGATAGAAGAAAACCATTAAGGCATACTCTCCTCAAGTACCTACCTTATCACTTCAAATTGAGAAATCTACAGCTATAATGGACAAAACATATCTTGATATTCTTCTCTTTGTTATCAGCGAAACACCGCTTGCAAAATTAATTAGATCTTCTGGTCAAACAGAATTAACCACTTGACCCTTAACATGTATAAACACGGTTTACACCTCTACTGCAGCAAGCATTATATTGTAATTATAAATGATAGCCATTTCGATATCCTTGGGACCCAACACATTGCCTGACACATAACAGATGCTTCATAAACGTTCACTGTATGAACGAATGAGCTGGTTTTAGAATGTTTAGGTCATATATTTAATTTTTAAAATGCCTAAAGAATTAACAGATAAGAGTGTCTGGGTGGCTCAATCAGTTAAGTATCTACCTTTGCCTCAGGTCATGATCTCAGGGTCCTGGCATCGAGCCCTGCATCAGGTTCCCTGCTCAGCAGGGAGTCCACTTCTCTCTGCCCCTCCCCCCACTCATTCATTCTCTCTCCCTCTCTCTCTCTCTCTCTCTCAAATACATAAAATCTTAAAAAAAAAAAAAAGAATCAACAGATGAATGGTTAAGTTGGGGTATACACATATATATAAATACATATACCGGAATATTATTCAATCATAAAAAGGAACGAAGTAGTGATATATGTGACATGAATGAAACTAAAAAACATTATGCTAAGTGAAAGAAACCAGACACAAAAGACCATGTATTGTATGAGTCCATATGAAATATCCAGAATATGCAAATCATCCACAGAAACCAAAAACAGACTTTGGTTCCCAGAAGAGAGAGTGGGGTAATAACTACTTAATGAGTACAGGTTTTCTTCTGAAAGTGATAAAAATGTTTTGGAATTGGACAGAAATGGTGGTTGTATAACACTGCAAAGGTACTAAATGCCACTGAATTGCTCACTTTTAAATGAGATATATATATATATATATATATATATCTATATCTATATCTTGGGGTACCTGGGTGGCTCGGTTGGTTGAGCAGCCAGCTCTTGATATCAGTTCAGGTCAGGATATCAGTGTCCTGGGATAGGACTCATGATATCAGAGTCCTGAGATAAAGCCCTGAGTTGGGCTCCATGCTCAGCAGAAAGTCTGCTTGAGGAGTCTCTCTGGCTCTGCCCCTCCCCCCACTGGTTCTCCAACCCCTCTAAAATAAGTAAATAAATCTTAAATGATTAAAGGTAAAATGCCTCTTACACAATGAGATGGAAAGGAAGAAGGCAAAGAATTACATATAAACATAAAAGTTAAACCTGTTCAATTATCTAAGACAATCAAAACAGCACTGAATTTGAGATTAACAAAAAACACACAAAACCCATTTTTTAATTAGAACCACTTATAAAAATGGAAAACTTTTTCTTCATCTAATTTTGGAAAAAGAAAAAACATTAGTAATATGAAATACCAAGTATCTTTATTTTTTTCCTATAGCAAATCTAATAACCTGTGCTTCCTTGTGACCACCCTTCTTCCCAAGCATATACAAACTTCAAAGAAAAAGTTATGTCATTTAAACTAATCTTAAAGGGAATCTTCATTTATATACCAGAACTATTAGTGTAAAATATTGGTCTTTGAGGCAAAGACAACACCAGCATCTGAGGATTCTGACTTAATGAAATTCACTAGTCATCCTGGGCTAGTCCTCTGAGAACTTCAGTGACACCAAGCTATGGTTTGGATTTCTTCAGCTCTTTATCTCTAGATGCAAAAGATTTAACAATTATTAGAATCAATGGATTTCATTAAGTTCAGATGACCAACTTAGAGATAAAAATTGATACATCAGGAAATTTTTACACTTTGTCATTGTGGTAAAATAACATAATTTGCCATTTTAACCATTTTTAAATGTGCAGTTCAGTGGCACTAGGTAGATTCACATTGTTGTATGGTCATCACCACCACTCATCTCCAGTATCCTTTCATCGTTCTCAAAGGAAACTCTGTACCCATAAAACAACAACCTGCCATTCTCTACTGCTATCCCAGGCAACCACCATTTTACTTTCTCTAGGAATCGGACTTCTCTAGGTACCTCATGTAAGGAGAATCACACGCTTTTGTGTCTGGCCATTTCAACTTAGCATAATGTCTTCAAGGTTCATCCATGTTGTACCATTTGTCAAAATTCCCTTTCTTTTTTAGGGCTAAATAATAGTCTATTGTATATATTTACCATATTTTGTTTATCTATTCCTCTACTGATGGGTAACTTGGGTTGCTTCCACTTTCTGGCTATTGCGTATAATAACATTAATATAGCAAATAAAACTGTGGTTACAAAGATACTTAAGAGATGCCTGGGAGGCTCAGTCACTTAAGCATCTGCCTTCAGCACAGGTCATGATCCCAAGACCCTGGGACTGAGTCTAACATCCAGCTCCTTGCTCAGTAGGGAGCCTACTTCTCCCCCTCTGCCTGCTGCTACCCCTGCTTGTGCCTTGTGCTCTCTCTCCCTCCCTCTCTGGCAAATAAATAAATAACATCTAAAAAACAAAAACAAAACAAAGAGACTACAAACAATTCCAAAAATATTTGTATAGAATCCAATAGATTCTCTGATCTATAAACAAAACTGCAGCAAAATTCTATTTTGTATCAACTGGGTTTAAAATAGAAACAAATACAAAATACAGAAAATTACAGCCTTATTACAAGGTAAGCTATAAATGAAGAACTAAAGCTGTAATAAAGAAATGTATTTTTAGATATTACTCCCAAGACAATGTAGTTATTATATAAATGTAGCCATTATGTGGCCATTCTAAGAGAGTGTCTTGATGCCTTTCCTGGGAAGTGTCACATAGAATAAGAACAGTAAGAACTGCTACGAGCATGCTCTCATTAAACACAAGCCAGGTAATCCATGTCTCCTAACTTATGGAAGTAGTCCTCCATTTACAAATGACTTTGTATTTATCAGTTACATGGCTAAGAGAAAAATGGAAACACTAAAGAACCAAGATCAAATTAACGTTTTAATTAGGCTAACGTTAGCCTGAGACCCAGGTCAAAGAGCCCCCCTAAGTTCATATAATTGTAAAGTTCAGAGAAAGTAATCCATCACAGACAGATCACTTATAAAACCACTTATTCAAACAACGTGCATTCGTTTCCTCTTCTACTAAACAGGGCAATAAGAGTACTTATATTACTATTATGAGGAATAAATAAAATGACCCAGAGCTCAGGACATGCTTAGTAATATGCACTTTGTAAGTGTTACCATTATTATTATACACCCTTAGATATAAGCAATTACCTCCACCCATCCTAGCAACTTAGTTGCTGATCCATCTCTTCACTGATCTGCTGCAGATGTAATCTAGTAACACAATTATATCAACTATAAAACAAAAATAACCAACCTCACAAAGATACAGTATTTCATCACATATAATGAAAGTACTATTTTTAAAATTATAAGGCACAAAATTACAATTGAAGTAGGGAGCATTAAGGATGATGAGGGCTTGGGAACTTCAAAATACAATCTGAACACAAAACGGGCTCCAACTTCATTTACCAATACATTTCCCCAGGAATTCTATGGTACACACCATGAATATTTACTTCTCCCAGCTTCATCTCCAGGCAACACTTTTTCTTCTCCACCTGGAGAATTTTTTTCTTTTTAAAATTTTATTTACTGACAGGTGCCCCCTTAGCGCAGCAGGCAGAGCGTCAGTCTCAAAAAATTTTATTTATTTATTTGAGAGAGAATACACACACAAGCAAGGGTAGGGGAAGAGGGACAAGTAGACTCCCTATTGAGCAGGAAGCCCAACTCAGGGCTCAATCCCAGGACCCCTGGATCATGAGGTGGGCCAAAGGCAGATGCTTACCTGACTGAGCCAGCCAGGCACCCCTCCACCTGAAGAATTTGTGCTTGCCTTCCTCACTGTATCAGTTCACATGTTACTTTCTGCAGTCTTTTTCAAGCCCCCTGTGCAGAACTCTCTCCCTCCATGACCCCAAAACACTGAACTGACAGTGCTAATAAAGCAATCCTCAGACTGTATTAAGTTCCACAAGCATATCTCCCTCCATAGACTCTTAAGCTATTTGACAGCAAAAACTATGTTTGTTTCCAGTGACCAGCACAGTCCACAATATTAGAAGGCATACAAGATGTTTGATGAATTGGATCCCAGAATATTAGGACTGGGAAGGACCAAAGAAGCCAACAGTTGTTTTCAGATGCAAAAGTGAGACTCAAAGAAGACTGAATGACCTGCCCAAGTCACAGAAACAGTGGCTGTGACAAGACTGATAATCAAGTTTCCTTTCTCAAAAATGTTCATGAGGACAGGACTGCTCATTGCTCCAAATTAATTCATCCAGCACAGAACAGGTGTATGGCAGATCAGTTAAGTGCTTTCCGTTATAAAATACTGCAAATATCAATTCATAAATGTAGAGCAACAGACAAAACCTAGTTAAATTTTTACATTGACCTTGTATCACTTCCCAATCGTAAAAATTCTGAGAAATAAAATCATCTTGTATGGCAATATAGTATATGAAGTAATACATGTCAAATATTTAATTCTACTTTCTGGCATTAACACATCTAAAGTGAAGCCTGTTTCCAGACTTACAGATTTATAGAAACCTGTGTACACGAAGTGAATAAGGAGATAATTAAAACTGCCATACAGTACACCAACATTCAAAAACATTACTTATACACGGCAGACTGTGTCAAAAGCCAACGAAATGCAAGTGACAACTGCCTTTGTGGAAACTCGGCAGGCACATGGATTCACATTTTGAGGAAGTTCAAGTTTACAGGCCAACAGCCACACCACGATTTGCTGCCATCACGAAGAGACACTAACAAGAACGAATGCCTACTTCAAGCAAATAAAATACCTGGATTTCATCAATGGGGAGACAAATAAGAGAACCAGGGTGTCCAATGAACAAATATTAAAGGAAACAAAGTCTGCTTTCTCTCTGTCAGAATTCATGGATATCAAATAGTCTAAGTACTTCCAGGAAATTCACGTAAACGAGTCCTTAGAATTCGCTGACAAACACAGCTATGGAAGGGGACTACGAGGCCGAAAAAGACCAGGGCACCATTTGGACCCTCCAGCAGGTATTTCTTGCACAAGAAAAGGGCGTGGGGCCAATAGAGCACTATCAAGCACAAAGGTGGAAACGCACGCTGACGAGAGAGCAACCCGTGGGCGGGTCCCGACGCCACCCCGAGTCTCAGGCCCTCCGCACGCCCCCGACCCAGCCTGACTCTCAGACCCGTCCCCTCCAGGCGCGGCGGTGGCCGACTCCACTCAAAGGCGGCGGCAGGCCTCCACCGATTTCAAAGCCTACAGGCCGGGACACCCCCTCAGAAAGGCCATCCCATTCCTGGGCAACCGCCGCGATCAGGAGCCGCCGCCCACCCCGATCTCGGATCAGCCCGCCTGCGGCCTTCCCCCGGCCTGTCCTCAACCCGCAGGCCAAGCCCGGCTGGTCTTAGTCCGGATTGGGCCGCGGGGCACCAACTCCACCCGCAAGGCTCCAGGACCGTGGCAGAGCGCAAGGGTTGGGAGAAGGGTCGGCCCAGGACCCGCAGCACCTCAACACTCACCATGGCGACTCCCCTAAGCCTGCAGCAAGCTGCACCCACCCCGCGCGGAGCCTCCCGCGGTCAGGTGACGCTGCGGCCTCTTCAAACCCCGCCCTCCTTAGCCCCGCCCCCGGAACCCGCTGGGGGCTCTTCGATTGGCCTGCTTCTAGGAACTCAAGTCTCGCGTGTTTATTGGCTCTTGCCACTTATCCGTGGACTGACGGACCCGGGTGCCAGCCAGTCTCTCCCCAGTGTGTGAGAGAGGGCGGTAAGGTGCAGGGTAGCGGGGTATCTCTCGGCGGCAGGATGGAGCCAACAGGAAGTAAAGACATCGTTTGAGGACTCTGTCAAGACGGGAGAAATGGAAGAAGGGCGAGCCGCTAGTCCGAGTTCACCTGCCCAGGAGCGTGCGGTCGTGGTGCGCATGAGCTAAAAGAAGACTAGGCTTGATTTGCGCAGCGGTCGCGGCTTCTCGTCCCAGCCAATCCAGAGGCGGCAGAGGGGTGGGGCCTGGCCCTCACTGGCCGGCGCGGCGTTTGCGCGCGGGTTTCGTCGCGCTGCCGCGGTTCGCGCGGGTGCTTCTCCGCGCTATGGAGTCGGGGCTGATCCCGCGTCTAGCGGCACGCTTGGGTATCGCGGAGCCAGATGTGTTGAGGTGGGTCTGGCGGCGCAGGCCTCATCGGCCTTGGACTCCTCGGGCGAGGTCCGCGTGACGGGCGGCGGCGCCGCCGAGTGAGGGGGGACGCCGGAGCCCGGTGGGATCAGGCCCTGTTTCAGGAAGAACGTCCCGGCAGTGGGTTTATCTGAACTGGCAAGAAGGGGTGATTGTAGACGTCCCTGCGGACAGCTGGCTCTGTGGGATGCACGGTGGTGGGACGAGGAAAGTCGAAATTCCGGTCGTTTCGCAGATACTTCCTGAGGGTGTGTCTACAGTGGTGAACCACACAGGCGGGGTACAGACCTTCTGGGAGGTCACTATGCGGTAAACGTACGCCAAGAACTAGGAGGGAAACGAAACTGGGTGGTGTGCCGAGTCGAGGGAGGGAGGAGCGCAGAGCACGTTCTGGCGTCTGCTCTTCTTTAAAAAACAACCACCTCCTAGATATATGTTAACTAATTAGAATTTAAATAAAATTTTGGAAAAAAAAATCTTAGAAAGGCCTCGGAGGGGGCTGCCGCTTGTGCTGAGACCCGATTGATAGAAGGTGCCAGCCATGGGAAGATGTGGGAAGAGCGATAGCTTGTGCATACTAAGCCCTTTGCATAATCCAGGGTTAGAGATGAAGCTATTTTATTTCTTTATAAAAGAAATAAAGAAAATGGCTGAAGTGTGGACAAGACTAGGCCCATGCCTTGCTGCTCAGTTAAATGACGGAAGGGAAGGAAAGGACTTGTTGAAAGAGTTGAAGTAAAGAGCTCCTGAACGCCGTAATCATTTAGAACAGCCGTTCTCAAAGTGTGGTTGGTTCCTGGACCAGCAACATCACTCGTTAAAAATGCAAATTCTTGGGTCCCACTTCACGCCTACTGATCAGAAACTCTGAGAATAGGACTCAGCAATCGCTTTATACAAGCCCCAAGGTGATTATCTTGTACCTCAAAGTTTGAGTACCACTGATTTAGAGGAAAGGATAAAGAAAGGAAGAAGGAACCCTGGTATAACTGCCAGCATCTGATAGTTTATGTTTGTCCCAGTAATGGAAGGATGAAAGCAGGTGTTTTTTTGTTTTAAGAAATTGAAGAACTGGGGCACCTGGGTGGCTCAGTTGTTAAGCGTCTGCCTTCTGCTCAGGTCATGATCCCAGGATTCTGGGATGGAGTACCACATTCTGCTCCCTGCTCAGGGGGGGAAGCCTGCTTCTTCCTCTCCCACTCCCCCTGCTTGTGTTCCCTCTTTCAATCTCTCTGTGTGTCAAATAAATAAAATCTTAAAAAAAAAAAAATTGAATAACTTACTTTTCCTTAAATGTAGTTGGGCACAGTGGAATCTGAAGTCAGGGCTGGTTCTGTGTTAGAAAACATTGTTCCACATCCCCAAAGGATGTGCTTCTTGTTCGGATCCCCTTATAAACTTGCCTAGGAATTAGGTCCAGAATGAAATCGACCCTGCTGTATTCATTGTTGACCAAAATGTTAGGCAAACGTCTGGAAAAGTTTTAGTGAGCATGTTACCCTTATAACCAGGAAAGCTGAGGAGTACTTGCGGCTGTCCCAGGTGAACTGTAATGGCCTGTCTGCACATACCACAGAAACCAGCAATGCAGTCATGTGTCTGGACCTTGCAGCTTCCTGTATGAAGTGCCCCTTGGACAGAGTAAGTAGGTCCCATTGAATGTCTAAATAATCCTCTGCAACTTTGAAACTTAATTATACCTTTTAATTTCTGGTTGGACTAGACTCAAAATTCTTGTGTTTTAGAATTTTCCTGGCTATTGTCCTATATAATCTAGATGAATTTTAAAATCATTTTTGTCAGTTGCAGAAAATTACCTTTACTATCTCGTTTCCTTGGCCACCTCTTTCTTTACTCAAGACCATCTTTCCTGCTGCTGCTAGCATCTTCCTAAAGTGCATGCTTTTAAACTAATGTGTGTTTTTCTTCTAGAATCACAGTGGTTGAGAGCACAAGCTAGGAGTCAAGAACAGTTAGATGTTAAGACCAGATTTTAATATCCCTAGTTACTAGCTCTGTGAGCTTGGATTCCTCATTCATAAAGTGGGGATAAGAATATCCATTTCACTAGATTGTGAGGATTAAACCATATACTGTATGTAACACACTTAACAGTGCATATCCCATTAAATGATGGCATTAAAAACACCATTAGCTCCCAATGGGTTGACTCCCCATTACTGTCAGCTTCTCCAGCTTCTCTTGAACACTAACCTCAAGCTACACTATTTACTTAACAGACCATGAACTTTAATGACTTATAGCTTTGTAAATGCAACAACATTTTTCTTTACCTGCAGTTCTTTTCCCATAAGCTCCTATTTGTCTTACATGACCCTGCCTTGCCGTTACATCCCTTATGAAGATTTCCTTGACTCTCCCAGGCAGTGTTGCTTTCCCTCAGTTGTTGATCCTTCTGTTTCCCAGTTTCCCTCTCTCCCTTTTCCTGTACACATTCATCCTTCCCACCTCTACTCCCTACTTCCCTCCTTCCTTTTCCCAGTGAATTGCACATTGACATTTTCAGTGAAAAACAGATGACCATGTATGTGTTTCCTGGGTTTTTATTCACAGCTTGGCTGTAGTAACACTTGTTTTTTAGATTATCTGTCCTTATGCATGACTGTCTAGTATGAGCCCCTTGAGAGCAGTACTCCGCTCTGCTTGATGGGATTACTGACTTGACTAAATGAAGCTAAATGTTTAGATAGAGCCACTTGCCACAGAATTAATTAATTTTGAAAAGTTGACTTACTAAACAAGTGTTTAAGGGCACCAATATATAGAATGATTGTGATTATGATTTTTATGATTGGTGCATTTTTTTCTTTCAAAGGATTATTTAATTAAACTTTCTGGTTTGAACAAGAAGATGTATCAGAGCTGTCTTAAATCTTTTGAGTGTTTACTGGGCCTGAAATCAAATATTGGAATAAGAGACCTAGCTGTACAGTTTAGCTGTACAGAAGCAGTGAACATGGCTTCAAAGATACTGCAAAGGTATGAAGCATAAAGAACCTTAATTGAAAATTTATACTGACACATAAAGCAGAATTATCTGATGTTTTATTTTCAGTCTTAAAAAATAACTAATATGGTAAGGTGACATAATGCATTATTTCATACATTTAAATAGCTTATAAATTCTGATTTACATTTTCAGTCTCTTTGAAATAATTTTTAACAATTCCGCAAACACTGCTTTCCCTTAGCTATGAATCCAGTCTTCCACAAACACAGCAGTTGGATCTCGACTTATCCAGGCCACTTTTCACCACTGCTGCATTACTTTCAGCATGCAAGTAAGTATGCCTTTCAACGTTGAGAAAAGTCCACAATTTAAAAATAGATTTCTCTTTCCCAAAGAGGACTTCTACTTGGTTTATTTCAACTCAGAGTGTATTTTCCTATATAAATAATATTAGAGGGGTGCCTGGGTGGCTCAGTGGGTTAAGCCTCTGCCTTCACCTCAGGTCGTGATCTTCAGGATCCTGGGATCGAGCCCTGCATTGGGCTTTCTGCTCAGCAGGGAGCCTGCTTCCTCCTCTCTCTCTGCCTACCTCTCTGTCTACTTATGATCTCTCTCTCTCTCTCTGCCAAATAAATAAATAATATCTTTTTAAAAAAAAATAATATTAGAAACAGTGGCCAATGACCAGATTTTGTTTATCCCACAATATAGCTGACAATTTGGAAGCCCTATCGCCAAAGTCTGCTTGCCAAATGGCATTTGTATATATAAGTGGGGTATTCTGTTTTCAGGGTCCACCTTTTTTTATTTTTACGTTTTATTTTCATTAGTAATCTCTATACCCAGCGTATGGCTCGTAAGGCTCAAACTCACAACCCTGAGATGAAGAATCACATGCTCTTAGTCTGAGCCAGCCAGGCACCCCCAGGCTCCACCTTTTATAAATGATAAAATCTGTCATTGAAACTGTAGTTTGTGATTTTTCCAGTTATATATTTTCTTAAGTACTAATTGCAACTATGTTTCAGATAATTTACGAAACACCAATGATAAATTTTTACATCTGGATCTAAAATTTGGTGGTCTCTTTTTACATACTGAAATGTTACCTTGGAAATATTAATAATTGTTATTTTTGTCTAAAGTTGTCTTGTTTTATCTTGCTGAAAAACTTCTTATAAAATGTAGGGGTGCCAGGGAGGCTCAGCTCGGATAGTTCAACATCTCCCTTCGGCTCAGGTCACAATTCCAGGGTCCTGGGATCAAGCCCCACATCTGGCTCCCTGCTCCACGGGGAGCCTTCTTTTCCCTCTCCCTCTTCCTACCACTCCCCTGCTTGCTCTCTGTCAAACAAATAAATAAAACCTTTAAAAAAATAAAATAAAATGTAGTTGGCCCTTAAAGAATGGGTTTCTTACTACCCAGCCTATTTTGGTTTTTTAGCTCTCTTAGCCACATACCTAGAAGCAATTAATTGACATTCATAGAAAATGTCCCCATGATTCAACAAAGATATGTATATAGAGAGGAGTGTGGCTGCTGTTGGAAAAAACAATATTGACAACTCCACTTTTGAAACCGAATTATGCTGAACAAAGAAAGGTTTGACTAGATCTATTATCCTAAATAACAGACAAGAAGTCTGTTTTGTATATTTCATCAGTAGTTGTTGTGGAGTGGTAATTAGGGGTTTTGGAGAGGGGAAAGTAGTTTATATCCCTGTAGTACAGATGTAGGCTTCATGGATTAAAATGAGCTGAATATTTAAAAATGCTGTGATTGTCATTCAGCAAATCAGTAACCTCTGAGATTTAATAGGAATTCTTTGAGGCATGAAACACCAGAGCAAATGTCTTCTATGCATTCCTTTTATTATATAACAGATCTCATGTATATTTTTGACTCAGTCCCATAAACAGCTAAATAAATAAATTCAAAAGGCAGATTTACATAGTTATAGCTAATAATATATGTGTGGAATAAAGGGAAAACTAAACAGTTGGGAATTCTTAATAAAACATGGGCAGAAAGGAAATAAGTTAATAATCTGGTTGGCCAGAGAAGACAGCTGTATTGGTCTTAAGAACAATAATTTTTCAAATTCTTTTGTAGGATTCTAAAGCTAAAGGTGGATAAAAATAAAATGGTAGCCACATCTGGTGTAAAAAAAGCCATATTTGATCGACTATGTAAACAATTAGAGAAGATTGGACAGCAGGCTGATAGTGAGTATTCGTACCGTATTTCAAGAGTGTGTCATTTGAAAATGTAAACCAGCTGGTAAAAGTCTAATATTTTCAAACTTGCAAAATGGCTGCTCTCTGAATTCTGTATTTAATGTGGACTAGGTAAGTTTTTAGTGAAAAATTTTTTTGTTTTTCAAATAAAGTAGCTTAATAACCTTTAAAACAGCTGTGACTGTATGACTCCTTGCCTGAAAAATAGTTTCTCTGTTAACATGCTCCAGTGTTAAATGCCAGTCTCCATATACATAAACTTGAATAGAAAAGATTCTTCAGTCTGACAAGAGAAACCAAGAAAGGGAAGGCATTTGCCTTCTCCTTGTCCTTATATTTGGTCAGTCAAGGTGTCTTATTTTTTTGTGTATGTAATCCAAAATAAGCTCAACTACTAAAATTGAGAAGAGGCAAAAATTTAGCCCTGATGACACTTTTGTGTTTTTTGTTTTTTAAAGGAGAGGCTGGAGATTCAGCTACTCCACCACATAAGAAAAAGAAAACAATGGCTGAACCTCTAGCAAAGGGTAAGGCATACTGACACTGGACAAAGTTTGAAACTAGTGCAATGGGATTAGTGTACAGTGGGTTTAATGCAGTGACTAGTCCTGTGCTACTTGTCTGACAAGAGTTAGGTTTTAAATAAATCTGGAAAATCATTTGATAAGATCAGTTTTCCAAGCAGTCATTACAGAAGTTAATAGAACTACTATGTAAGAAAACATCTAAAGCCAAACTGCTTAGGTTCAACTCCTGCCTTACCACCCACGGGCTCTATAACTTTAGGAAAGTCACTTAATTTCTATAAGCCTCAATTTCCTAATCTATAAAGTTGTAATTATTATTAGCACCCACTCATAGAATTGTGGTTAGAGTTGAGTGAGATGATGCCGTTGAAGTGATTGGTACAGCATCTTGAAGCACAAGGTAAGTGCTTAATGAATGATAACTACAGAATGTTGTGGAGTGCTTGGAGTTTAAAAGCAAAAAACTGATGTGTTAGCTGCTGTTTCCACTTTTCATTTTAGCAATGATAGTACCTATTTTTAATTAACTAATTAGATACTTCAAATAAGTTTACTTGTCAGTATAAGAATTTTGAAACACTTTGAAAATTTTCTCTCACAGAAACAGAGAATGTAGTAGAAAGCTCACATAAACTGCAAAAAGATGAAGATCTGACACAGGATTATGAAGAATGGAAAAGGAAAATTTTGGAAAATGCTGCCAAAGCACAAAAGGCTACAGCAGAATGATATCAGCTTCTGGAATACCTTGGATTGTAAACCAACAGTACATCTGCCACCTCAATGAAGATATGAGAACTTTAGAATTTTGTTTAAACTTTTATAACAAGGATCCTAAGACTGTTGCCTTAATAGCGAAGAAGCCAGCACTGGGGTTGAGCTCAGACTGGCTGGTGACATGGGCAACAAATTCTTTATGTCAGGCACAGTGCCTGGTTGGCACAGCCTTGGCTCCCCACAGGTCTGCATTCCTACAAAATGGAATTGAAGCAATTTTGCTCTTTTGTTTTTAAGCAAAAGACAGTTTCCTGTCCTATCCAGAATATCAAATACAGGCTGAATGGAGTCTTAAGGATTTTACTTGGATTTTTGTGTAAGTTTCTTGGTTTGACTAAATCAGTATGTGGTACAACCTAAGTTAATAAATGTTATTTTTAAATACATTCAGGCTGCCCTTGTCATCAGTTTGTGGGGTCATTGCTATGCCAAAAGCTAGTAGAAAAAAGCCATATGCTGAACCATGCTGCTCACCACACCACACACTCTGAAATCAGACTTCCTGGGTTTAAAACCCCACTCAGTGACTTACTACCTGTCAAACCTTGAGCAAATTAATTAACTTCTTTATGCCTCTTCTATAAGTAGGACTAAAAATGGTATCTATAGAATAATTTGAAGGTGCATTGGAGCTGATACATGTAAGACATTTAGCACGATACCTGGAATAAGTATTTAGCAAATGTTAGACTAGAGAGAGAAAAATTGACATATAAATGCCTCATGTAATGAATTACACATTAGCAGCATATTAAAAAGTTGGATGGCCTGAGGGTTATTTTCTTTGATGTCCACATCCTAAAGAATGTAACCTTATTAAATACTCCTTATTTTAAAACTAGAGGAAAGGGCCTTTATAGAAGATATGTTGCTAGGGGATCTGAGGCATGCCAGGCATGATTTTAACTAAGATTAAGAATACATGGTCTAATTAAATATTTCTGTACTGTAAAGAGGGGCACCTGGGTGGCTCAGTGGGTTAAGGCCTCTGCCTTCAGCTCGGGTCATGATCCCGGGGTGCTAGGATCGAACCCTACATCGGGCTCTCTGCTCAGCACGGAGCCTGCTTTCCCCTCTCTCTCTCTGCCTGCCTCTCTGCCTATTTGTGATCTCTCTCTTTCTGTCAAATAAATAAATAAAATCTGTAAAAAGAAAACAAAAACTTACATAAAGAATGTAATAGACTACATCCAAATTTTAACCTATTTAGAATGGTATCAGTAGTACTAGTGGTTGCATTTTATCTGCTCAAAGTAAGGCATAATACCTACTGCATAGACCTGGAGTGCTAAACAAGTAATTTCTCTTCTCCCCTGCCTTTGTAAATTCTAGATACTTAGCAGCTAAGGTCAAAGAAATGCCACAATCAAATCACAACACAGGCTTAATGTCCAGCAAGCCCTATGGTAGAGGGGAATAAACCTGAAAGCAATTACAGTGCATTTAAATTCTGACTCTGCCACTCCCACCCTAGGGAAATTTCAAAACCTTAAAGAGCCTCGGTTTCCTAATTTATAAAGTAGAGATACTTTCTACCTTGTAAGGATTAAAGGTAATATTTCTAAAGTAAGTGGCACTTAGAAGGTGTTCACTAAACAGTAGGTCTTGTTACTACTTTGATCTGAAATGGGTAAGTGAGGTTTTTCTTCATTTATTTATTAAGATTTTATTTATTTAAGAGTGCAAGGGTTGGGGGTTGAGGGGACGCAGGGGGAGGAGCTGAAGGAGAGGGGAAGCCGACTCTGTGGAGCCCTTCATGGCACAGGGTTCAATCCCACAACTCAGAGATCATGACCTGAGCCCAAATCAAGAGTCAGACATTTAACCAACTGAGCCACCCAGGAGCCCCTTTCCTCATTTTATTTTAAGAAAGTATATAATTTTGTTTATTTGGTGCCAGTATTTAGATTTCTGGCTTTGGGTCAAAAGCAGTTCATTACCAAGTAAAATTGGGCACATTCACTTTTTCTTTTATTACTGTAAAATGCACCTAACAAAATTTACCATCTTACCACTTTTTTTTTTTAAGATTTTATTTATTTGACACAGAGAGGGGACACAAGCAGGCAGAGTGGCAGGCAGAGGGAGAGAGAGAAGCACACTTCCCACCAAGCAAGGAGCCTGATGCAGGACTCAATCCCAGGACCCCGGGATCATGACCTGAGCTGAAGGCATCTGCTTAATGACTGAACCACCCAGGTGTCCCTACTATTTTACCATTTTTAAGTGTATAGTTCAGTAGTGTGAAGTACATTCATATTCTTACACAACCCATCTCTGGAGCTCCTTCATCTTGCATAGCTAACTGCAGCCATTAAACAACTCTACCTCCCTCCCCTAACCTTTGGCAATCACCATACTGTTTATGTCTGAATTTGTCTATTCTAGATTGGTACCTCATATGAATGGAATCATGTCCCTTATGCTTATTTCACTTAGCATTATTCCTTGAGGTTCATTCTTGTAGCATGTGTCAGAATTTCCTTCCTTTTTAAGGCTGAATAGTAGTCCATTGTAAAGATAGACCACATTTTATTCATACATCTGTAAATGGATACTTGATTTGCTTCCACTTTTTGGCTATTCTGAATAATGCTGCTATGAACATGGATGTACAACATCTCTTTGAGACCCTGCTTTCAATTCTTTTGGATGGATGTATACTCAGAAGTGGGATTGCTGGATCATGTGCTAATGCTATTTTTAATTTTTTTTTTTTTTAGATTTTATTTATTTATTTGACAGAGATCACAAGTAGGCAGAGAGGCAGACAGAGAGAGGGGAAGGGAAGCAGTCTCCCTGCCAAGCAGAGTCTGACGTGGGGCTCAATCCCAGGACCCTGGGATCATGACCTGAGGCGAAGGCAGAGGCTTTAACCCACTGAGCCACCCAGGTGTCCCAGGAATTCTTCATATAGTCTAGATAATAACCTTTTAGCAGATACATGCTAGCAAATATTTTCCCTCACTTCTTAGATTGCCTTTTCACTGTCAATTCCGTAAGAATAAATATAAGTTATGTTTGTGACTTTTTCCTCCTTTATCCTTAAAAGCAGGTAATGGTTATTATTTTGATTATCTGGAACATAGTTATTTCTTATATGGTTATTTCTTAAGTTAACTGGAGTCAGGGAGTAGGCATTGCCTTAAAGCAATTCTTTCAAAACAACAATTTTCCAGCACACTTATATTTCTAGTGATGGATGCTTACTACCTAGTGAGTACATTTCAGTACTACTTTGTGAAGACTTTGTGGAAGCTCACTTCTTTAACACTGCCTCATGGCATTCATTTAAGTGATTTAAAAAACTATCATGAAAATTTTCAAATGAAAATATAATGAAACCCTGTATTCATTATTCAGACCCAATAGTTAACAAAGATCTTGCCACATTTGCGTAACTGTATCCATTTTTCCTAGTCATTTAACCTACATTATCACTGCATTGCCATTATCATAACTCTCAAAATTAATAGAAATTCTATGTATTATTTTTTCAAGGTTCATTTCTTTTAGGGAGAGAGAAGTAGCATGAACAGGAGAGGGAGAGGCAAAGAAAATCTCAAGCAGACTCTGTGTGAGTGTCAATCCCAGAACCCTGTGATCATGACCTGATCTGAAACCAAGAGTTGGACATTTAACTGACTGTGCCACCCAGGCGCCCCTGAAATTCTATGTATTATTGAATATGCAATTTAGCATTTCATTTTCCTGGATGCTCTAAAATATCCTTTTATTGTTTGTTCAAATCAAGGTCAGAGCAAGGTCCACAATTGACATTGCATTGCTCATTTTTTATTATAAAAGCAATACATGCTCATTGTAAAAACCAAATTTCAAATTATTCAGAAAGTTATAAAGTGAAAAGTGGAACTGCCCCTTCTCCCCATCACCCATACTCCACACCCCACTGCTAAGTTTCTTGCATATCCTGGAAAATTTTAATGCAGGTATAAGCATATACCTCTCTCCACAAATGAGATGATAATATATATATATATATGTTCTATAATTTTCCTATAATAAAAGGTGGTGGTCAGTACATCTCGATCTATGTTTAACAGCTACAAAGTATTTCCCTATATGGATGTGGCTAAATTTATTTAACTAAATTCATACTGATAAGCATATGAGGTTGTTTTCATTCAGCCATTAGCAGCAGTGCTACAGTAAACATTTCGCCTAAATCTCTGTCCACTTGTTCAAGTATTGCTGAGGGATAAATTTTTAGAAATAAAATTGCTGGGTGAAAGTGTGGGTATGACTTTTATTTGGACACATACCCAACGAAAGTGGAAGAATTCCATTTCCCCATTCCACCCCCACAAGCACACCAATCTAACAGGTGAAAAAAGTGGGTCCTATCTTTTGGAGTTTCTCTGCCGGGCAGTTTCCAATGACTATTCAAATGGAAAATCCATTAGAAATAGTTGATACCAGCACAGTTGCAATCTAAAAATACCAGTAAAGTAGAGAACTAAAAATATCTGAAAAATTTAGAGCTTTGAAAGTTCCCTTCAATTTCAGATAAGAGAGGCTAAAATCACATTACTTCTCACTTGTGTGGGCTTGACCTAAACAAAGCCCTCCTCAGGGGATTCTAGGTAAAGAATAACAGCGTACAGGGGGAAAAAATAAAATCTGATAAGTAAAGGATTCTCTCTCTATCTGCCCTGTCCGATGTAGAAGCAACTAACCACATGTGGCTAATTTACGGCTAATGCAACTCTAGGACCAAATTCCTGTTTTTATTTAAGTTAAATGTGAAAATGGATAACCTCATTATTAGAAAACCTTTGAGGTGTTTCAAACAACTTGAGTATGTGAGTATATGTTTCCACAGTAAATTTCATGAAATCTAAATACAAACTAAGCATGTCTGATGAAAACCTCTTGTCTGAATTGAAATATATTTTAAGTGTAAAATACATACCAGATTTTGGAGATTTGTGTGAAGAAAAAATATAAAATATCTCATTAATAGTTTCTATGTTGATTATAAATTGAAGTGTTTTTGATCTTACTGTGTTAAAGTATTAATTTTACCTGTTTTTTTAGGGGAGCTATTAGAAATTTTTTAAATGATGTATATGGTATAATACTTCTGTCAGTGGTGCTCTAGATCAAGCAAGGTAGCTAACTACATTTTTCTGGGGAGAAGATTCATAGCATTCCCAAGAGTCAGAAATCCCAAGGGATGTAAGAATCACAGTACCTGACAGAATTATAAGGTAACTCTGGCTCCTTCTAGAGGTTGCCTTCCTAAAACCTTTTCAGAGAAGTAGCTTGTTTTAAAATAAGGCATTATCTTAAATCAGATTACTCTCCCATGAAAGAGAGATTTTCAGCAGCTCTCTGTTCTGATATTCATCCACTAGCTGGGCAGCTTGGAGCAGGCCTGGATACGCTGGTACTGAAAAATCTTAGTTCTCGACAAAAGTTAGCCTTCTGGAGAAAAGTTACAACTTGAGAACTGCAGCAGTAGGAGTCCCCTCGCCTCCTTCTGCCTCCCTCCCGACACCCAAGCCCTCTGCCAAAAAAAGCAGGGTCTTTATTTGAACAAAAATCCTGAAAGGCTGTGAAACTGTTGCATGGGTAATTAAAAACTTAAAATAAAAAAAATTTTAAAAAAACTAAAAAAAAAACCAACAAAGAAAAAACTAAGCTAAAGGTAATTAAAACTGCTGACCTGAGAAGTTCATGAAGATAGCACAAAAATCAGGTTAGAAGCAAGGAAATTAAAAGCATTTGTTACTTTCAAATAATAAAGTACTTCTTGTTACTAATTTTATAAGTTAAATGACAACACTGAAAGTGGCATATCCTTTTTTTTTTTTTTAAGGATTTTATTTATTTATTTGACAGAGTTCACAAGTAGGCTGGGGGGCGGGGTAGAGCAGGCTCCTGCTGAGCAGAGAGCCCCATGCAATGGGGGGACTTGATCCCAGGACCCTGAGATCATGACCTGAGCTGAAGGCAGAGGCTTAACCCACTGAGCCTCCCAGGCACCCCTGAAAGTGGTATATCCTTAATAAAGCTGTAGCAGAGCAGTTTATTGTCTCATGATATACCATTTGTGTTTCTCTCAGAAAGCTGAACATCATTACACTCTTATCCCTCTTTTACATATTGCCTGTCAGTTCCAGATTTACTAGACCCTAAGCTCTTATTGTAGAAGGGAGTTCAGGAGTGAGACTACCAATGCCAGGACAGGGTCAATTAGGAGAGGGTGGAGGTGTGTAGAGATTTAAAAAGCACATTCAAAATAATCATAGTTCTGATTTAGCCAGGATAGATGGTATATTTTGAAGTTTCAAAGAATATTAAAGGATGCATATTTTGATTCTCAAAAGAGAACACAAGTTAAAACAAGTTTGAGGACCATTGCCCTAAATCCACATTGCTTTCCACAAGAGCAGGGTAGAATAGTAAAATGTCAGCTCACTCTCGAGCAAATCAAAATTCTAAGAATTCTTTGTACTGGAGGGAATAGCACTGAATAACATGCCCCGTGTAATAGTCTATTTAGTTCTTTAATCAGAATAAGTTTAGACTTTAAATTTGACATATACAAAGTAGAAGCTTTCCTACCTACCTAAAGCATGCCTACGCTTATCACCCAAAGTAGTTATACTTGAAAAGTAAACACAGCATTTCAACATAGTATGATCTTATAAGGCAGAAAAAAAAGTTTGTAGGTCACTTTCCTTACAGCCACTTTTCATCCAGAAGGAAGGCAACAGCTATAACATTTCTTTACGAAATAAGAGGAATCAATATTAGTACAAGACTGAATTATTAAAAATCTTGAGTCATCACTTCATCACCAGTCTCAAAAATTTCTGGGCCCATGGGAGCCGCAGTGTTGAGAATTAGGGACTAGTTGGAAATTTCCTTAGCCTGTTGGCAGCTGTCACCACGTAGAAATGTTTCTTGACGTTAAGGAGAGAAAAGAAGAAAAAAATATATTTTTAGACCAATTGCTTTAAGAACAATAAAAGGACTTAACCAAGTTTAGCCACTTGGGCTTGTTCAAAACTGAGAACTTAATGGAGAAAACAAGTTTGTGGCAAACTTCTAGCAGAAGCCACATGATTTGGGGGCATTCTGGAGCAAGTATGAAGTGAGAAAATAGGTTATCCTGCCCTTTTCATATGAAAAATGGAGTCCATTGGAATACTGTTTTTCAAGTTGCGATTCACAATCTACCACAGGGTCATGAAGTCAAATTGGTGGGTTATGACCCGCACTTTTTTGAATGAAAACAAATACCACAGAATAGAAAATATCTGAGTGCATCACACTCTATTTAGCCAATGTTGGGGTATTTTTATTTCATAGAGTATGTATGTGTATGTGTATTTGTATACTGGCTGGCTTTCTAAGTAAAGGCTTTTGTTTTTTGTTCTTTAGTGAGGATCTGAGTTGATATTAAGATGCAGGAAAGCCAATTTCCTGGAGGACAAATGTTTTTGAGACAGATTTTATGTCCATAGAACCAAAGTGTTTGGTTTGTAAACAAAATTATGAAGCTTTTAAAACCTAATAGGGTTTCCCAGCCCTTCTTCCTGAAACATGCAGGAATCAGATCTCAAGCTGCAGGCAGTAAGTTCCAGGCACTTTACTACTATTGTCGTTGGGAACATATGCTCAAACTTCATTCTGTCATTACAAGTGTCCACCTAAGTATGAACTTAATGCCACTTTTATGCCAGATGTTTGTGGTAGGTGGCATTTTTAATCAAGATAACAGGTTTTGACATAAGACACTTTTTTTTCTCCTAAATCTATTTAGAATGAAAATGTAAGTAAAAACAGCTACACTTCTCTCAAAGGACTCATTAAAGACACATTCTGCCTTCCTAAGAAAAAACAGATACCTTCCATTTTCTCTGAGCCATGTATTTCTGCAGTAATAACTGGGATTTGAGACGAACTTTGGATTTTGAAGCTTTGGCAGGCAAATTATTCAACCACTCATGTTTCAGGCACTGTGCGGCACTCATTCTGCAGCTGTGAAATCAAAGAGAAGTTGAAACTTAGTTAGGGTTGCCTTTTCTGGTTGTCCAGAAGATAGTTCGGGGGCTAAGAAGTCTGAGTCAATGGAACAGATTAATCATTCGGGCAGATTGTGCCACGTACTAAAAAGGAACTCCTCATGCCTAAAATTCCCCTCCTTAAAAGTATGAGAAAGTCATCGGCAAAATGCCCCTGCCCTCTACAGAGGGAAAGTAGCCCAGTGATTAATCATCTCTCTCAGAGTTTGCTGGGGAATCAAGGCAGGGAGTAGAAAGGCCAGCTGGGCCTAGAATTGCTCTTAAGAAGTTGCTCTTATGAACATGAGCCTTGAAAGAAGCTTGTCTCTCCTTCCAGAGAAAAATGTCAGTTTTGTTCATCTGAATTAAAAATATTTTTCCTCTCATAACTTTTCACAATCGGAAAGAATAAAATAGGAAAAGCCAAGGAACTATGGGCTGTCTCAGAGCTCAGATTCTTGGACCTCGCCCTGGGTTGTTTGCAATTGTTTCTTAGTTTCTGATTATCATAAAACTCCATGGTTCCACCCATGAATTGGATAGGGCTGCTGAAAACGAAGTTGGCCTTCATTATCAACAAAAGGTTTTCTGGCCTTTATTCTGGGGAATAACATCTGCATGTCTCAACTTTCTTTCAACATTAGCCCATTAGAAGTGATAACTTAGTAGTAGGACTAATTTATATGTGTGGTCCTTTCTAAAACTCTGTCTAGATTTTATGCTCCTAGTTGTTTATTTTTTTAACGATTTCCTTCATCTCTTCCCCTGCTACTTTTTTAGCTCCAATGAAGTGGAAGACTAAGAAATCTTGGACAGAATTGGTCCAGAGGAAACCCAGCATCAGCCTGACCTTCACAGCACCCAGATGGGTGGTCATGGTCAGAATGGCTTCAGAATGACAAGCAATGAAGGGTACCTCTTCTCTTTGATGAGCAGACGGGAAACAAAGTCTTTGGCCTCCTCCGACAGCCCTTCAAAGGTATCAGCGTCAAAGTCCCAGCTACAGTTCACAATGAAATTCATGGTCTCTGCATCTGTTTCCCCTAGAAATGGGGACAAACCACTGAGTCTACAGAGGAGAGAAAGGACCATCAGTGTGTAGAAGCCATATATGCCAACATGCAATAAGAGTTAGAGGTCTTACAAGGTTCAAGACCATTAGCCAGAACCAAGAGGCTCCCCCATTTCTTCTCTACAGGAGATAGTCCAGTGTGTTCTGTTAGAGGAACAAGCGGCAGGACTGAAAATTTAGAGGCATGAAGAGGGTTTGAATAAATCCCCAGTCATGCTCACCTATTTTCCTTTAAGCCTGAAGTGAAGAATAAACTGAGACCCAGTCCAGTATGTCCATTTATCAGGTACATATTGACTTAATTTTAAAATACCTTAACATGTCTCCGAGACAACCTGGTGAGCTTAGAAACTACCCCAGGCCTTGGGGGCCAAAGGAAAACTGGCTCATTATGTCCCTCTAGAGTGAGGGCAGAGGGACAGGATACTCTAACTGGCTGGCCTTGGGCCTCAAATTCCCCCCACCTGATGCAGTACACCCAAACAAAGTGTGGGGATGCACAGTAGCAACTGCACTGTAATGATAAGTCTGGGAGCAAAGCATGACTTGATTGGGCCTCTGAGGAAAAAAGCCAGAGAGGTCACAGAGATGAGAATGCTTAACCAGTGCACATATCTCATCTCAGTCCATCCTAACTCTGCTTTCCTCAGTCCAGAGAAAACAGTGCAGGGCAGGAAGGACAAGGTTAGATGATGCAGCAGCCCGTGTCCTGCCCTGTGCATCTCCTCTCCTTAGCACTCTGTTGTACTGCAGCACCTGCGTTTCCTTGCTAGAGAGCTTTCTCTCCAGTGGAAGCTGCTTTATCCGCCCAGAAGTTTCAGGGAACCAAGGTCCTCGGCATCAGCACACAAGCAACGACTGATAAGAGTTAGTGTATAAATACCCTAAGTCCCTCCCTGCTCAGACAGAGTAATTGTGAAGGGCTGTTCCACGATGGGAGCCAGGCTCCTGGGCACTCACAACATGTAGGTAATGACTCCCACACTCCACATGTCCGTAGGGAAGGACACAAATTCATAGTTGACCACTTCCGGGGCCAGGAACTCTGGAGTGCCGAAGTTCACCTTCAGCTTCTCCCGAGGCTTGTACCTAGTGAAGAGAGGGTGCAGAGGACCATGGGAGTGAGCCCGGAGAGAAGATGTGGAGGCTGGGACTAGTTCCGGGTTGGAGCTAGACATTCCCAGCCCTTCCTGTCTGCCATGTTGTCTAGACCTCACATATCACCACATAAGCATCATAACTCTGCCCCAACTTCAGACTTTCCTAAGTCACTAGGGAGAATCAGAAAACCACAGAACTCTTCCTCCAGGCAACTGCAACGTGAAAAGGAGAGAAAGTCAATATATCTTATTCATCATGCAGCCACACGAAGAAGCACAAATTGGAGAGCAGCTGTCTATGGAGGCCTGCTCTTGTGGTGTGAGCCATTTGGTTGGTGAGATGACAGTAAGAATTAGAAAAAGCAAATGTGCTCAAGATTACTAATCATCAGGAAAATACAACTCAAAACCACAAGGAGATATCACTGCACATCATGACTGCTATAAAACAAGCAAACAAACGAAAGACCAGAAAATAGCAAGAGTTGGCTAGGATGTAGAGAAACTGGAACCCTCGCTGGTGGGAATGTAGAATAGTGCAGTTGCTATGGAAACAATATGGCAGTTCCTAAAAAAAATAAAAAATAAAAATAGAACTACCATATGATCCAGCAATCCCACTCCTACATATATATCCAAAAGAATTGAAAGCAGAAACTTGAGGAGATATGCATACACCCATATTCATAGCAGCATTATTCATAACAGCCAAATGGAGGAAATAAAGTAAGTGTCTACTGATGGATGACTGCAAAAGTAAAATGCGGTAGACACATAGAGTGGAATATTCTTCGGTCTTACTATATAAGGCAATTCTGACTCGTGCTACTATATGGATGAACCTCCAGGACGTTCTGCTAAGTGAAACAAGTCGTCACAAAAGACAAATGCTTTTGTGTTTTGGTATGGTTCCACCTTGAAAAGGCACCCCTAGACTAGTCACAGTCAGAGACAGTGGGTAGAATGGTGGTTTCCAGGGGCTGGAGGTAGGGGGAAAGTGACCAGTTACTGTTTAACAGGTACAGAATTTAAGTTTTGCAAGATGAAAAGGGTTCTGGAGATCGGTTGCACAACAATGAGTAATACTTAACACTAATGAATTAATTCAAAAACAGTTAAGATGATAAGTTTCATGTGTGTTTTACATAATTACAAAAAGAATAAGAATGAGAAAAAAGGTTCTGGGGCGTCTGGGTGGCTCAGTCAGTTAAACAGATGCCTTTGGCTCAGGTCATGATCCCAGGGGTCTGGACTGAGCCTCAGATGGGCTCCCAGCTCAGCAAGGAGTCTGCTTCTCCCTCTCCCTCTGCCCCTACCTCCTGCTCATGCTGTCCCTCTCTCTCTCAAATAAATCCATAAAACCTAAAGATCGTATTGATTTATTTGAGAGAGAGACAGAGAGAGAGCATGTGCGGAATGAGAGAGAGCACACAAGCAGGGGGAGGGGAAGGGCAGAGGGAGAAGCAGGCTGACTCAGGGCCTGATCCCAGGATGTTGGGATCATGACCTGGGCTGAAGGCAGATGCCCAACGACTGAGCCACCCAGACACCCCAATAAATAAAATCTTTAAAAAAAGAAAAGAGAAAAATGGTTCTGAATAGGAAGATTAATAAAGGTTAGGAAGAGAGTTGATGGATGAATGGGAAAGGAGGTGGCCAAAGGTGGTTTTTAGAATTTGTGGACTTTCAGAAAGTCTCTAGCTAAAATGTAATGAGCAACATCAAAGATGGCCTTTAGGACGCCTGGGTGGCTCAGTGCGTTAAGCCGCTTCCTTCAGTTCAGGTCCTGATCTCAGGGTCCTGGGATCGAGTCCCGCATCGGGCTCTCTGCTCAGCAGGGAGCCTGCTTCCCTCTCTCTCTCTCTCTCTGCCTGCTTCTCTGCCTACTCGTGATCTCTCTGTGTCAAATAAATAAATAAAATCTTAAAAAAAAAAAAAAAGGTGGCCTTTAGTAGGTAAGTAGATAAATAAACTGTGGTACATCCAGACAATGAAGTAGTACTCAAAGCTAAAAAGAAACAAATTATCAAGCCATGAAAAGACATAGAGGAAACAAGCCCACAGTACTAAGTGAAAGAAGCCAGTCTGAAGGGGCTACAAACTGTATGAGTCTAATGTCATTCCAAAAAAAGCAAAACTATGGAGACCTATGGATAGTATATTAAAAAGATCAGTGGGGGCCAGGGCCTGGGGTGGGGAGAGGAAGGGAGGGATACAGAGGTGAGAGAACAATGGATCTGTAGGGCTTAGAAATACTCCATATGATACCGAAATGATGAATACATGTCATTACACATTTGTCCAAACCCAAGAGTGAATGGTAATGTAAAGTATGGACTTTGAGTGATAATATGTCAGTGTAGGTTCATCATTGGTAGCAAATGTACTGCCCTGTACTACCCTGGTTGGGGGCGGGGGGAGCTTGACTGGGAGTAAGGAGTACATGGAAAATCTCTGCACCTTCCCTTCAATTTTATTGTGAACCTAAGATTGTTCCTAAAAAAAGAAAATAAAGTATTTTTTTTAAAGATTTTATTCATTCATTTGACAGAGATTACAAGTAGGCAGAGAGGCAGACAGAGAGAAGAGGAAGCAGGGTCCCTGCTGAGCAGAGAGCCTGATGCAGGGCTTGACCCCAGGACCCTGGGATCATGACCTGAGCCCAAGGTAGAGGCTTTAACCTACTGAACCACACAGGCGCCCCTAAAGTATTAATTTATAAAATATAATGGACACATCCTATTTGCCAGGCTAAAGGTTTTCCATATATATATAATCTCTTCTCATTCTTACAATAGCCCCATGAAGTCTCTAAGATTACCCTCCTCATCTTACAGATAAGGCAATTGAGAATAAAATGAAAATCCTGCCAATGTGTCCTGCTTCCCTTAAACCAGGGAGGTGACTTGTTAAAGAGCTTTCTTTTCCAAATTTACTGAGAGCCAGATAAACGCAGGCTTGTGCTAACACAGCCTACCTTCATCCAGTAAAGGAGCTACCAGGATCATCTTGGTAGCCTCACTGAACGCGAAGCAAGGAGAGAGCAGGATCCCTCCTCTGGCAGACCCTGGCAACTGACTCAGGGCCAAGGAGCCGAGCTGAAAGGGACAGCTTTCCCCTGGACAACAAGCAGCTACTCTGCTCAGACAAGTCCCCAGGGAATGCCACAGCGTCCTCCAGCATCTATGTGACCGATAAGAAGAAGAGGACAATACAGTATTTGATTCATTGTGTAGGGAAAGAATCTTTTGTTAAGAAAATGGATCCAGGGGACGCCTGGGTGGCTCAGTTGGTTGGACGACTGCCTTAGGCTCAGGTCATGATCCCATAGTCCTGGGATTGAGTCCCGCATTGGGCTTCCGGCTCCATGGGGAGTCTGCTTCTCCCTCTGATTTCTCCTCGCTCATGCTCTCTCTCACTACCTCTCTCTCAATAAATAAATAAAAATCTTAAAAAAAAAAAAAAAAGAAAATGGATCCAGAAGCCTTGATGAAGATCTTAATTATGGTTTTGTTGTAAAACAGTGTGTTGTTTTCTTTTAAAAATGTACAAAATATCTATCACTACTGATAGTATATTAATATTAGTGTAGAAATCGGTTTGTCTTGCATAGTAGTGTAGATACACACATTCTAGCAAATGTATTTGCAACTATGATGTGGTCAGGGCTTTGTGATATAAATATACGTTTTTAAGTGTACTTTCGCTTTTAAAATGCATGTTTGGTGTTTCACAATAAAAGATCTGAAACCTCCCTCCCACCCCCGCATAAAAGGAGAGAAGAAAAGAGAGAGGAGCGAAGACCCAGGCTCTCAGCCCCTAGAAGCCACCTTCCCAGAGGCTGCCTTGTTCTCACTGCTTCATCTCGCCTCCGAGCCACATCCTGTGTCCTGTGACTTTGTCACTCACTCGCCCCACCCCACTGACACTGGCTCGGCCACGTGAGATGCAGGGGGTATGATAGCGGGGCCCATCCAAGCTAGACCGTTATAGCTTGCCTCCTGGTTCCTCCGCCGCCACCATGAGGAGAGAATGGGAGACACATAGAGCAGCTCTGCCCTCACTGACCTGCGTCTTAGATCCAAGCCCGAGTCCCCTTGGTGGTCAGGAATCAGTGATTCCCAACCACTGGCCCATGGGTAAATGTTTAACAACCAGCTATCTGATTAAGAAAAAAAAAAAAAAAAAAGGTCCTGATTTGCAGCATTTGCCATTTGTAGTGGTATAAATACTGATTTAATGATGGCCGATTTCAAACATGATGAATGTCTGGATGCAGAGCTGGGAAGCGACGTGCTGTAGCGCGCCATCCCATGGTCTTTCAACAAGCACCAATAATTGCAGGAGCAGTAAAATAATTAGGAAGTGATAACGTTTGAAAATATAAGTTCTTTAATTGTAAGTTCATACAATTTAATCGTTAATTAATGGTACATTTTAACAACTGTTTACAAGATTCCTTATCTTGAGCGGCTATGAGTGGGTCCAGCATACCACACCCCAGATGACTCGCAAATGAGTGGATGAGAATAAATGACAGCTTTAAGCCTCTGCAGTTTGGGGGGTTTGTCACACAGCAGTACTGTGGCAGTTAACTAACACCAAAGCTGTTTCAATATATCCACCAAGACCTCCTCTCCAAATTCCTAAGGCACTCTGTGACCATAGGGTCACATATGAGTTTGCAGCCTCACGGAGGCTGGGGCAGGCACTTCCTTGCCCTGCCAAAGAATCTGATGAAATAGGTTTGTATTTCAATCTGAGTACCGGACTGGTAGTCAGGAAGCCTAACCCTGCACCCAACATTCTGGAGACCAAACTTTAACAAGATACTTCCTATCCTGCCCCCATCCTTGACCCATAGGCCCCTACTTAGACCCACTGATGGGTCTCACTGCCCACTGGTATAACACTGGTCCCTCTGGCTGGATGTTCTGGCCTCTGAGGATCTGTGTGTGCCAACCCCCCAGACCCTCACCCCTGCCTACATGATGGTGGCCATCCCCAGACTGTACACCTCAGCATCTTTAATAGCTCCACCCAGAAATACCACTTTACTTCCTACAGTTTGTATTCTAGGGGGAAATTGGCTTTTCCTTCTTCTCTACAAACACTGCTTCTTCTGGCATATAAAATAGGCTCTCTCAACCTGCACATTCCCCCCACAGATTCCTCCTCTTAGAAGGACATGCAGGCCAATCTGGCAAAATCCAACTTGCCAAATAATCCTTTTGCCCAATGGCCAGGTTGCCAGACTGCTAAGGCTGTTTCCGATGTTTTCCTTTTACCTCCAGCTGGAGCCAGTGCCTCTGTCAGCCCATCTCTGCTGAGTGTGGTTTCCTGAGCACCATGTGTTTTAGACACCGGCATTTCCCCCGTGCCCAGCAGTTTCACGTGGGTGGCCTTCTCTTCAGTGTGGTTCCCCGTGTTTATTGTCTTGAACTTGCCTTGCCCTCCGCCTTTGGGCCATCAGCAAAATTATTGTCATCGATGCCTTTGACCAGGTTAATGAATTTATCTGACAGTTTGAGATGGACTGCCTGAGAGTTTGGGGATAGATTTGGACTAACATGTTTGGTAGGCTGTCCTACAACCTTTTTCACCTCCCCACTAGGTAACTCGATGCCTGATAGGATAATGTTCAGTTTCTTAGCAGGACATTCAGGACTCCCTAGTAACACCCTCATCTTCACTGTATCTGCCTCCCCCCCCGTCCCACCCCAGCTCCTCCCTTCCTGTGCGGGCCTGGTGTACATCCTCTACCAGCCCCCATCACCCACACCCCCCACCACCACTCCCACCTCCACCACCATGTGCTGGAGCTGGTTCTCAAGAGTACAGGAGTGTACATCTCCTCCCAATCTGCATTCAGTGATGTTGTGTTGGTAGGTTGAACTCAGCTGCAATTAGCAAAGGCTACAAGTCGAACCCCATCTCCATCCAGCCCCCACCCCCCCAGAGCTGATAAATCTTTGCCAGCATACTACTGCCTGCAGATAACAACCCTCCCTTCCAGCTGCTCAGAGAAGACTTCCCAGAATCCAGTTGCCTCAACTGGTAAATCCTTGCTCTGAATTCAGTTTGTCACTGTAAATACTCATTTGGCAATCGGACATCTGGCAGTTGGGAGGGTACCACATACACACTGTGGGAGGCTGTGCATTCTCAGTTTGCCCCACTTACGTGAGCGTTGGTTCCTGGAAGGGCAATGTTTTGTGGCTCTCCAAAGGGCTATGATACATAAACAGATACAAAGGACAACTGCAGCATTTACTTCCATGAGAAGGGAGCCTGATGCTTAGGAAAGAAATGTCGAAAAAGACACTTTGGAAGGCAAGCAATGATAATAATAAAATAGATTCAGAGACATTGCTATAGCATATAAGAACGCAAGCATATAAGATGTCTCCCAACTTGATAAGACGTTATTTAGGAAAATATTAAGTAATTTTTTACATCATGGATTGAATGTGATTTTGAAGCATTTGGGTTGGGGGCTTTGGCATACCGTTCATGAAAAACAGTACACAGTGTAATAGGGATCCTAAAGGTACAGTAGGAATATATGAACTTTCCTCTGCTGTTAACTCTCACAACATCACCCTTGGCCTCATCCATCATGTTGGCATTGAAAAATGCATCTTTTGCGCCTGCAAAAGAAGCAAAGTTATCACTTCACCAATGGGGAGGGACCTAGGAAGATGCCACTGTGGTTTTGACTACTACTTCTGGGAGGCAGGTCTGGACAGCAGAGACTGAGCTCAGGCAAATGGCTCTGTCTCCGCGGGGACAAGGTTTTGCTTTCTTCCCCTGTGGTGGATGGAGTGGAGGACACTGTTAGGTTTATAAAGGGGCAAAAACAACTTCTTTGTGGTAAATGTTTAGCAGGATGAGAGAAAATTTGAAGAGTTGAAAATTCAGGTGCACTGTGGAGACCTAACTAGAAAATATATGATTCCCAGAGAAATGTGATTCCTGGTAGAAATAGAATTCTGGAGGAAGTAGACTGTGGGTGCTTAAAGGTTTGGGGGACAGCCCTACCCAACGCCATTGTTAGGAACCCGTATACCCAGCTGTGTGTGCCCGGGGCCAGAGTGTTCATCACACATTTGACTGGACAAGATCTTAAAAGTACTTATGGATAAACCATCCTTCACTAGGCTCTAGGCATTTTAAGGGATTTTAAGATGTTTTTTAAGTTACATGTTTACTTTGTGTAGTCAAACTGGAGAACCTAGCCACCCTTCTAGGCTGGGTCTGCCCTGTTGACATATTATTCCATTTAACCTTCAAAACTGCCCCATGTTAGCAGGCATTTCATTTTATCATCATTTTACCAAGATTTAACTCAGTCTTGAGAGGCCCAGAACCACTCAGCTGGACACCAGCCTACACTAGGACATACGCGTCCTCTTATTTAAACTACTCACTTCCCAGAGGGCAGGGATGGTTCTGGATACCTCATACAGCTCAGCACATCCTAGCTCCAGGTTCTATTCAGGGATGAATAGAACTGATCTGACACCCCCACCCCCTGCACCCATGCAGTGGTCCTCTTTTAACCTGTCACATGCTCTCTGTTCAGACAGGGGGATTGAAATAAAATGAATCCTACAGCCTTTTAAGGAGAAGCAGAGTCTGAAGCATGAAGCCACACCCCCACCCCCCTGGCTAGTAACAAGGCCTATCTCTGCACAATCAAAGTCTACCAGCCTGTCAGGGACAGAGGTTTCTGTGTCAGTTCCAAAACTCAAAAATCAGAGAGGATGAATACCCAACTTTTATATCAACATGGATGGGACTGGAAGAGCTCATGCTGAGTGAAATAAGTCAAGCAGGGAGAGTCAATTATCATATGGTTTCACTTACTTGTGGAGCATAAGGAATAATATGGAGGACATGGGGAGAAGGAGAGGAGAAATGAGTTGGGGGAAATCAGAGTGGGGAGATGAACCATGAGAGACTGTGGACTCAGAAAAAAAACGGAGGGTTTTGGAGGGGAGAGGGGTGGGGGGATGGGAGAGGCTAGTGGTAGGTATTAAGGGGGGCATGTATTGCATGGAGCACTGGGTGTGGTGCATAAACAATGAATCTTGGAACACTGAAAAGAAATAAAATTTTAAAAAATGAAAAAAAAATAAAAATAATGCTAGCACGCTAAAAAAAAAAAAAAAAAAGGCTGAACTGTGGGTAACCACATCCAAAAGAGCCACAAGCAGTCCCCCAGGAGTTTTGTCAAAGTGCCAAAATATAACTTTCTTACCTTCTGGCCAGCCCAAAGTCAATGATCTTAATTTGATGTCCTGTCTGACTGACACACAGTATGTTCTCCGGCTGGGAAAGAAAGAGAGGTCTGCTTAGCTCAATCAGCAGCCAAGAAGGTGCGCAACTCCCACACTTACGTCAACAGGCCTCAGATTCCCAGCTTCAAAGAGAATGAATGGGTCAGGACAGTGCTCCTACAGGAAAATGTAGATCACAAAAACGAAGTGGACTGATGTGAGACAATAAGGAGTGGTATGGATTGTAGGGAACTGGGGGACTTCTGCCCTGTGTAAAGCAGCTCCAGCCACTGGTCACCATGCAGGAATGCAGGCCCAGTTGCTCAAGAGAAGCCAGAGTATATATCTTTATGTGAAAATTCCATGCTTTTAAATATTGACAACTCCAGTTTAAACATACGTCCATGTGCGGGAGTTAAGTAGAACACCTTTGTGATGCAGGCTTGACCTATAGGCTGCTTGTTTGAGAATGCTGGCCTGGGGTCATGGTTCTAAACCCTGGCTTTCCTTTAGAATGATTGGGCAAACTCTCAAAAGTCCCATGGTCTAGGCTCCAACCCTGACTAATTATATCACTGAATCTCAGGGATAGGGACCAAAGCTTCAGTAGTCTGTTCAAGGAGATCAGAGCTGCTCAACGTCAGTCTCCCATTTTGTGGTGATAGCTGTGACCCATGGGATGGAGGTGGTGGTCTTGACAGGCCTCTCCTCTCAAGTTCTTCAGATCAGCTCTGAGGCCCAGAGGGAGAGTGGAATGGTGCTTGCTGCTTTTGCAAAGCAAATTTGGATGGGATGGGGGCGGGTGCACGTGGAGGATTTATGGTAGAACAGCTCTGGAAACCCAGGGCCTAGTAGATGAGGTCTAGGGGTCTATTATCTAGGTCTGTGTCCCTAGGTGAGTCCCTTCTCATTCCTGAAACCTCAGTGTTTCTGTCTATAAAATGGGAATGATAACCACTTCCTGCCTTCCTCCTGGGAAGGTATGAGAATCAAATCACATAACATGTATGAAAACACCGTACGGCTTTCAAAGAAAATACCAGGTTCTGTTTTGCCCAACAGAAGGTGTTATTGTTATTTATGGTACAATGGAGTCATACAAGTTCTCAGATAGGAGCAGGAGAACGGTAATTTAAAGTCTCCACGTCTTCTTTATAAAGTCTAGAACAACACTGCCTGATAGAACCATAATGTGTAAACTACATATATAATTTACAAAATTTTCTAGTAACCACAATAAAAAGGTAAAAAGAAATTAGTGAACTTAATTTTTATAACAGCATTATTGAAATATAAATAATAATATATATAATAATGATGCTATCATAAAATTCATCATTTTAACGTGTGAGATTCTACAGGTTTTAGTGTATTCAGAGAGTTACGTAATGATTTTCACTATCTTATTTTAGAACATTTTTATCTCTTCCAAAAGAACACAACTCATACCCATCTGCAGTCACTCTCCATTCTCTCCATTCTCTCTCATTCTCTCTTATAACTACTAACCTATTTTCTGTCTCTTTGGATTTGCCTATTCTGGACATTTCATATAAAGGAATCATACAAACACCAACCTTTTTGCACCTGACTTCTCTCATTTAGCACCATGTCCTTCAAGTTCATCCATATTGTAGTATGTAACAGTATCTCCCTTATTCCTTTTCAGAGCTGAATAATATTCCATTGTATGGATATACCGTATTTGTTTACCTGTTCATCTGCTAGAGAATATTCAGGTTGTTTTCACTTTGGGACTATTATGCATAATGCTGCTAAGAACATTTATGTACAAGTTTTGGTGTCGACTTATGTTTTTGATATTCTTGAGCACATACCTGGAAGTAAAATTACCAGGTCATGTGGTAACTCTGCATTTAACATTTTAGGAACTGCCAAACTGGTTTCTAAAGTGGATGCACAATTTTACAATCTCATCAACAATGTATGAGAGTTCCAGGGTGCCTGAGTGGCTCAGTTGGTTAAGCAACTGCCTTCGGCTCAGGTCATGATCCTGGAGCCCCGGGATCAAGTCCCACATTGGGCTCCCTCCTTGGCAGGGAGTCTGCTTCTCCCTCTGACCTCTCACGTCTCATGGTCTTTCTCTCTCATTCTCTCTCTCTCTCAAATAAGTAAATAAAATCTTTAAAAAAAAAAAAAAAGTATGAGAGTTCCAATTTCTCCACATCATAGCCAACACTTCTTATTGTCTGTCAGTTTTATTTTTTATTTTAGCTTAGTCTAATGGGTGTGAAACAGTATCTCACCGTAGTTTTGATTTGTATTTCTCTAATGACTAATGATGTTGTGAATTTTTTCATGTACTTATTGTTCATTTGTATATCTTTATTGGATAAATGTCTATTTAAATCCTTTGCCCATTCTAAAATTTGTCTTTCAATTACTGAGTTGTAAGATCTCTTTACATATTACAGATACAAGTCCCTTATCAGAGATATTGTTTGGAAATATTTCTCCCATTCTGTGGGCTGTCATTTCACTTTCATGATGATATCCCTTGAAGCACAAAGGCTTTTAATTTTGATTAAGTCTAATTTATCCATTTTTCTTTTCTAGCTTTTGCTTTTGAGTCATTTCTAAGAAATCACTGCCTAATAATACAAGGTCACAAAGATTTAATCCTATGTTTTCTTCTAACGATTTTATAATTTTAGGTCTTACATTTAAGTCACAATCCATTTTTTGTGTATAGTATCAGTGTATTATTTTGCATGTGGGTGCAAGCATGGTGTCCATTGAAAAGATTATCCTTTCCTCATTGAATCGTTTTCAAAAAATTAATTGGCCACAAATATAAAGTTTTGGTACTGGACTTTCAGTTGTATACAATTGAGTTATCTATTCATCCTCATACATATAACCCATTGTTTTTGTTGCTGTAGCTTAGCTGTAAATTTTGAAATTGGGAAATGTGCATCCTTCAACTTTGTTCTTCTTTCTCAAGATTGTTTTTTGCTGTTTTGCCACAGAAGAGCAGGAACCCTATCCCTGCCCCCCCACCCCGGCACCACCACCACCACCGCAAGCCCAGGTGGAGCCTTACCTTGAGGTCCAGGTGCAGGATGTAGTGTTGATGAAGGTAATGCACCCCCTCACAGATCTGCTTGGTGAACAAGATCACATCCAGTTCGGTCAGCTGGTACTTCTCCTCTGTGATCCGGTCAAAGAGTTCACCCCCATCCACACTGCCAGGACAAAGAGAGAGACAAGCACTGGCCTAAGGAAGGCTCTCAGAGGAGTTGTCCACTCTTATCACCAAGAGTCAAAAGAGGCCAACCCAGAAAAGCCTGAAGCCACTGTCATCTTGGATTTCATGGAGATCTTTGTTCTAGGCCTATTCCCAGCTCAGAGGGCAGGAGGTAAAAAGGAATTGATGGGCCAAAAGGAAGACTGGGAATTGTCTTCAGTGTTGATAATCCAGGCTCGCTCTGGATACTCTAAGTCAAGGTAATAAACTCATTTGCCTACAGGAGCCAATTAGTACTTACATGGCAAGAACCCAAATCGAGCAAAAAAGACCAGATCTGAGTCAAAAGTTTCTATAAAATACAGCCCCTTAGTCTATCTTTGTTTTTCACGCATGGTAGAGACATGACATGACAAACCTTACCAGAAGGAAAATAGCAACACAAGCACAAAAATAAATGGCCTCTGAGCCCCTGGCCTCAGCTTCAGGGGTAATTGGGAATGGTGGGGACTGGGACAAATGAGACACTGGTTGCCCTGTCTACAAAGGTCAGCCATTAGGAGCTCTAGCACACCATTTCTAGCTGGAAACACAGGTCTAGAATTACTAGTTCTTTCACATTTTTAAGAAAAAACAAGATAGCTGGGTTTCCATGTGAAATTTCCCAATTTCCAATTGCTAACACCTGAATCAAAATTACTGAAAACTGTAGGCCAAACTGACATATATCTGAGTGAGTGAGTCAGGTTTACTGCTGGTTTACAGCAAATGGCTTTGTCCTCCATGCTCCATATTGGAGGTGATGATATTCCCTACATAACCCAGAGAGGGCAAGGGGAAGAGGAAGGGAGAATTTTGCCTAGAACTATTGCTCCAAGCCCCAGTCCTGAGTCCTGGCCCACAGAGAAGTCACTACTCCATCTCCCAAGATACTCACTACTCCATGACGAGTGTACAGCTGTTCTTGCTCTCAAAGGCATCATAGAGCTGGATCAAGTTCACATGGCTGAGCTGGTTCATGATGTTGACCTCATTCTTCACATCCTCCTTGCAGAGTTAGACAGGAGAGGAGATTCCAAGAAATGGGTCAGAAAGATGAGCCAGCTGTGCCTCCCAGGACACATGCATGCCCACTTCCTCCTTTTCTGCTCTCACATCAGGTCTCCAACTCATGACCCAAACCAGTTCTTAAAACAGAAGGGACTTAACTTCAATCCCCCATTCCACAGATAGGGAACCTGAGACCCAAGAAGGAAGCTTGGAAGTCCAGAGGGACCCTGCTGCCCAGGGTATGAGGTGATGTGTTGAGCAGAGTGTGGGAATCATGGAAAAGAGACAGGGAAGTTGACAGGGTTCCTGATCAGCATTCAGGGGTCTGGGGAAGCATGGGGCCAGGGAGCCAAGAAGGAAGTATAGGAGCCCCGAACATGGCCCAAGGTACTAGCTGGCCCAGGGCAGATGCCTCACCCGGTCCTTGGCACTCTTCACTTTGATGATCTTGGCTGCCAGCGAGAGCCCTGTGGACTTCTCTGTGCACCTGTGGACCTGGCCAAACCGGCCCCTGCAGAGACATGATGGTAAGGCAGGCTGAGAGCCCAAGGTGAGCCATCCTGTATCTCTGGCTTTCTGGTCCTGCCCTTTGTTCATAAACACCATGGGGATTACCCTGCACCCCGGAGGCACTATAACCATTACCCCTACACCATATGGGTTATTCTCAAACCTAGAGAAGATCTTCACCCTATTGTAAGTGGTGTATACCATACCCCAGGGAACTACTGCCCTCACTCCACACCACCCAGACCGCCCTACCACCTCCAGCATATGGCTCCCGCCCATGCCCATATACCATGTGTGCTCCCCTGCACTCACCCACTCTCTGTAGGCTAGCCAGTCACTAGCATGCTCTGCACTCTATCCCACCCCGGGCCTTGGCTCTCAACCAACCCCCTCCCGAGAAGCATCCAGCAGCATGCCAGCTCAGGTGTCCAAGTGTCTCTGCCCCCAATCCCTCCTGCTCCTGCCCCTCATCAAAGCAGAAGCCCACCTACCCTCCCAAGACATCATGCTGACACACTGTGTAACCTGCCGAGGTCGAGGTCTCCTTGACACTCACCACCCGGTGTTCAAAGGGGGCTGGTGGGGCTGGGCTGTCATCTGTTTGGGAGACAATAGGATGTGAGCCTCTAAGTGCAGCCTCCTCCACTCAGCCACCTGCTTGGGTCAAGTGACAAGCCCCTCGCCCTTCTCAAGGATCACCTCATTGAATCACCCATATGGCAGAGGAGCTAGCTGAATTTCAGAGAGGTGAGGTGACTGGCCCCATGGGCACACAGTGAGTCAGTGACAGACGGGAGTCAAACCCAAATCTCTCGTCACCTACAGTGGTGCTCTTTGCAAAGTGGAGAAGCTCTACCCAGTCTGTTCACTGACGTTGAGAGGGGATACAGGGTGGATCTGTGCAGCCAGCAGGAAACGGAAGGCACCCTTGAACAGGGTGATCAAGCAGAATTTAATGATGGAACTATATTTGAAGGCACAGGCTGCAGACCCCCGCCAGGGTGGTGTGACAGGGAGGCAGCTGGAGAAATAAACACGCTCCCTTCCACCCTCCCTCCCTGGGCACCTTCTGATCTCACAGGGCAAACAGACCTCAAGGTAGCCCACAGCGGGGTCAGCTTCGGGGGAGGTGGGCTGTGTAAGTCAAAAGAGCCAAGGACAAGGATGCCCCCCAGAGATGGAAGCCACAGACGATGGACCCCGCTGACCGTGGACTAAAGCTAAGACTCAAAAGACTATGAGTTTATTGTTGCTCCTATTGTTACCTGTTTGTGTATTGTTGCTCCTATGTTACCTGTTTATGTAAAGTATCGGTGGGAAATTAGATGAACGGAATTAGGAAAAATGGAAAAGGTTCTACAAAGCGGTGAATGGCTAACTCCTCACCCGACCGTGCTTTAACCTTACATTAGTAACCCTAACGTTACTTTTTGGCTCCTGCATTATAAACGTCCTAATGTCATTTGTAAATGTTAGTCTTACATGCTCAATATAACCCCTTACAACAGAACATAGAACTGGCTGAAAAGTCAAAGATTTGACTAATCTCCAAAGAAAGGGGGGGAATGCAAGGGCCTACTTAGCCAGAGGAAGCCGTTTTGTTGTTTATGCAGTGAACTTAGATTGACCCTATGCTGTAAACGTAGATTGACCCTATGCTGTAAACCCTGTAGATTGACCCTGCTCCTCCCAGAGGAACTTACTTGCAAAGCCCAGATAAAAGGGCAGGTCAGGCCAGGTGGAGACATCTAAACAGTGGAGCGTGCATACTGTCTTCCTAGCTACCAGGGAGAGTGGGCCCTGCCTTTTGGGCGCCAATTCTGACCAAGGTGATAGGCTAGGGTAAATTGTAATCTCATTGGCCACCTGTGTGTAGCCAGGCTCAACCACATGGCCTTTGCTCTATAAAAGCTAGTCTGTGAGGTGGGGAAGGGTCACCTCTTTGTAAGAGACGGCCCTGACCAGTCAGTTTGATTCTCGACACTTGGCGCAAAATAAAGTTTTGCTTGACCTTCGCTTTGTATCAGTCTCGTTCCTTTGACCATGGACCCAACAGGCTGGAAGTGGACAGTGGGCCTAGAGGGGAAACCGAGGACACCAACATTTGGAAAAATAAAAATAGTCTAAGTTTTCAGGAAAAATCTTGCACTTCAGAGGTAGTATGAACCTAGAAATGTTGCCTGAAATAAAGGACTAAAACAGAACCAAACACAATGACTTGAGCTGGTTTGCATATTAAGGATTGGGCGACTCCATGGCAGGCAGTCAGCAGCTTGCGTTGGGTTTCTCTGGGCTTGTTATGGTTCACTCAGAGTGTTCCACCTATAACTCTCCTGCCTCTGAAACCATATACCTACCCTGCCATGAAACCACGGCTATTTGCTCTTAGTTCATCTTTTTTTTTTTTTTTTTTAAGATTTTATTTATTTATTTGACAGAGATCACAAGTAGGCAGAGAGGCAGGCAGAGAGAGAGAGAGAGAGGGAGGGAAGCAGGCTCCCCACTGAGCAGAGAGCCTGATGTGGGGCTCAATCCCAGGACCCTGGGATCATGACCTGAGCCCAAGGCAGAGGCTTCAACCCACTGAGCTACCCAGGTGCCCCGCTCTTAGTTCATCTTAATAAAAGCAGTTTTTGCTCCCCAAAGTAGAAGCTTGAATTTGCCTGGAGAGAATATTGTTCCTTCCTTTTTGTATCTGCAAAAGCAAGCCCTGAGCCCCGGATCACAAAGGTAACAAGTATGGGCTGTTGCTCCTGCTACTGCTGTTTTCCTGGGATCTAGAAAGTCTGAGAGAGCCTGGATGCTGAGTGTGTGCCACAGAGATTCCAAATCTAGAATTTGGCTTGAAGTTTCCTTTGCTGCGCACTACGGGCCTTCTGTTCTGAGGGGCCGTAGAGCCACAAGGTTTGCACACAGGTTCTGAAGCCAGACAGGGCAGCACTGTCTCCGTGGCCCTGAGCGTGTTCCTTGACTTCCCGTGTGTTTCCATTTATCCCCCCTCCACCAGCCCATGAGGGGAAACACCAGCACAAAGGCACGTGGCTTGGTACACTGAGAACCCTAAGTTCACATTGGCTTTATCACCACCCCAAGCCCCAGAAAGGACTCTGGAGTCTCCGCCTGGTTTCAGTGGTGTTTTAGGAGTGAAAGGAGGCCTTTGTCCACACTTGGACTGAGTCATACAGGTGAAGAGGAAGCAGCTGGAGATGTCACTATGACAGGGCAACTGCAGAGCCCAGAAGTGGCAAGGGGCCCCGGCATGACCTGCAGAACACACAGCCCTTCCTTGGGGACTTCCTGAAATCCCAGGGCAGGAAATCAGCCTTCCTGCCGCCACATGGGATGAGGGCTCAGACCAAGGAGAGTGTGTCCGTAAGGGCTGGAGGAGTTGAGGACACTTGGGTCACAAGAGCACAAGGATCCGTCCCACCACCACTGGGACAGAAAGCAGGTCAGCAGCCCCAGCACACCCTTCTGTACCCCAGGACGAGAACTCACTCACTGGGTGCGGTGGCAAATATTGACATCAGTTAATAGATGTTAACATCAGTTAACATCTATTAACATAGATTTTTTTTAGCAGGATCCTTCCCTGGCTCAATCCAGAATGCCACCCATGGTGGAGAGTTCAGTCAGGCTGGTGGCTTTGAGAAATCCACATGGGTTCCTTCCTCCCCTACTGTTATAGCCACCCCAAACTCAGCCCACTGCATCTCCAGGCCTTGTTCTCCAGCCCCAGCAGGTACTGGTAGGCTATTCTAAGTCTTAGGCTCTCCCAGACCTCTCTGGAAGCTGCAGGAAGGCACCCTAGGAGTAGGCCCCCAAACTCACTCACCTTGGGGCACCCAGCAATGGGTTCACTTACCCAGAACCACACTCCCAGCTTCAGCTCCAAGGGGCGACCTCCTTCCTGCTTCAGCACCTCCGGCTGTGCAGTCCTTCCCGGGTTCAGGATTTCCTGCTCCCATGCCTTTGTCCTGCTGCCAGCCTGTGGCTCCAGCATCACTTCCTCTGTCCCTCCTGGCCCCGCTTGGTCCCGTGGTGGACTCAGCCCCAGGCCCCTGCTCCTCCTCTGTCTTTACTCTCTCGTGGCTGCTCTGTTTCTGCAGTGGGGAAATCTTGCTGGCTCCTTTCGGGATCTGTTCTTCTGAATTGGTTGCAGGGGTCTGGGGCGTGGGCCCAGATGGGTCCTGCTCACCTGGATGGGCAGCTGTGGGAGCCTCCACAGGCGGCGTGGGTCTGAGGCTGTCCCCTCTTGTCACAAGCATCTCCCCAGGGTTATCTGTCTCCTGTACATGAATGGAGATCCTGGGGCAGAGAAAAAATACGGCCTTAAAAGCAAGGACTTTCAAGTCACCCCGACCTGGGTTCAGATGCCTGCTGCTGCCCCTCAATGATCATGGCTTATTGGCCTCAGTTTCTCATCTGGAAAAAGGGCCCTTGCATTAATTATAATAGTAAGGTAAGTTGTGTTTAGAACCAGCAGACCCCAATACCTGACTACCTCTGCCCTGACCGGACACCAGGGAGAGGCTGGATTCAGTGAGATGGTACTCTCTGCTCTCAGGATTGTAGGGGATAAGCAGCCAAGGAAGGCTGAAGTAACCTGTGATGGACGCTGGTGGGCACCAGATGTCTATGAAGGCCTTAGAAACCTGCTTCGGCCCCAGGAGGACTGTGGCCTGGAGGCAGGATACCTGGGCTCCCCTCTCTAGACCTCAATCTCCCTTTCAGTTAAGTGAAGAAAGCGTGAACTAAGACAACTATCCCACGGGAAACCCCAGGTCAGGCATATTTTATTAAAATCAGGCAAGAGCGGGGGCCCAGGGTGGCTCAGTTGTTAAACATCCAACACTTGATTTTAGCTCAGGTCATTATCTCAGGGTTGTGGGATCAAGGCCTGTGTGAGGTTTCCCCAGTCAGTGGGGAGTCTGCTTACAACACTCTGCTTCACCTCTTCGACCTCAACCGCAGCAACTTCTTCCTAGGAACATCGCCAAAGGCAAGGGAAGCAAGGGCAACTATTGGGACTTCATCAAGATCAAAAGCTTTTGCACAGCAAAGGAAACAGTTAACAAAACCAAAAGACAACTGACAGAATGGGAGAAGATAGTTGCAAACGACATATCAGATAAAGGGCTAGTATCCAAAAATCTATAAAGAACTTAGCAAACTCAACACCCAAAGAACAAATAATCCAATCAAGAAATGGACAGAGGACGTGAACAGACATTTCTGCAAAGAAGACATCCAGATGGCCAACAGACACATGAAAAAGTGCTCCACATCACTCGGCATCAGGGAAATACAAATCAAAACCACAATGAGATATCACCTCACACCAGTCAGAATGGCTAAAATTAACAAGTCGGGAAATGACAGATGCTGGCGAGGATGCGGAGAAAGGGGAACCCTCCTACACTGTTGGTGGGAATGCAAGCTGGTGCAACCACTCTGGAAAACAGCATGGAGGTGCCTCAAAAAGTTGAAAATAGAGCTACCCTATGACCCAGCAATTGCACTACTAGGTATTTACCCTAAAGATACAAATGAAGTGATCCGAAGAGGCACATGTGCCCGAATGTTTATAGCAGCAATGTCCACAATAGCCAAACTATGGAAAGAACCTAGATGTCCATCAACAGATGAATGGATAAAGAAGATGTGGTATATATACACAATGGAATACTATGCAGCCATCAAAAGAAATGAAATCTTGCCATTTGTGATGACATGGCAAGATGGAACTAGAGGGTATTATGCTTAGCGAAATAAGTCAATCAGAGAAAGACAATTATCATATGACATCCCTAATATGAGGAAGCTGAGAGGCAACATGAGAGGTTTGGGGGGTAGGAAAAGAATAAATGAAACAAGATGGGGTCTGGAGGGAGACAAACCATAAGAGACTCTTAATGTCACAAAACAAACTGAGGGTTGCTGGGGGGAGGGCAGTAGGGAGAGGGTGGTGGGTTATGGACATTGGGGAAGGTATGTGCTATGAAGTGTGTAAACCTGGTGATTCACAGACCTGTACCTGCTAATAATATATTATATGTTAGTAAAAAAATTTAAAAATTAAAAAAAAAAACCACTCTGCCTCTTCCTCTGCCCCTCCCCCCACTCTCTCTCTCTCTCTCCCTCCCAGATAAATAAATAAATAAATAAATAAATAAATAAAATCTTTTTTTAAAAATCATCAACTAGTCATAGAGACTAGACTTCTCGTTTCTCTTGAACAAATAGGTCTGGCTGTGTTGGGCATGTCTGCATAACCGAGAAGCAGCTCCCATTCCTGACAGACCCTGCTGTACCCTGGCAACGCCCCTGGGTCCACTTCACATCCATTTTCATTACCCAGACGTTGCGACATTGGGTTTGGAACCCCAGCTAGAGGTCGGGAAGGCCTTCTGAGCCCTGATGATGTTCAGAGGAAAGGACTTGACCCTGGGAGCCATTAACCCCCAGGGTTTAACACTCCCTCTCAGAGTTGCCCCTGCTGTGACTGCTCTTTACAACCCCACTCCTGGGGTCTATGTGAATTGGGGTGGGGGTGAGGAGGTGAGTGTCTGGCATGGACTGAGTCTCACAAGGGAGCCCAGCAGCCTCCTCTCTGGTCTTAGCTCTGGACCGTGTTGCGGGACAACTTTGGACAAGGCCAGCATCAGCTCCCTCTTCTGTCAAACAGAGACATTAATAACTCACAGGAGTGCTGAGAAGCCACGAAGCGGGGAAAGCCCCAAGGGTCCCAAAATGAGGCTCAAGACGGTGCAGCTGCTATGGAAAACCCGCTGATGGTTCCTCAAAAATGTAAAAATTGGACTACCCTATGACCCAGCAATTTCACTTCTTTAAAAAAGTATCTAGAAGAATTTATAACACAGTCTCAAAGAGATAACTTGTACACCTGTGTTCATAGCAGCATTGTTCACAACAACCAAATGTGGAAGCACCACATGTCCACCGAGGGATGAATGGATAAGCAAAATGTATAATATCCATACAATGGAACATTATTCAGCCTTAAAGAGGAAGGAAATCCTGTTACATGCCACCACCTGGGTGAACCTTAAGGACATTATGCTAAGTGAAATAAGCCAGTCACAAAAAAAAAAAAAAAAAAGGAAAGAAAAATCCTGAGTCCATTTGTACAATTCCACTTATATGCAGTACCTACAGTAGTCAAATTCCGAGGCAGAAAGTGTAGTGGTGGTGGCCAGATCTGGGGGATGGGCAAGATGGGAGTTGTTTGATGGTTACAGATTTTCAGATTTGTATCATGAAAGATATTCAACCCTCCTGCACTGTACACTTACAAACGGTTCAGTTGGTAAATGTTACTTTATGTGTTTTTTCACCATGATGACCAAAAAAAAAAAAAAAAAGTGAGGCTTTTCCCCAGACGTTGAAGGCCCAGCCGCCTCCCTGAGCTGCAGCCAGTCTTCTGAAAGCAGCACCTACTCCTGGATGCCCCTGACTCAGTACAAGCCTGTCCACAGCCAGCCTTGGGCAGGAGGCAGCCGAAGCCACACACCCTGCAGCCCTGCACCCCTTGGGAGGAGTGAGTGTGGGTTGGTGATGACAGGGTAGGTGCGAAGGGTGGCATCCAAGCCTGGCTCGGGTCTCGTCTCTGCTGAGGGCCATGGGAACTGCAGGAAGCCAGTTGCTGGAAGAGTATCCAGGTGGTCAGGTGACCGGCTGATGAAGCCAAGAGTCACTGCTGTCCCACTTGGTCTTCACACCGAGCAGGGCATGGGATGACCCCAACGCACGGCCACGCATTCCCATGCCGTCGAGCGCCCAAGGCTTTCTGTCCTGCTGCTGCACGGTGCACCCGGGGCAGACGCCGCTGACCACTTCCAGCACTGTGCTCCTCCACCTGCTGCTAGGGCCTTAGCAGCCTCGACACAGGCAGCCTCGGCCCATCAGAGTGGATGCTTGACTTTAAACTCATCTTCTCAAAATATACTCATGTGCTAGCTGAGGACAGGCAGGTAGTGATCTCTCTACTTCCTGAGCCCGGTGGCCAGTCTAGTGCGCCTGAAATTCAGAGAACGGCTAAAACTGACATAGAGAACTTTCCCCTCATGCAGAATCTTTTGGGGGCCCCTAACAAGTTCATGGAAAGTCCACCCCTATCCCTAAAGTCCATGTTTACAGCCCTGACCAGGATCCAGGGAAGCCTACCAGGAATTCCTCCTTTTAGTTGGTTAAGCTCTCCCAGAGGCTCTCATTTCCTTCCAGAACAAAGGCAGACAAATGATGGGGGCTTTTCTGCCAGTTGCCCTAGCACACAGACATCAGCCCCCCTCCCTGCAGCAGGCCTAGAGCAGGGATGGGGCTATGTTACAGATAAGGACAACCCCGGGCAGGTGCAGGAGGGCACCAGACCCTCTTAAGACAGGGAAGCACAATATACTTCCGTGGGCCGTCCTGGGGGCTCAAAGCACTGTTCCACAGGCCTAGGAACATAGGACTAGAGAGAGCTTGGCAGTCAGCAGCCTCTGGCTCTTCATTATCCTGCCCTGTGTCTGCTGAGGGCCGAGTGCTGGTCCAGAGGCTGTGTTCCGAGGGCACAATCCCACCTTCAGGACCCCAGGTATAATAGTCTTGAAAGCCCTACTGGATGGACTCAGCCTATTCCAGCCTCCCTGTGAATCCCCATCCTTTTCTCCTCCACTTAGTATTTGGGACCTAATTACATGCTGACCTGAGGAGGCAGCGGGGTACAGTGGTTGGGAGCAGATGCTGGAGTCCAGAAACCTGGATTCAGATCTCAGCTTTGTGACTCCCTAGCTGTAGGGCGGTCTCAGCCCATTTCCTCATTTCCTCACTTGCCTCCTGGGATGTTGTGAGAATACAGCAAGACGTGGTCTGTGAAATCTGTGGCCAGTGCCAGCTCCTAGGATTGTGCCGTGAGCCCCAGCTTGTAGCTATTACAACTGCTCTGAGAGCTGGTGGTTCTCAGCCCTGCTCTATATAGGAATCACCCAAGGAGCTTGTAAAAAAAAAAAAAAAAAAAAGACAGGGAGGAAGGGAGGGAAGGAAGAAGGCAGGAAGGAAGCGTAGGTGAGCTGCACTCCAGACGGAAGAAATCAGACTCTCTGGGCATTGGTATTTTAAAAATTGCTTTCAGGCATAAAAAATTAAAAAATTATATAAAAAAAAATTGCTTTCAGGCAATTTGAATGGGCACCAGGTGAGAAACAGTGCTCAAAATTCCCAAAAGCAGTGCCTACACCTTCTCCTGTCTTGCCCTCAAGAAGCTAGCCAGCGCGGCAGACAGTGGGCACTCTATCCCAGCAGCTAGCCCCTTGGTCGTGCTCCCGCTGAGGGGCTGCCGTTAATTCCCGCCCTGCCCAGCATGGAGGAGCACCCCTTACCTGGCAGGCGTTTCTCTACCACCATGAGCTGCCTTGGCTTGAGCTGGCAGCCCTGGAGTGAGCCTCACGCCTGCCTCTGAGGGCTGCGGGTCAGGCCCGCTGAATGACGATCCTTGGTCTGTACTGGGTAAAGCTTCCTGGCTTGTGGAGGCTTCACTGACCCTGTTGGATGCTGCAGACAATTCCAGGCCAGTCCCAGGGCTCTCAGTGAATGCTCCAGGAGCTTTGGCTTCGGCCTCTGTGTGCAGCGGCAGGAGGCCAAGGGGCACTTGGGCTGGGCCAGGAACTCCTTCTTCCTGCCCTGGTTGGGCCTCTGCTTGGGTGGGGAGGTCAGATCCTATCTCGGAAGCATTGACGGGGGTCAGCCTCTCCTCTGTCCCCTCTGGCAGGTTCGCCTTCTGGCTCTCTACAGGAAAATCAGCAGCATAAAAATGCATTTCTATATGGATGAGTCGAGCCTAAAGATACTGCAAAGGATATGCAAAGGCCATGCAGGGAAACATGTTTATAATAGGCAGACTGGAAACAACCCAAGTGACCAAGAGTAGGAGGCTGGTTGACTAAACCACGGCCCAGCACCCAGAAACTGCACAGCCATAGAAAATAGACACGAATATCTCCAGATGTGGCCATGGACTGATCTCAAGATGTACTGTAAGTGGAAAAGAATCAGGTGGAGAAAAGTGGGTCTGGTGTGCTTCTGTTTCTCTAGGAAGGGAGGATGTGTGTGTGTGTGTGTGTGTGTGTGCGCGCGTGCGCGCACGAATGTGCACATGCAGGAGCATGTGTATAACCACTGATAACATGGCTAAGGACACACAAAGAAAGACAAAAAATTTTGTGAATGCTTCCATGTGCAAGGGAGGAAAAAAGAAAAGCCAGACTTCTCTTAATACCCCTTGTTTTGTCCATTTGACTTCAGAACCATGTCAATATTACCCAAAATTGTACAAGAAAATGAAACTTGAATAAAAGCAATCCACAAAGATGTAGAGCAAAGTGAAATAGACCTGAGATTCAAGTTAGTGGCATAGCTTACGCAGAAAAGAGCTAGTCCAAGTGACTTAAAACAGCAATGTATAGTGGAATATATACAAAGGATAAAAGAAAAATGAAACGGGGGAAAATAAATAAAGGAAATTTAAAAATTAGTTAAATAGATTTAAAAAGGAAAAAATAAAAAATATCTTTTTATTCTGAAACCATGATGTGTGCATCATGGAACACAGCAAACAGGACCCCACTCACCTTCCCAAGGCCCCCTGATCTCAGCTTGCACAGCTCTGGTGCTCAGCGCATGCTTTGGCTTTGCTCCTTTCTCTTCCACTCGATCTTTGTTCTGAAAGAACAATCATCATCATCAACGTCATTATTCAGGACACAGACATTGGCTGAACACCTACCATGTGCTTGAGGTAGAAGTATTTAGATTACTTCACCTGGTCTCACGGTAATACTAGAGGATAGATATTGCTACTGCCATTCTAGAGATAAAGACACAAAGTCACAAATTCTTTCTAATGTGTCCTTACATTGCCAGTAAGGGAAAGACCTGACGCGGCTTCTTAATGGACTGGACGTCAAAATACTTAGACCAGGGATGGAAGATAAATTTCAAGTGTCAATTCAGATCATTCAGTCATGGCTATTACAGTGCTGGCTTGGCTTGGATCCTAAAGTCAGATTGACCCATGCCTGTTTAGGGGGCTAGGGGCAAGGAGGAGGGCTGGAAGAGTGCCCCCATCAATTAATAATGCCTGCCAGGGAGCTGGTGCCTCCTACCGTCACCCCTTTACTATACAGTAGCGTGGCCGGAAGCACAGCCTCTCTTGACTCTGGAGCCAGACCCTGCTGGGTTTAAACCGCATCTTCACCCCTCAGCCTCCCTTTCCTCATCTGTGAAATGGCGAGAATAATGTTATCTGCTTCGTAGAGTTAGTAAGAGGTTTGGAGGAGTTGATCTGTGGAATGTCCTGACTAATGTGCCCAGCGCATGGTAAGTGCTCGGTAGCTCTAGGGATTTTGACCTGCCTGAGACAGGGAGCACTCTGTCTTCAAAGAGCCAACGGATTGAGGGACGGATCAAATGTGTAAGGCCCAGAGAAGCTCTCAGCAGCTCTTCCTTTAACTCTGAGTGCTCTGTACCAGGCCAGTGCGCTTACTCCTGAAATGGTAGGAACATTCAGTATTTCTAAGTATAAATATTTCTATAGGACCTGACTCCTTGCTGGGTCCCTCTGGTGCTTCTAAAGGTTTTAAGACTTGGGGACAGCCCCTAAGACTCCTCCTGGTCCTTATCACACCAGCAGGTCTGATCAAGGCACTCACCCCTGAAGGCCCTTTCCCTGGCCTCACCCACAGATGCCCCAACTGGAGCCCAAATGAGCTTGAGACACATTTTGTTTGGCCCACACAGCATTTTCAATTTTTAAATTCGTTATCAACACTTTAAATCTAGGAGATTTTTACATTAAAATTCTAAGTTCCCTTTCGGGGCTTAGGATTGTTCTCTATTCTCATTGTGGTGTATATACTTGTTGAACTGTGTACTCACACGTACTTTGTGTGGTGTGTGCCATTTATTGTATGTAAATTATGCCTTAATAAAACTGATTAGGGGCGCCTGGGTGGCTCAGTGGGTTAAGCCGCTGCCTTCGGCTCAGGTCAAGATCTCAGGGTCCTGGGATCGAGCCCCGCATCGGGCTCTCTGCTCAGCAGGGAGCCTGCTTCCCTCTCTCTCTCTGCCTGCTTCTCTGCCTGCGTGTGGTCTCTGTCTATCAAATAAATAAATAAAATCTTTAAAAAAAAAAATCTGAAGATCTGACAATGTTAAGCTCACGGCAAAAATCGGCTGGAGCAGTTCCCACTAACTGGGGCACCAGTCCTCACAACTTTAGAATGCCTCCCCGGCACTGAGAAGGGTTGGTTCCACTTTTTTTTCCTATGCTATACCCACTTCTCTCAATCCTACTACCTGCTCATCCCTTTGGGATTCCAGCACACCAAGTTCTGTCCTTTTGAGGGTAACAGCACCATGGGAACACCTAGCCTTGCACCTGGCATGTGCCAGGCACTTAATAAATAAACACCAGCTGTTGTCATCGTGATTAACACAGCGCCATCAAGGTGACCCGGATCCCCTTACTCAGCAGAGACCGCTCCCTGGACCTCTTTCTGCAGACTCGGTCCTGCCACCCCCGGAGCTGGGGGAACTGGAAGCATTATCACGGGACGCCTCCTGTTTCACCCCGGTAGAGAGGGACTCGAACAAACTGTCCTTTGGCAGACCTTGTTGGGCTCAGCATGTCCTCTCCCTCCCTCCGCTCTTGGTGTAGGTAGACACACACACACACATGCAAACACACGCAAACACACACACACACAGCTGCGTCATGTCTTCAGGGCTCACTCAGAGGAAGGAAAAGAGACCCTCGACACCATTCTAGAGAACTGGTGTCTTCTGAACAGCTTGCTTATGATTTGGACCCAGGCCTGGCTGAGCCTGACCCTGTCCTTCAGGAAAGAGCACCTAACTTTTAGTAATAATCTAATTCATTGTGACAACCAAAATGATATCCTGCTGGGCGCTTCAGAAGACTCAAGGAGGACCTTCACAAACTCCCGACACCATTTTCTTTTCTTTTTTCTTTTTTCTTTTTCCCTTTTTTTTTTTTTTGACTTCTTAAACATTTTTTAATTCCAGTAGAGTTATTATACAGTGTTATGGGACACCTGGGTGGCTCAGTGGGTTAAGCCTCTGCCTTCAGCCCAGGTCATGATCTCAGAGTCCTGGGATCGAGCCCCGCATCGGGCTCTCTGCTCAGCAGGGAGCCTGCTTCCCCCTCTCTCTCTCTGCCTGCCTCTCTGCCTACTTGTGATCTCTGTCTGTCAAATAAATAAATAAATAAATATATAGTGTTATGTTAGTTTCAGGTGTACAATATAATGATTCAAGGGGTTCCTGGGTGGCTCACTTGGTTAAGCGTCTGTCTTATGGGTCATGATCCCAGGGTCCTGCGACAGAGCCCCACATCGGGGTTCCCTGCTCAGTGGGGAGTCTGCTTCTCCCTCTCCCTCTCCCTCTGCCCCTCTCTTCCACTCATGCTCCCTCTCTCTGTAGCTCACAAATAAATAAATAAAATCTTTTAAAAAATAAAAAGCAAAACAAAACTATATAGTGATTCAACACTTCTACATATCACCCGGTGCTACAGAAAAATACAAAAGGTTTTAAATCTGTGAAAGATGCTGAAACTTCCATAAACAATGAATTCTGGAACACTGAGAAGAAATTTAAAAATAAATTTTTAAAAAGATACATTTTTAAAAAGTCAAAACATTAAAAAAAAAAAAGATGCTGAAACTTCTAGTAAAACAAATACAAATGAAAACTATAATGAGGTAGGGGCGCGTGGGTGGCTCATTGGGTTAAAGCCTCTGCCTTCGGCTCAGGTCATGATCCCAGAGTCCTGGGATCCAGCCCTGCATCGAGGCCTGCATTGGGCTCTCTGCTCAGCAAGGGGCATGCTTCCCCCACTCTCTGTCTCTGCCTGCCTCTCTGCCTACTTGTGATCTCTGTCTGTCAAATAAATAAATAAAATCTTTAAAAAAAAAAAAAAACTACAAGGTATATCATTCTATCTATTTCTTGTTATGTTTGATATTTTCCATAATGAAGAGTTGTAAATTTTTTATGAGTTAAAGAAAAAGAATTAGCACTAGAAGGCATATAATCAGTTGTCTTATTTGAATCTTGATTCAAATAAACAAAGGAAAATAAAGCATAAGACAATTAGGAAAATTCGCACACTGACTTTGGTAACATTAAATTACTGTTTACTCTTTAGTCATGATAATGGTATTGTAATTACATTTTTTTAAAAGATGCCTTAATTTCTAGATATAAGTGCTGATGTTTGTGGAGGAAATGATCCAATGTCTCAGATTGGCTTCAAAATAATCTAGAGAGACGGAAGTCAGTGGGGAAGACATGCAATAACATTGGCCTCCTGTTACGGGTTTGTAGGGTTCATGATACTAATCTCTATTTTTATAAATGTTTGAAAATTTTCATATAAAAAAATTCGTATTTTGAAAAAATTTTCAAAGTGCTAAAAAAAAAAAAAAACACATGCTCAGTAAGATCTCAGTTTTCAATCACCACACAGGCAAAGAATTAAAAAGTTGGATAATATGTTTTGTTAGCTAAACGGGAGGCAACAAGCCCTCCTGTATGCTACCAACAGGAGACTAAACTGAAATAACTCCTTTGAAGGTCAGTTTGGCTTTATGTACACAACCTTACCCTTTGGCTTCACCCTGCCACTTCTAGGAGTGTATGGTAGAGATAAGCTCACACTTCTGTGGATATTCACTGCACCGTTATTTATAATAGCTAAAAATGACAAATAATATAGCCAAACAATGATGTGGGGCTGGTTAGCAAATTAAGACACATCCCCCAACTGGGGCACACTACAACTTTAAGAACGAGGAAGCTTTCTATGTGTACATATGAAATAGTGCCCAAAATACATTAAGTCAAAAAAAAAAAAAAATCAAGGCCAGAATAAGGTGATTAGTATTTGAGTTAAAATCAAGAGGTGGTGTTTACAGATAAACAGACTCTGTCTGGGAGGTTCTGCGGGAAACAGGCACCTATAACTGCATTGGGGAGGAGGGTAGTCCTAGGGCCTGGGGGCTGGAGTAGGAGGAACACGTGCTCTTTATACCATACGAAGCAGGCGCGTAACTGCTTAGCCATTTGAATCCCCCAGGAGCCCCCCATGAATGTCTTTTACCACATGCATAAATCATATCACAGTAATTTTCTTTAAAGCTGAGGTTGATGGGACACCTGGGTGGTTCAGTCAGTTAAGCATCTGACTCTTGATTTTGGCCCAGGTCATGATTTCAGGGTTGTGAGTTCAAGCTGGGTGTGAAGCCTGCTTAAAATTCTCTCTCTCTCTCTCTCTTTCTTTCTTTCAGGCCTCGGTCGCTCATTGGGTTAAACCTCTGCCTTCGGCCCAGGTCACAATCTCAGGGTCCTGAAATCAAGCCCCTGCATCCGGCTGGCTCTCTGCTCAGCAGGGAGCCTACTTAGCTTGCCTCTCTGCCTACTTGAGACCTCTCTCTCTGTGTCAAATAAATAAATAAAATCTTTAAAAAAAATTCTCAGGGTGCCTGGGTGGCTCAGTGGGTTAAAGCCTCTGCCTTCAGCTTGGATCCCAGGGTCCTGGGATCGAGCCCCACATCGGGCTCTCTGCTTGGCAGGTAGCCTGCTTCCTCCTCTCTGCCTGCTTGTGATCTCTGTCTGTCAAATAAATAAATAAAATCTTAAAAAAAAAAAAAAAATTCTCTCTCCTCTGCCCCTCCCCCACTTCACCTTCTCCCCCTTTATTTATTTGCCAGAGAGAGAGAGACCAAGCGAGTACACACAAGCAGGCAGAGAGGCAGGCAGAGGTAGCGAGAGAAGCAGGTTCCCTGCCGAGCAAGGAGCCCGATGCGGGACTCGATCCCGTGACCCTGGGATCATGACCTGAGCCGAGGGCAGCGGCTTAACCCACTGAGCCACCCAGGCGCTCCCTTCTCCCCCTTTAAAAAATAAATAAATAAATATAAAGTCCAGGTTGCTTATCAGTGAAAAAGCAGAAGGTCACATCTCCCCTGCAGGCAAGACTCATAGGAGAGGTGCAGAAAGTGGGGAGCTGGGTGGGGGAGGGGCATACCTTGGCCAAGGCTGTAGGGCAGGGATGGGGGAAGGGGTCAGCAGGGTGAGCTCTGGCCTGGCTGGGGATGAGGAAAGAAGGCACACTCCTGAAGCCTTGCTCCTGTGAAAGCCTCGGAGCTGACACAGAGTGCAGCACGGCCTCCTGTAGACCCCACCTTATCTCTTTCCAGAGGTTGGTGGATAACTACAGTGATCTGAAATGGTGGCTCCAGGCCGTCTGAAGGTTGCTAAGTGGCTGACTCTTAGCTGTTCCCTCCCAAACAGTATTGCCTCCATACACCACACACATAAACACACACACACACACACACACACACACACACACCCCAGCCAAACTTCCATTAGCCAGCGGGTTTGATTATGCAATCCTAGGGAACAGCCGCTCCCAGAAATGCCACACTCCACCCCCAGGCTCCGGCTCCTTCATGGCCTCTGTCCCCCGGGGGTCACTGTCAACACTCATCTTCCAACAAGCAGCTGCACACTCCGCCCACTCTGGGACCCAGCATAGGTTAGGGACAGGAAGGGGAGGGTTCTAAAAGAGGGGTTCTGTTGGGGCAAATTGGCTCCCACCTGTTTCTCACTCTAGGTGTGACAAAACAGAAAGGAGCAAAAAGAAGTCACTCGTACATCCAACAAGCTTCACTGTCCTCCTCTCCCTAATGACCCATTTACCCCCACTTCTAGTTGCTCTGAAGCTGCCCAAGGCCCCCGCAGACCTCACTGAGGCACTGCTTCTTCCTTTCCCTAGGAAGAGCGGCCTGTCAGTGACCTGTCTGGAAATCTACCTGTGACCATTAAGGTTCAGTCTCTCCTCTTCCCCATCAACAGATCATGCAGATGGCACAGGAAGGAAACAAGACTTCCTAGTGCTTCTAAGCCTAGACGTCTGGCTAGCATCCCCACCAGGACCACGGGGTCTCCCTTTCAGCCAGAAGGGTACAGGGGTAAGGAAGCAGGAACCAACCTCCAAAGGGCCATCAGCCAGGCTTCCTTTCCTCCAGGGGACACTCCCTTGCATGATGAAATCCACCACCTTCGAGTTCTGGAACACGGCCCCCACCAAAGCTATGGCCTTGTCCACGGCCACTACCATCCTGAACAGGGCTTCAAGCCTGGCGCCATGCTGGGCAGCCTCCTGCCGCACAGCCCTCACCAGCTCCAGGACCTCCGGCCACCCAGCCTGTGAGTCAGCTGGAGGAGTATGGTCAGACCCACCCGGACCCAGAATCTGAGAGGTCTCCAGCCGGTGTAGGCCTTGCTCCAGATGGCCCATTCCTTGGTACACACACTGCAGTTTCTCCGTGACATCTTCTTGGAAATGCAAGAGTTTGTCCACCTTCTCATTTAGCGCATTAAGCTTTTTGTCCATGGTGGTTAAGCAGGCCTTGCCTGACACCGGCAGCCCTCGGGTCTCCAGGCCCTCCTTGGAGGCTCCGGACATCCTGATGCGGGCTTGACAAGGGCGAGGAATCAGAAGAGCCTCAGACTCCTGGCTTTTACTTGGGCGGTGGTACCTGGCAATTCATTGTTCTTGACAGCTAACAGTCTCGCCCTGCAGCGCCAACCCACACAGATCCTCTGGGTGGTTTAGGGAGCCCAGGGAACCAGTCTCTCTCTGAGCCTTTGCCTTTGCTTATCTCCCACTCTGCCGGGGCCACGAGTGACAGGCTGGGTTTTGGCAAGGCGCTTCTCCTTGGGGCCCTTTTGACATCACGGCAGCATTTGACATTCCTCTCTGAGAGGGTGCTGATGGGCAAATATTTTAAGAATCTGCCCAAGGCAGGCAGGGGTTTGGATAGTTGAAATGAAAGGTTAGAAGAAAGGGGGTCCTTTAGGTAATGAACCAGAATGCTGGACTTTACAAGGGGCCTCAGGGATCACCAGGCAGGGTAAGACCTTTAGCGGTCCAAAGCTCTGTGGCGCACACAGTATCCTGCCTGCCCCGAACACTGAATTCACAAAGAAAAAATAAATAAATAAATGTGAGGCCATTCTGATTTTTGCCATGATAAAAGTGTTGATGCTTCTGCAAATTAAAATCAAATTTCTGGCGCCCCTACTTTGCAGGTGCCCCCAAATAAGTGTTTGGGCTGCCTGTGGGGTGTACCTTCAGGTCCCTCCCCACAATGGGCCCTCAGTCACTAGCTGCTTGTACCTAAAAATAAAGTGAGGGAAAATGGCTTAGGCTACTCGCCAGGTGCCATCCCTCAGGTCATGTTCTACACAGATCCCTCTGGAGCATAGCTGCCAGGGGTCTCCTGCTATCCCCCACCCCACCTCACCCCCTACACTACTCCTCCAGCACTGACTACACACGCAGATGTGGGGCACCCAATCTCTCTATGCTTAAACAGACATAGTAGCAGCCTAGAGGGCACAGGGGGCTGGGTTTCCTGTAGTTTCCAAACGTTTTAGCTTCAAAACCCTTGGTTCAAATGGAACTGTTACAGAAGCATCGATAAATAAAGCAGATAAAGGAGATGCTCAGGCTGACACTGAGGTGGGGCACCAGGAGTCACCACAGAGTCCCTAGGCCGCTGGGGAGCCACTGACTGACATTTTCTTCCAGGTCCTCCTACAGAAAAAGTTAAGGGAGAGGGAATTTGTCCAAGGTCATCCCAGCCCAAGGCCTCCTGAGGCTAACGCAGCTTTGTCAATGCTGGCTGGCCCCGCGGTGTGGGGGCAGGGAGGTGTCTTTAGTGACCTGCTGAGTTTCCTCCTTCTGAATAAAAGCAATCATGAGAATGAACTTTGACCTGGAAATCTGACATCTGAAAACACCCTTAAGTCATTTTGCTATTTTAAGCTACAGGGGACTCGCAAGCACGAGGTGCCAGCTAGACACGTGCAGCTTGACTGACCACCAACCCCTCACTACCCGTCGCATTGCCAGGATAGCTGCCCTCAGCCGTCTGGGTAGAAATCCAGACCCATTTCTGAGGCATAGTCCTGGGTGTCAGTGGCAGAATGGCCTGGAGCTCAAAAGAACCTTGGTCTCTTAGAGCAATGTGATTTAAAACAAATACATAAATAAGCTCTCCTTGGAAAAAGAAATTTGGGGAACGCTGTGCTCCAGCTCCTCTCGGGGATTCACAATGCCCTTCCATGGACCTCATCTGCCAAAGAAAGAAAGCAGCGCCTGACCAGGGAATCCCTCCTTCCCCTGCACTTATCTCCTCATACTGCTCTGTGGGACGAGGGGTCCCTAGATCACTCTTTGGGAAGCGGCGCCCTAGAGAAATCTCTGGTTCTAACACCAGTTCCATGTCTGCCCTACAGCAGGTAGGGGTAATTGAAAGAGACAGACCAGCTTCCAGAAAGGAGTTTCCACCAGCGTGAACCACAGGCAGCTGCTGCAGGGGACCTTCTGAGCAGCCTACATCCAGTCAAGCCTGGGCTTAATAAAGTCTGGACACAGATCCTGAAAGTCCAGCTGAACCCAAAGAAAAACAAACATCCCAGACACACATCTATTTTGAAAGCTAATTATTTAAATTACAGAAGGATTTGTCCCAGGTCTCCCTGAAGCAACAAGGGGTTGCAAGTCAGCTGGTGTTGTAGAAATGTGCCTGCTGCGATCGTCACTGTTCTAGAACCCCCTGGAAGTTTTCTGAGCCCATAATAGTCACTGGGCTTGCCTCAGTCCCCCAGTGCACCAACATGCCTGGCAAGTGCAGGGTATTCAATACAACCGTATGGAAAGAATGAGCTAAGGGGGGACCCTGGCTGAGCAGGAGGCTGGACTGAGTTTCGGGAGACTTGGGGAAGGGGGAAACTGCAGCTAGGGTTTCCCAGAACAAAAAAGTACAGGGCAGAACACCTTGACAATTCCCAGAAGTAAGCTCTGGGACCTTCTGAGGAAAAGTTCGAAATATGCCAACAGGTGAAATCCTGGAGGCTTCTTTGATGAAAAAGAGCAGCCAGGAGGACCAGCTTTGAATCCCTTACATTTCTCTGCTTAGAGGAGAAATGAGTTCTGTGAGGGCTGAGGCATGGCTTCTTTTCAACTCTCCCTGATGTACAGGACATAGCAAGAACCATGGGCTATTCTTTCGGGGGCAATGGTGCCTGCCCAGAGGAGAGAAGAGGCATTCCACCCCTCAAGCCAAGTGAGCACAGACCAGAGAAGAGGCAGTCCTGCTGGATGGGTACAGAGTAGCAAATCCAATGACACTTCATCTTTCTTGGGTGAAGACAGGACAGCTGATGCACTCGCAGAAAAACACAGACTGACCTCTGTTTGCCATAGGCTGGGATCAGCCCACACCAAACCCAAGACTCTTACGTGGCCTTTCTGGTGACAGCCGGCTTTCCCTGTACAACCCCAGAGGCACTGTGGACCCTGAGGTCCCAGGTGGACTAAGAGGGGAGCAGAAATGCAAGGCTTAGGAGTCCATTCCAAAGCAGTGACTCTCCCCCTTCACCACCTCTGCACAGAACAGGCACAGCCAAGAGAGGCCCCACTCTCCCTGGAGAAGAGAGGTCAGTTTCTGGAGAAATTCGATGGTCCATAATACAACAGTTCTATATGCTGGCACTGGCGATTCCTGGGACCCCCTCATCTGACCATCCTCAACAGGCCAGCCAGTCAACAAGCTTCAACCTCTCACCCAGTTTTTTGTGCCTTATTCTGAAATATGCCCAGATAAGAAATGATCGCCTGGTAGTCAAACAAAGCCCCCGTGATGAAATGGAGAGTCCCCCAAAACAGAAACATAACTTTGGAGAAAACCCAGAAAACAAGAAACAGAAGAAACAGCAGAAAGTTTCAAAAAGCCTGTCCTTAGTTGCCATGGGCAAGTGCAAAAGGCTATCCCACCCATTAAAAAAGAAGGTGTTATGGAGAAAGAACAGGCATAGAATAAAAGAGAGGTCTTGAAAATTAAAAGTCTGTGGGTTAAAAATTTTAAATCCAATACGGAGATGAGAAAATAAAGTTAAGATAATATCCCAGAAAGGAGAATTAAAAGATGGTGATGCTGGGGCGCCTGGGTGGCTCAGTGGGTTAAAGCCTCTGCTTTCGGCTCAGGTCATGATCCCAGGGTCCTGAGATCGAGCCCCACATCGGGCTCCCCGCTCAGCAGGGAGCCTGCTTCCTCCTCTCTCTCTGCCTGCCTCTCTGCCTACTTGTGATCTCTGTCTGTCAAATAAATAAATAAATCTTTAAAAAAAAAAAAAAAAAGATGGTGATGCCTACCTAGGGAGAGAAGAGATGACAGACCATGGACCTAACCCCACATTTCATTCCCTGGAGTTTCAGAAGGGGAAAAGAAAGCGGGAGGGAATTTATCAAAGAAATAGTACAGTCATTATGCAATTTGAGAACACAGGGATAGAGAGAAGATTACAAAGCTCCCCAAAACCTGAAAGAAAAAAAAAAAAATCACATCCCAAGGAATTAGACTCAGGATGATATCAGACCTCTCATCCTAAAAACAACTGGCCTCTGGAATCCAGGCAGGACGTAGAATTCTAGGTTCGAGATTTGAAGACACTGCATCTTTGTCAGAGGACGGAAGGAAGCATTTTAAGACTTGCAAAGATGTTTAAAAAAAATGTAAGCGCTCTTTGAAAGAGGCACTAAAGTGATTTATTTTTCAGGAAAGAGCATTCACGGAATATTGTTCACACTATGATGCCATAATGGGGTCACCGCTTCACGGGGTTAAAACAGGGATGTTGTTAGGATGGGGAAGGAGGGGGAGTGACAAGGCTGAATCGATTCTCTTCATAGGAAGCACACAGATCTGGTAGGAAACTGATGGGGAGGAACGCAGAGGCAAATGCAGGCAAATGCCAGGCGAAAGAGCTGAAAGGCGGCCGGTGTTTGCCGCTGGGAAGCAGGTTTTGCAGAGGTCCAGGTACTGCATGCGAGGGGATGTGAATATTTATAACAAGGTTGCAGCATGCCACAGCGAGGGTCTTGTTCTAACAGAATCAGGTATGACCATTTTCTGAGAGATGGAGGCCCATGGCCTTCTCTACTTCCCATGAAACAGCTGTAAGGCCAGCTGCATACCTGGAACTTCCTTAACCTCTCTGGAGGCAGCTTCCCTCATCTCGAAAGGGGGCACATGACGGTGCAGTAACCACGGGGCTGTTTGGGTCCCCATGTAAGTGAAAAACCTAGCACGGGCCCTGGCACATGGTAAGTCCATGAAAACAAGAGACAATCGAACTCACTAGCCCATACTCATCCCCCACTCCAGATGGTCAGCTAATCAGCCAACAGGACAGCAGTGTGTAGAGCCACCTCACTGCGGGGTGGGGGCAAGGGGGGGAAGGAGGCATCTCCCCAGGCCTAAATCAGCCCCCAGGTGCCCGGCCCACCCAGGCCACCTCCCTTGTGGCACCATCAGATGATGTGCACTCACAAAGTGCCACCCTGTCCTCCATAAAGCTGAGCTTATTCAGAAAAGGAAATCAGAGATGAAACAGAACCCCAGAAAGCCTCGCTAGGTTCAATGCAGACAACCTGGGGGTTAGCAGCTGCTGGGCCTTGTGCGCCTACTACACCCTGTGTTATCTTGGGGGGGGGGGGCACACTGACCGTCCCCAGGCTGTACCCATCAACCAAAGCTTCCTGCTGACTGAGGTTCTTGGTCCAAGAGGACCTACGTCTGGGGGATAATTGTCACCAAGTCTCCCTCAGTCCCATGACCCTAACAATTGTCCCTGAGGGCTCCTACTTCAAAGCAGACCCGCCTGGAGCCGCGCTTACCGCAAATATCTGGATGTAATCTGACGCCCGCTGCTGGCCTCTGGCGCCGGGACTGTGAAGTACCGGAGTGGGGCACAGAGTCCCCATCCTGGGGCTGCGGCCACGGTGCCAACTCAGTGTTTACTCTGCCTGGAGATGCCCAGCAGCCCGGAGTGCTGGGAATGAGGTGGGCTGGCCAGCCAGGGAGATTTCTCCAGAACTCAGGCAGCAGCGATAAGCCTGGCATTTCCGCTTATCTCTGACCCTGCCCCAGGCCCCAGAGGCATCCAGAGGCTTCACTCAGTTATCTGGTTTGCGAGGCGGTATCTGCTTCCCAGGGGCCTACTTCCTGCATCACTTAGTGAAGTGTCCAGTTGTGAAACAAACACTGTGTGGTCCAAGGAAGGAGGAAAGAAGAGAGGGGGCCTAGGGCAGAACTGACCTGCTTTCAAAACCCAGAACCATGGTATCAGAGCCCAGGAGATGAGCTGGGAATCACTGCCTTCAGGCAGCCCTCTGGGATAGAGGAAAGCCCCATCAGCCAGAATGAGCTGGCGGCCCGCGTTTCTTCACTGGGGCTGCTGGCACGGCTGGGAACCTCGCTGGTCATCTCCAGGCCAGGAGGGTCCAGCCGTTGCCTCTGCAAGTAGAACTATTGAGGAAGCAACAAAGACACACTGTGCCCCAAGACTGCAGCATGTTGCCGTGAGGGAGAAGATAAGACCTACAGCTCCTGCTGGATGAGGTGCTGGCTCCAGCTCGGCTCTCTCCAGCGGTGGGGGGGGGGGGGGGGGGGACGGCTCCCTGTTCAGATCTTCCCAGAGCACCACATGAGAGGCTGAGCCCTCCATACACCTTGGCGCACACACACGCATACACAGACACACAGATGCTTGCACACACACACACGCATACACAGACACACACAGATGCTTGCACATACCCATCACTTAGTGCTCCATGGGAGACTGAGCCCTCCACACACTGGCGCACACACATGCACACACACACACACACACACACAGAGATGCTTACACATACCCATCACTTGGGGACCCCCACTTACCTGCCCCCACACACAGGAATCAGACAAGTGTCACACAATGCTTTTACTATTAGCTTCCTCTTCTGAGCGTAACCACAGACAGACCCTGTGCTGAGCATTTTTTTTTTAAGATTTTATTTCTTTATTTGACACACAGAGATCTCAAGCAGGCAGAGAGGCAGGCAGAGAGGGCAGGAAAGCAGGCTCCCTGCCGAGCAGAGAGCCTGATGCGGGACTTGATTCCAGGACCCTGGGATCATGACCTGAGCTGAAGACAGAGGCTTTAACCCACTGAGCCAACCAGGCACGCTGTGCTGAGCATTTTTAGCTGCATTACTTACTTAAACTTCACTACATCCCTATAGGGTAGATTACTATTTGTCATTCCCATCTTACAGAGAAGATTAATCTAGAAATTAAGTGGTTCACCCAAGGCCACCCAGAAAGCAATGGAGCCAGGATTCCAACCCTGTGGTTATAACTCACACAATCCTGCCACTTTTGGAGATGGGAGGGATCTCAGAGACCACAAAGGTCAACTCCTTCAGTTTGAAGACAGAGAATTTGAAGCGCAGAGAGGGGAAGGGACTTTCTGAAGGTCACACAGTAAGTCAGTGGCAAAGACAGGACAGGATAGCAAAAACTGTCTCCCTCAGAGTGGCTGTGGAACTCCTGCCCCACTCTGTGGGTTTATGAGGGGTGTGTGTGTGTGTGTGTGTGTATGTGTGTGTGTGTATGTTCATGCATGTGTGTGTACATGTATCAGTGTGTGTGTCATGCATATGTGTAGTCAGATTAGCTTCTGTCCCACAGGCTTGACTCTGTGGAAATGAGGAGGGGGTGAAGGGGCTCGGGCTTCCAGGTACCATATTGGATGCTTATTCTTTCATAGAAAAATTTCTACAATTTGTCTCACCTAGCTGTCTAGAGAGATACTAAAACAACAGCCATCAGTCTGCCAAGATGAATCCAGGAACTGTGCTTAAGAACAAAACCAAAATCAAGCTGGCCTCTCTGAAGAAGCAGAGAGGGAGATGACAGCTATGTGGAGCCTGGCCTGGGCTTGAGGGGTCCCCTGCAAGCTCTCAGGTGGCCAGTAGGTTTGCCCCTGACACGTCCCTATCTTCTGTGGCCGACATTCCTACCCAGGCTTGAAACCTTTCTATTTGTTCAATTCCTTTCCCCCAAGTCTAGTCAACATTGTTCCCTGCCTAAACAAAGGACCAGCCTGAAAACACTAGAGAAGAACAAAAAAGCACCCTCAGGAACCAAATCCAGACCAGTACCCATTCATTTGTTCCTTTATTCATTTGTTCCTTCATTCATTCAGCACTTACGGGGCAACACTTATTAGGAAATAACAAAAGCACTAGTATTTATCGAGCACATCTTTGTGCCAGGCACTGTGCTACAACTTTATATAAATTACCTTTTACCCCTCAACATTATAAGAGGAAGGGACTATTATCCACATTTCACAGACAAGTAAACTGAGGTTTGAGCCACTTTCCAAAGTCAGTGTCAGACCCTGTATATAAATGCAGGCAGCCAGCCTCGGAGTCAGCTTACAACTGCAAGGAGTCTAACTAAAACATCTTCTGTCTAGAACCTGGCTCTGTCTCCGGGGGGCTGCCTTTGCCAAGTACCAATTCAGAAACGTAATTGTATGTGCAATTTGGAATCAGGCCAACCAGTTTCATACAAGACGTTGCATTGCTGGTCCTTCTACCAGCTCACACAGCAAGATGTCATCACCTGCAAAATACTTTGACATGTGCTCACATTTACACTCATGTGAGGCGGATGGATTATAGCCCCCATCTTCCCCATGGAGAGACTGAGACTCGCACTGTGAGTCTATGCCACTTTGGACCTTGGACTTGACTCTATAGCTCTAGGGCCTGTGTCCACAGCAGAGCAGGGTTTCTGGACCCCTCCTCACCATGACACGCGCACACACACGCACACACACACACACACACATCATTTTGGGGCCCTGACTCACCTGGCTTGACTGGGAGAGGCTGCAGGCCTTTGATAATAGCTCACTTTTCTGAGTCTTACCAAAAGCAGACCCTGTGCTAAGCAATTAGCTGCAATATCTCTTTTAAACCCCTTGATTGTGCCAATGCTTGTGAGCTCAGAGCTCTTGTTGTGTTGTGGGAACTCAGCAAATCTGTGCGGGAGCAAAGTGAACATCTCAGAACAACAGAGAAAGTGAGAAAGTCACTAACTCCTTGACTCAAAGGATGTAGGGTGTAATGGGGCAAAATCAGAAGCTCTGTCAGTATTTTCAGCCTTCCTGTATCTGATAAAAAGAATTCCTTCTTCATCTGCTCAAATTTTCCCCTCTCCCTCTAGCCCCGAGGAAAGACTGGTTTCGGATTTTCGGTGTCAAATCTGACACCAAATCATTTCGGTGTCAAATGAGTGGTAAGATGCGACCTGCGGTCTGGAAGGCTGGATTTAGCTGAGCTGGGGAGCAAAGCACCAAGAGCAAAAAAAGAAAGAAGGGGAGAGATAGATAGCAAGCAGGGAGCAGCGTTTAGCGTTGCAGAGTGGAGACGGGGGACAGTCCCAAGATGCAAGAGAACAGGAGTGAACAGAAGGGAGGGTTTGGGAAACCATCTGCTGCAGGACAGAAAGGCTCACCAGGGACCATAAGTAGGAACAGCATAGTGGCAAGGCTCCTGAGGCCCCAGCTCTCTATGGAAACTTAGTCACATGGTGTTAACTAATTCAGGTGTAAGAGGGAGGCAAAAACATGGAGAAAAAATTTGGCCAAGAGGGAAGATTTCATGGAAATGGGACTTGAGTTGAGCCTTGGTGAATGAGATTTGGGGAGGCCAGAGAAAGGGCAGTTCTTGTGAGGACTCAGAGTGAAACAGAGCTCCAGATGGAGCCTGGGAGGTGGGGTGACAGTGCACAAGTTAGCCTCAGATCGGGAGGTGTCAACGGAGGCCCAGATGATTCAGCAGGCAGGACCCCAAAGAGAGTGGACACAGAAAATGAGGCAGAGACATTCAGACCCAAAGCAGCAAAATACAGGAACAACAATCCTATCGAATGTTTTTAGGTAGGCAATAATATGATTAAATTAGTTAAAATTAATTAATTAGTTAGTTAAATTAAGTAATATTTCACACATCAGGAATGTATGGAATAATTACTGAGGCATGGGGAACCAACTCAGAGAGGACACAAAGCCACTTTGGGGATTTGGGAGATGTTTTATATCCTGAGCAGTAGTCAGTCACACTGGAGTGTGCATGTGTGCATACCCGTCTGCTGTATTCCACAGGCTATAAGATTTGTGTTTTGTACTGTATGTAAGTTATGCCTTAATCAAGTTCTGCTAGCATGAAAATAAGGTGGGGGGAGGAGAGACTAATGCACCTGACAGCAGAGTGCAAATGGATTGGAAGGGCATAGGATCATCATCCACACAGAAGCTAAAATCAGCAAGTGTTTACTAGTTCTGGGGTGTACGCTGTTGCCAAAACACGGGACTGCTAAGGAAGTGGAGTGACATCTGCGAGAATAAGTCTTTGAAAGTCTTTGAAAGCAAGGGCTGCCTAAAGCTCTAAGGTCCTCATTCCCTGCACAGCCTCTAGGCTGCAAGAGAAGCAGGACCCCTCCCCGCTGCAGAGACTCGAAGGACTTAGGATGCTCTCCCCAGATCCACTAAGTGAAGAGTTCACCCCCCAAACAGGTCGTAAAACAGCAGGTACATAGATTAGAATCCCATGCTTGTTTGAAATCTACCTATGTGCCAGTATGGTGAATTCTGCATGAGAGAATTGTAGATGATCTTTATTTTCCATATTGCTTTCATGTAATTATTCTAAATTTTTTAATGTGTATTATTTGTGTTATTAAACAAGTTTGTTTTTCTATAATAGTCACCTTTTACTTGGACCCACAGGAATTAGTAGAGAGACAATATGCACCAGAGAGGGGTTTAATTAACTAAGAACAGAGTCATAGACTCCCTCGGGTCCATCCCCGACAGAAAACAACATTTAAAAACCTTACAGGGATGTCTGAGATCAATTGCTTAGCCTTAAATGAACAGAATGCAGGAGGTATAACAGGTTCGGAAGGACTTCTCAGAAACAGCAAACCCCAGGTGGGAAGAGCAACAAGTCCTCTTCGCACTTTGTTATTGAAGCAGATTTTTGGCCCATTGCAACTTGGAAACAAAAGTTCCAGACTCCATGTGCAACTCAGAAACTACACAGTGAAAGTAACTTGGGGTTTGTTTGTTGTTTGTTTTTTTAGAGAAAAGTTGGCAAACATTTGAGAACAAATCCCCAACTACAAAATTCTCAAAAGGATCAAAGGACCCGTAAACACTCATCACAGCAATAAGTTCGCACACGGTTCTGAAGTCTGAATTATACATGCAGCTCCCCAAACCTGCACAAAACCAAAGACAAATCCATGCATCTAAAACGGTTAGCTTTTATTGTCACTTGTTGGTTTCGATCAGACTCTACAGGTGTTTTCCAGAGGGTCTACATGCCTCTAACACACCTGCTAAAAGCACAAACACACAGGAAGTTTATCATCTGCACTTACATACCACCTTTCATCCATGGATCCCAAGTGGTCTGTCAGAAATATTGTTTTCCTAAGTCCCCAGTGAGATGTGTAAATATTGTTGCCTCCATCTCATACTCAGATAAACTTAAATATGTGGGCAGTTAAGTGGCTTGTCAACGATTATAACCCAAGACAAAATCCTTGCAAGCCGCCCTCTGGTCTCCCTTCCTCTGCTGACTGTCCCTTTGAGCTTTCTCGTTGGCCCTGGCTTAAATCATGCACGCAGGCCATTGTTTCCCTGGTGATGGAGGTGGCGTTCTATTTCCTGCCCTGAATTTGGCACCGGGCCCCCAGCTACAACGCATTTAGCCACAAGTGCATCAGCCGTGCGTGAGTGGGGACAGCTTGGCTCCTTGGAAACCTAAGTGGCGTGTGTCAGCTGGCTCCAGCCCACCGAGAGCCACTCCAGGCCATGCTGCTAACTCCTCCATCATTAGCCCAGAGCAACCCACAGTGCAGGCGATGCTGTCTCTCAGAGCAGGATGAACAAATGGAGACGGCTCAAAGGCAAAGGCTCCGGCCCGGCTCCAGCGCAGCCCTCGGGGAGAAATGATCCATAGCTCTCTGGCACCCCGGCCCTTAGACCAGTACGGCCCAAGCTGCGTTCCTTTCTATGGACAACACAGCAAAGTGTGATGGCTGTCGATTACATTCCTCGATAGGCAACCGAATTTACACTTCCAATTCCCAGTTGCACTGCTTATTCTTTTGTTTTTTTTAGATTTTATTTATTTATTTGACAGAGAGAGATCACAAGTAGGCAGAGAGGCAGGCAGAGAGAGAGGAAGGGAAGCAGGCTCCCCGCCGAGCAGAGAGCCCGACGCGGGACTCGATCCCAGGACCCTGAGATCATGACCTGAGCCGAAGGCAGCGGCTTAACCCACTGAGCCACCCAGGTGCCCTGCACTGCTTATTCTTACGTTTCATTCATTCATTAATGTGTCCTGGAATGACCATTCAGAATCAGATCCAGAAAAATAGGAAAGTTGTTGGGGCACCTGCCAGGGGACAAGAGTGACCACTTGAAAAGCACATCTCTGAGGGTTGCAGTCACTCTTAGAAATTGGGGGTGGAAAATGTTTTTATGGTCAGTAAATGCCATCTATTTAAGTTAATTTTAACTTCTTTGCCTCTCAAGTGTCTTGTTAACCTTCCAGGATGGTATATGCGTCATATGAACTAGAGGCTGGATTAGTTGCCTTTCTTCTCATATGCTTACAAAGCACCTCATAGGTGTTCCCATCAGAGCCCACTGCTAATAATAACACCTAATCTCTGCTGAGCATTTACCTTGTACGAGGCATCCTGCCAGACAGTTTAAATTCATTAGTTTTTTTCAGGTTCTAAGTATTACCATTAATATCCTCATTTTGCGGATAAGGAAACTGGCTTAGAGAGGTCACAAATCACTGTGTTAGTTTCCCATGGCTGCCATAACAAATTACCACGAATATAGTGACTTAAAATGACAGAAATTTATCCTCTCATAGATCTGGAGGCCAGAAGTCTGAAACCAGTATCACCAAGGTTTCAGTAAAGCTGTCCTTCCTCTGGAGGCTCTGGCTTCTAGTAGCTGCTGGCATTTCTTGATTTGTAGCTGTAATACTTAGTCTCTGCCTCCATGATCTCACTGCCTTATCTGCTCCTTTGTGTGTCAGATCTCCTTCTGCCTCCCTTTTATGATGATACATATGATTACATTTAGGGCCCATCTGGATAAGGTCCTTCACTTAATCATATCTGCAAAGTTTTTTTGTTTGTTTTGTTTTGTTTTTTGGCTATCAAATGCAACATTCATAGCTTCCTGGGTGTGAATGTGAATGTGTTTTGGGGGGCCATGATCTAGCCTATGATTCACTCATCTAGTAGGTAGTGTCTTCAAGTTTGGGCTCATGAAGATTCATCAGTGAAGTATGGGTTGGCGCCTCGAGGGTAGGAGTGTGGGCTTTGATCCAATTCCACCACTTAGTGTGTGACCTCAGCAAGCAACTTATACCCTCTCTCAGTCTAATGCATAAGATTGTTCCGAGGATTAAATGAGAGAATGAATGTGAAATGCATACAATGATGCCTTGGTGTAGTTTAGAGCTCAGTGAATTGCAGCTGCTGTCCTTTTTGTTAAAAGCAGGGGCTAAGCTAGAGTTCTGACCCAACCTTGCAGATGGAGGTCAGTGAACACCAGGCTTCTACAGATGAAGGAACATGAAAATGAGGAGAAAAGTTAGTTCTGCCACAGAGCCAAGGAAAGTCAGTGCTAACCAAATACAGTAGAATTTTCAAAACCATTTGGCATGGTACACTATAAAGATTGACCAGAACTAGCCATGCAAAGGATTTCTGCTCTTCAAAAGTGGAGAATGTGACGTTTCTCCAAAGTAGGGCTCTAGGCCACCAAAATGTGTATTTTTGTCAATAGATATTCTTACACATTGTTATAAATAGGAGTCACCTGTATAGTCACACTTTGATGGTTCTCTTGAGGTTAAAATGATTCCAATTTCAAGACCTATAATAAAGAGAATGACCAGTAAATCAAGAGTTTAGAGCATGGAGAGGAAAATGAGAAAAATAGACAGGAAATAGTAGGAAAAGGACAGTAGAGGGGAACAAAAACATTTGAATCTGGGTGTTTGTTAGGATGATTGAGAGATGTCATGCAAGCTGCCTTGCCTCCTTGACTTTGAACAAGATAAATGTGATTTGGTTCTGTTCCATTATTTAGCTGGGATAGGATAACATGAAGTTCAGCAAAGAAGTTTTAGTACTGCACCTCTAAATGTGGTCATATATTATATGTTCAACTTGTTATATTTCATCCAATCAGGTTTTTTAGTTTAATATACTGGGATTCTGGGGCACCTGAGTGGCTCAGTGGGTTAAAGCCTCTGCCTTTGGCTCAGGTTATGATCCCAGGGTCCTGGGATCGAGCCCCACATCAGGCTCTCTGCTTAGTGGGGGAGTCTGCTTCCTCCTCTCTCTCTCTGCCTGCCTCTCTGCCTACTTGTGATCTCTGTCAAATAAATAAATAAAATCTTAAAAAAAAATACTGGGATTCTTTGCAATACGACAAGGTTTCTCAATTTGGGTAAAACATGTGAAACAGGAACATTAATAGATTTTGTCTTTTTAGAAAAAGAAAAACCCTAAATTACTTAAATGTCAACCAGTAGGGGAAAGAATGATAGCTTTACATCCACTGCCATGAAAAGACATACAACCAAGTTAAAATTCACAGAACAACACATAAAACTGGATCCTATCAAAATTAAAAAGATAAATAACCTGACAACCAGACAGATGGACAGAGATATGTAAATCCATTAGCAATAGTTGAGGATTTACACCCAATTCTTAACAGCCATTAGTTCCTGGGCAATTCTAGAATTGAGTTAGGGGAAAAGCCAATTTCCCTTTATAGTCTACAAGCTTTTGTATTTGCATTTTTATAAGGAGCATGTTTTTGTACATTACTTGTTTACTTTTTTTTAATAAAGATTTTTCCTTATTTATAAGATAGAGATCACAAGCAGGTAGAGAGGCAGGCAGAGAGGTGGGGGGGGAAGCATGGGCAGAGAGTCCGATGTGGGGCTCGATGCCAGGACCCTGAGATCATGACTTGAGCCAAAGGCAGACGCTTAACCCACTGAGCCACCCTGGCGCCCCTGTTTTTTTGACTTTTATTAATGAACCAGACATGCTCTGTCTTCCTTGACTCTGTATTAAAGGAACAGAAGTACAAAAGAAATAAACCCGTACATGAGGGAGAACAGGGTAAGAGAATGTCATATTGGGCTGAGAGAGTGGGCACCTATCTGGAAGCCAGGAAGTGAACGGGAGAGGGTTAACAGGTAGGGGACAGCGCAGAGAGGGGATGTATGAGGGCTGCAGAGGAGGGCAGTCAGTCAGCCGGAGGGGACCTGGGCAGGCTCTGGCAGTGGATCAACTGTACCCACCTGTTTTTTTCTCCGCTACCCCCTATATCCCCCGGTCCCCTGCACGACACCCAGCAAGTACAGGCGGCTGGCATCTACCCTCAGGCAAGACTGGAGTCTAAGGTTTTTAGTCCTCAACTTCATGTCCCACAGTCAAGTTCTCACTCTGGCAATCAGGGGCTCTCAGTCTCACAATGAGTTGCCACTCCCCTCCCCACTCTCATGCCCAGAGCAGAACATGCAGTCAGATTTCTCACTGGAAGGCGATGGAGCCCAGCTGCATGGACCTTCTTGCCGCCTCCTGACGGCCCATGGGAGAAGAATGAGACACAAGTCAGATGCAAGAGAATGGGAGCAGGGGGCGACAAGGAGGCGACATGTGGTGGCCGAACAGGGACTTGAGAGACCAGCCCCAAAGTGAGTTTTGCACCAGCAGTGCCCCCACCCCCCACCTCCACCCCGCTGCTGTGTTGTGGGTACTTACCCGGGTATGGGTAATCTGGAGAGCACAAAGGAGTATCACCCTTAGGGATGTTTGTTGAAAAGGCTCCTTAGGCAGGAGGAACAAAAGTCAGCCAGGGCAAACTGTTGGAGCTTTTAAAGGTAATTAAAAAAACATTGCTCCTAATTCCCTATATTAGGGACTTTAGATTTACAAACATGAAAAAAAGTAAAACATACGTAAAACTTTGGCCTACTAAAGAAAAACCAATTCCAATTACGATACGGTCTACTTAAACTCTTACTCGCTCCATTCTGCAGCTTTTACAAACCCGTGTCTCAGGTAAAAATTAAAAATAGGGTGGGCCTAAGTAAAACAATAATCAGTATTTAAAGAAAGTTAAATTTATTGGTTTCATTAAAATAGACATGTCTTTAAAGTTATCAACATTAAATGTAAAACTTATTCTCTTAAGGTTTACTAAAGGTCAAATAAACTCATACTATCTCTGCTGGAATTTGTTAACAAAAAGATAACTAAACTGATAACTCATTGTCTGTCTCCAAGTTTTCATGGGTAATTGTTAAGATAGCTTTCAAAGTCATTGTAACCTAAAACGTCAAAGTTTTACTTAAATGATAAATAAAACTTAAATGATCATTTAAATTATAAATAAAATAAAATTTGTTGGACACTTAGGTCTTTCCCGAATAAAATAAAGTGCTAAGTCTTTTCTACTGTGGCCCCCTGCTCCCATTCTGTTGCAGCTGACTTGTTTGTGCCTCATTCTTCTCCCTTGAGCCATCAGGATGCGGCACCTTCTTTCTAAAATATGACAAGAGGGCGCCTGGGTGGCTCAGTGGGTTAAGCCACTACCTTCAGCTCAGGTCATGATCTCAGGGTCCTGGGATCGAGCCCCGCATCAGGCTCTCTGCTCAGCGGGGAGCCTGCTTCTCTCTCTCTCTCTCTCTGCCTGCCTCTCTGCCTGCTTGTGATCTCTGTCAATAAATAAATAAAATCTTTAAAAAAAAATAAAAATAAAAATAAATAAAATACAACAAGACACATAAATATCACCAAGATATTAGCAGATCTGGAAGCTTGAGAAAGAAAAACTGAGACAAATCCTGGTGGAAACAAAAATAATCAGGGAATAGAAGAAAACTTGACTCAAAAAGATATAACAAAGATTTTATAAAACTGCACGAGGGTGATTTGAAAAAAAAAAATCAGAAAAGCACTTAGAGATTTAAAATACAACAGCTAAGGGGCGCCTGGGTGGCTCAGTGGGTTAAGCTTCTGCCTTTGGCTTAGGTCATGATCTCAGGGTCCTGGGATCAAGCCCCGCATCGGGCTCTCTGCTCAGCGGGGAGCCTGCTTCCCCCTCTCTCTCTGCCTGCCCTTCTGACTACTTGTGATCTCTCTCTCTGTTAAATAAATAAATAAAAATTTAAAATAAAATACAACAGGTAAAATAAAATGCTCCAAATTAGAATCATAAAATAAAACAAAGGAGATCTTCCAGAGCATAAGATAAAAAAAGAGAAAAATGTGAAAGAACAGATAAAATCCAGAAGTTCAATGTTCACCAAATGGAATCCCAGAAGGAAATAGAGAAAAGGCTGGGAGTAAGAGGTGAGGGCTGAGTGAAAACCAGCCATTTCCCCATCTCAGGGTCAATGTTTTCTAAGGGAACTCTGATGGGGGCCTCTTGGACCCCCATCAGTCCCATCAAGACTTGGAGGGGGGCTGCCCAGGCAGCTCAGATGGTTGCGCATCTGTCTTCGGCTCAGGTCATGATCCCAGGGTTCTAGGATCGAGTCCACGTCAGGGGACCTGCTCAGTGGAGAGTTTGCTTCTCCCTCTGCCTCTCTCTCTCTCTCTTTGTCTCTCATGAATAAATAAATAAAATCTTAAAAAAATAAAATAAAATTCTAAAAAAAAAAAAAAGGACTGGGGAATGGTATATTCAGGAAGGGTAGATGAGTGTGGCCCAAAATAACAAATGTCTACTATTTTCTTTCTTTTTTTTTATTAACATATATTTTTTGTTTCAGGGGTACAGGTTTGTGATTCATCAGTCTTACACAATTCATAGTACTCACCACAGCACATATCCTCCTCAATGTCCATCACCCACCCCCCTTCCCTCCAGCAACCCTCAGTTTGTTTCCTGAGATTATGTCTACTACCTTCTTAATGTAGCCTAACAGCACCAAGGAAGCCAGGACATGACCTTTGTTCATGTGGGCATTTGGACTCTAAGGATAACTCACTTGACTCATTGAGAGAAACGCTAAAATCAGGAAAGGGTGAACAGAACCGTGAGATTATTATCACTAATGACATTCCTCCAGGCAAACAGCAGTCCACCTTCTTTGGATCTGATTGTTCAATTGCTTATAATTTCATTCGAACCCCTCAGCTCGTTTCTGCATCTTGTTTATAAAGATATCATGACTCTTTCCAACACTTTGTTCTAGAGAGTGTAAGAGGCACCTCTTAGGTGAATGCCTGGTTAGAAAGTATTCTGACTAGGAATGTCCCTAACATAGTCGACATTAGTAGATGCCTGCAGCTATGTCTGTACTATGAGATTCTGGTGCCCACCCAACTAGTCATGACTGATTAACCCAAGAGCAGATTTCTGATCAATTCAGAACAATAGGATTTTCCATCCTAGAAAGCTGAAAATTGGTCTGGTAAGAGAAAGATTCTAGAGACAGTCTTTAGGCTTCACCCTACAAAACAGGACCATAAAGTCCTATATATTGACAAAGAAAGGGTAAAAAGAAGACAAAAACAAAAAAGGCACAAATGAAGACGTATAGGACAAAAGGCACAAAGGTATTTTTATTTGTTAAGAATCAAGAACTATAATATAGGCAAAGGTAGATTCACTGGAGACTTTCAGACCTCAGCTGAAGAAGTGAAATCCATTAAAGACAGGTTTTAGGAAGCAGACAAGACATAGAGTTGAAAGATGAGGGCATGGTAAGAACTCTTAAGGAAAGAGACTTGAGATGGCATCTTGTTCAGGGAAAGGTGGTAAGGTCAATGAAGAGACCATAGTAATCAAGATAAAAGCCAGCCAAAATATGAACAAAATATTTTATTTTTTTTTAAAGATTTTATTTATTTACTCAACAGACAGAGATCACAAGTAAGCAGAGAGGCAGGCAGAGAGAGAGGAGGAAGCAGGCTCCCCGCGGAGCAGAGAGTCCAATGCGGGGCTTGATCCCAGGACCCTTGGATCATGAAGTGAGCCAAAGGCAGAGGCTTTCACCCACTGAGCCACCCAGGCACCCCTTTCTTTTTCTTTTTTTTTTTTTTTTGAACAAAATATTTTAATCCAAAATTTACATCTGAGGGGGACCTGGTTGGCTCAGTCAGTAGAGCATGCGACTTTTGATCTTGGGGTTGTAGGCTGGAGCCCCACATTGGGTGTAGAGAGTACTTAAAAATAAAATCTTTTAAAAATTGCATATGAAAGAAACCCTGCAACACACTTGGAGAGGACACCTGCATTGATCAGGAAGGTGAGATGAATACTCAGCTTCCTGCACATTTATGTCATATTCCAAAACAGTTTTTTTAAAAAAGGCCTTTCTACCTACTTACTTAAATCTTCTATTTTCCAGATGATATCCATGTTGCTTTCCTGGCCACTCACAGTAATACTAAGCTATTTGAAATATATTGCCCTGTTTTCCTCCTCCTTATAAGTTGTTGTACTTCTATTAGGGAAGTGGGGTCATACTGGCTTAGCTTTGTATCCAGACTCTGCCATGTACCAAGTACTGACCCTGAGCAACTTTCTTAACTAATTATTTGAGCTTCATTTTCCTGATTTAGAATTATTAAACACAAGCATACATGGAAAGTATGTGGCATAGTGCCTAGGACATAATAAGTACTCCATAAATGGTAGCTCTTTTCTATTGTTTTAACTATTATTCTTTTTAGTCACATTCACATGTTGCACTACCATGAAGACATAAATAATTGTACCCAGATTTGTTCAACTGATTTTTTTTTGTTACAAACACGAGTTGACATTTTTTATGTGTTTTATATTTTATAACCTCAAAAACCACACTTAAAACTTCTAATTCTGAATTCTTGATGAAGGGCAGAAGCTACATTTATCCCTTTATCTCTAACACCGAATATATATGTACCTCTCAACCCAGAAGAGGCACACAGCAAATTTGTGTCAGATCTCCTACTACTGGAGTTGATACAGATCCACTTAATGATGACATTTGAAATTTACAAAGTAAAATTTTCATTTGCAGGTCTAATTCGCGACCATATACCAGAGAGTGAAGGTGTTTTGTTTGTTTTATGTTTTAGATTTCATTGAGAGAGTAAATTTTCCAACCCAAAGAAAAATGAAGGATAACAGTGTATCACTGAAGCCTTGGGGAGCCTCACCCCAAAATCTTGTCCCATTAGTGCAGTCAATCACCCTTTTCTGAAAGTTGCCATGTAGAAAGAGCAGGAGCACTCTCTGAAAACAGCCCACATACATGGGAAGCAACTCGGAATTACTGTCTGTTTCATCTATTACAAAGAAAGATCTTTCACATATGTTACACAGTTACCATAGAAACATGAAATGTTTTCCTGTGGAGCATTTTCTAGAAATGCCAGTTATAAAATATTAAAATAAATATCAAAAATTCCAGAAGATCGTTTGGAGAGCAGATAGATTTGGACATTAAAACATAACTCACTCCCCAAAACAAACAACCCAATTCAAAAATGGGCAAAGTTTTCAAATAGGCATTTCTTCAAAATGCCTCACGGTTTAGTGAGGGAGCACATGAAAAAAATGATCAACATCCCTAGTCATTAAGGGAATGTAAATCAAAACTACACAACACCACTTCACACCCATTAGGATAGATATTACAAGAAGAAAAAAGGAGAGAGAAAAGCACACACACACACACAAACCAGATAATAACAAATGTTGGTGACAATGTGGAGAAATTGAAACTTTTGTGCATTGCTGGTGGGAATGTAAAATGGTGCAGCCCCCATGTAAAACAGTCTGGTAATTTCTTGAAAAGTCAAACATAAAAGTACCATATAATCCAGCAATTTCACTCCTAGGTACATACACAAAAGAATTGAAAGCAGGAATTCAGACAAATACTTATGTGCCGTGTTCATAGCAGTATAGGCACAATAGCCAAAAGGTAGAAACAACCCAAGTGTCCATCAATAGAGGAACGAATAAACAAAATGCATTATATGCATAAAATACAATATGGCTCAACCTTAAGAAGGAATGAAATTCTGATACATGCTACAATATGGATGAAACTTGAAAGCATTATGCTAAGAGAAATATGCCAGATAATAAAGGACAAATTTTATATGAGTTCACTTAGATGAAGTACCTGGAGTAGGCAAATTCAGGTAGACAGAAAGTAGAATAGAGGTTACTAGGAGCTGGGAGGAGGAGGGCATGGGGAATTATTATTTAGTGGATAAAAAAAAGTTCTAGAAATAGTTGTGATTATTATGCAAGACTGTTGTGTCACCGAATTGTACACTTAAAAATGGTTAAAATGGGGGCGCCTGCGTGGCTCAGTGGATTAAGCCGCTGCCTTCGGCTCAGGTCATGATCTCAGGGTCCTGGGATCGAGTCCCGCGTCGGGCTCTCTGCTCGGCGGGGAGCCTGCTACCCTTCCTCTCTCTCTGCCTGCCTCTCTGCCTGCTTGTGATCTCTGTCAAATAAATAAATAAATAAAATCTTTTTAAAAAATGGTTAAAATGGTATATTTTGTTATGTAAATTTTAACCATTTTTATTTAATAATTTAAAAAATCACATAAATCTGGGGTACCTGGGTGGCTCAGTTGGTTAAGTGTCCAACTCTTGATTTTGGCTCAGGTCATGATCTCAGGGTTGTGAGATAAAGCTCTGCATCAGGCTCTACGTTGGATTGAATCTGCTTAAATTCTCTCTCTCAGGGTGTCTGAGTGGCTCAGCTGGTTGAGTGTGCAAGTCTTGATCTCAGCTCAGGTCTTGATCTCAGGGTCATGTGTACACACACATAAACACACACACAGATGGAATATTATTCAGCCAGAGAAAATAATGAAATCTTGCTGTTTGCAGTGACATGGATGGAGCTAGAATGTAAAACGCTAAGTGAAATAAGTCAGTCAGAGAAAGACAAATACCATATGATTTCACTCATACATAGAATTTAAGAAGCAGAACAAAATGAGCAAAGGTGAGAAAAGGAGAGACAGAGACAAAGAAACAGACACTTAACTTCAGAGAACAAAGTGATAGCTGCCAGAGGGGAGGCAGTTGGGGGGTGGGGGAAAGAAGTGAAGGGGATTAAGGGGAGCACTTGTGATAAGCATCAGGTAATGTAGGGAATTGTTGAATCGCTATATTATACACCTGAAACTAATGAATACTGTATGTTAACTGGAATTAAAATAAAAACTTTTTTTAAAAAGATTTTATTTATTTATTTGACAGACAGAGATCACAAGTAAGCAGAGAGGCAGGCAGAGAGAGAGAGAGAGAAGGAAGCAGGCTCCCTGCTGAGCAGAGAGCCAGATGCGGGACTTGATCCCATGTCCTGGGATCATGACCCGAGCAAAAGGAAGAGGCTCTACCAACTGAGCCACCCAGGCGCTCAGAAAAGAAAAACTTAAAAACTTAAAAACTTAAAAACAAAAAACTTAAAAACAAAATAAACAAAAGAAAAGAAAAACGAAACAAAAGGATTGAGTACCTGATTTTGTGAGGCTCTACCATTCTGAACATTACTAGGCTGTCAAGGAACCCAGCAAGGGACAGCGGGGATCCAAGCCAAAGATCTAGCTGAATATAACCTGGTTATAACACAAGCTTTCCTTGATCTCCAAAATAAGAACAGAAACAGGGAAGTTTATACATTAGGTGGATTCCCTTGTATCCCTACTTAGAAAGGAATACATCCATGTCAGATATAATGAAGGAAGACTGGTAAAAAGATTAATTTCATGACTCTAAAAGTCTGTTTTTGCTCCTCTTTCTTTTACATAATAATTATAGATGTTATTTCTTGAACACACACTTTGCTTCTCCAAATAAGTTCAATTATGAACAGCTCTATCACCCCATGCCCAAGTTCTAGCCTGCCCTTGAAGATGGCCTGTCATATTGATTTTGGATTTACCTGGTAAGCTCCCTCAATCATGTAAGCCAATTCCTTTGCATACATTTAATATATATATTATCTAGCTCTGGTTCTCTTTCCCTGGTTGAATCTTGACTGATACAGACTTTGGTACCAGAAGTGGTTCTAGAGAAACAGAATCTTTTTTTTTTTTTTTAAAGATTTTATTTATTTATTTGACAGAGATCACAAGTAGACAGAGAGGCAGGCAGAGAGAGCGGAGAAAGCAGGCTCCCCGCTGAGCAGAGAGCCTGATGTGGGGCTCGATCCCAGGACCCTGGGATCACGACCCGAGCCGAAGGCAGAGGCTTTAACCCACTGAGCCACCCAGGCGCCCCTAGAGGAACAGAATCTTAAAGATGAATTTTCTGGGTTTTCTGGAATTGATTCTCTAATCTTATTAAAGACACTACTGACTCTATTTCTAGCACTAAAGAGGACAATAGTAGTCCATGACATGATACGACAAGGGATATGCAAAACATTATCATTAGATACTCCTAATCAAATACCTAGAGGAAGTGAGATTCTAGGTGACCATGTATTTGTTACATTAGAATATTTTAGTGGAACTAAGGAGTGTAATGAGATTGGCTGATTGTCCTAACTGTGGTGGAGAAAGTTGAGAAGGATGAGCTCAGGGCCTCTGATTCCCAGCTTCAGTGTCACATTGACCTGAAAGGTAAGTCTGCCCTTGGAAAAACACTTATCTCCTGTAGCCTATAGTGGCTTTCTTGCAAGTGGTTGAACTACAGTGCAAATTGAACTCTTGACCAAAAGGGTGTTTTCCCTTCAAATGAGGGCACTGATTGGAAAGGAATGGGATCTTGAAAATTGCAATGGGAAGATGAAACCAAGTACATTGAATTTCTCAATTCTTTGAGATTCTCTTTGCCAGCAGAATCAGATTTTTTTTCATTTTTATTTTTTTAAAGATTTTATTTATTTGTTTGACAGAGAAAGATCACAAGTAGGCAGAGAGGCAGGAAGAGAGAGAGAGAGAAGCAGGTTCCCTGCTGAGCAAAGAGCCCAATGCGGGACTTGATCCCAGAACCCCGAGATCATGACCTGAGCTGAAGGCAGCAGCTTAACCCACTGAGCCAGCCAGGCGCCCCCAGAATCAGCTTTTTGACCTTTGTTAGCCCTTCGTTTCCTGAAGAAGTTGTCTTAAAAGGCACTGTTGATTCTCTTCAGGACCTGCCTCTCTCCTTACTTCAAGACCAATAACTCGGTATAAGTCCCAGCAGGTACCAAAGGGTGACTTATAAAGTATGCCCTGCACACTGAAAGATGCACTAACACACTAAAAGACCTGCATGACTTTTTTCAATTAATAGAGATGCAAAATATGGGTCATATGTATGGGAATGGATCTTAAGGGTGTGAGATCACAGTAGAAAGAATATAAAGTTGGATCAGGCTGACTATATTGATATGAGTCTCCTAAGCAGAGATTCTTTTTTTTTTTTTTTTAAGATTTTATTTATTTATTTATTTGACAGAGAGGATGAGAGAGAACAAGCAGGAGGAGCAGCAGAAGCAGAGGGAGAAGCAGACTCCTTGCTGAGCAGGGAGCCTGATGCAGGGCTTGATCCCAGGACCCTGGGATCATGACCTGAGTTGAAGGCAGACACTTAACCAACTGAGCCACCCAGGTGCCCCCTAAGCAGAGATTCTGAATTCAATGTTTTAACTTAAGGGGCTTAGAAAAGGATCTAATAGTATGACTGGTTAGATGAACCATGGATCCAAAGGTTTCGACTACACCAAATGAAGCTGAAACTTGCCTTAGTATATTATAAAGAACTGCCTTGATATACTATAAATGAAAGTATCCAAAAGCTAAGAGATATTGTCTTCTTCCCTCTCTTATCTCCTTATCATCTCTAACATAGGATGTGTTAATAATAGTTACATTTATTTCACAGAGTTTAAGTTACAGGATCAAAGGAGAAAGCTCTTCTGGAATAAGAGCTAGCATGTTTTTGATTGTATAAAAGGCAATTGTATTGATGAGAGACAGAAGCAGGAAAATGTTTACCTTTAGCTTGGAAGGCAGACTTAAAGTCTGCATAGTTTCGATAAGGATCAAATATATGCTGGTTGCTACATTCTTTAAGAGTATCATGAAAAAAAAAGGGTATCATGACTGCTTATATATCTCACAAATAGTTAATATCAAACTGGATGAAATGTGTGGTGTCTAAATGGGATGTCTGTTCTGATTGGATGGGGGCCCCCAAATGTAAGGTGATGATTGGGTGAGGCCAGTGGTACAGGTGGCAAAACAAAGGAGATAGAAGTTTATTGAATGTGCTGCAAGGGAGCTGTGGGCAGAATAGAGCAGAGAGGCTGTCTGCAAAGAGGCGATGGGTGGGGGCTGTTTTTAAAGGGGGGAGGTGAGGAGGTAGGACTATGTATAGAATTCTCCCTTTTTGGTAAGTGTGCCTGGTTGTAAGTAGACCATTGGTCAGGGTCTATGGATATTTTGAGGTGGGTCACCTGATGGGCCTGTCTGTATTCAGCCAGTTGGTCACTATGGGCCCTCTCTATATTCCATTGCTCAAGTCTGCCTCTAAGTGGCCTCTACAATATGTACCAGATGAATCTTGCAGAAGTAGTTTTCCAAGTAATAATTCAAAGAAATTCAAAGAAATTTTTATAATCTGATATGCCCTGCATGCCCCCCCTTCCCTTTGATTGCTAAGTATGTAACCACCAGCTTCACACAGCGTGCAGCTCTTTCTGTCCATAGGTCCTGTCCCCATGCTACTTAAATAAACTTACTAAGTTGCCCTGTAAACATCTCAAGAATTCTTTCTTGACCATTGCACTGGAAGACTCCACATCCGTATCATTTAGGCAGAAGTATAACTTTGTTATTACCTTTATTTGAGATAAAGTATAGCTTGAGATGTATAAGGGTAGCAAGCTGACAAGGGTAGACCATGCTCTGTGTGTTCACTTGACTAAGCTACAATCCCTAGTTATTCAGACATGAATCCAGGTATTACTATGAAGGTGTTTCATAGATAAGGTTAAAGTCCATAATCAGACTTCTGGTTTCTGACATGTAAGAGTTCTGACATATCAAAGTTCGGAGATCATCACTCCCATGCTCACAAGATCTGAAGAGACTGAAAAATCAATGACTTTTCTTGGGCTGGTTGGAGAATTGAGGTTGTGGGACAAATTGCCACCCTAAAATCTGAAGAGATATGCAAATATAGGAAATCATGTAATGATCTGTTTACCTTGAGCAGAAACTCTGATGGCATAAACAGAACACTTACATGGTAATTTCGACAGATGCTGGAAGCTGTATAGGCTAGTGTGGAAGTGAGAAACTCCTGGGACTGAAGTCTTGGTGGGGAGAGAAAGGGACACATTTTCATGGGTATTCCAAAGAATCCTAGCAAGTTCTCAAGGTTAAGAACCAAGAAAAAAGATAATAGCTCTGGCAAGATGAGAGGGAAAATAACCATCTTTTTTTTTTTTTAAGATTTTATTTATTTATTTGACAGAGATCACAAGTAGGCAGAGAGGCAGACAGAGAGAGGCGGGGGGTGGGGGGGGAAGCAGGCTCCCTGCTGGGCAGACAGTCTGATGTGAGACTCGATCCCAGTACCCTGGGCCTGAGCCGAAGGCAGAGGTTTTAACCCACTGAGCCACCCAGGTGCCCCAAAAAATAACCATCTTGAAATAGATGTAGATCATCCTCCATAATAAAGATCTACTCTCCATAGGAAAAGCCATTTCCAGAACCTTATCTACTTGGAAGGAAGGACATTTATCTAACTCCTCCCCTCTCCAGCCTTCCTGTCTCACTTAAGGGGGTTATAGGGTGAATAAAAGCCAAGAAACACTTAGGAAGGTAACAGCCAACCCAGGAATACAGTTCTACCACTAAAAGACTGAAATATTATCAAAAGATTAAAGAATGTTTTCCATCCTCCACACCTTACCACCAGTACAACAACACTGGATTACAGTTGGAAGAACTACAGGGCATAGGCTCTATTTAAGGAGACCTGTTCCAGAAATTAATGGTAGGGGTAAAAACACAGAAAATAGAGGAGTCTGAAGCCTCTGGTACCCACATCTACAGTGAACAATAAACATAGCCCAACTCTTAACCTGATTAATACACATTAAAGACCTCCTGGCCCCATCTGTTCAGAAATGCTGGTGAGAACACCTGGAAGCTCTTTGACCCAGAGACACTCAGAGCAAAGCCAGTGGACCTGTTTGGCTATGAATCTTGGAGCACAGCTTGGTGTGAGTTAAGACAACAAAGAGCTCAACCAGCTTTAGAGCTACTTCTCTCACTGCATCCAGGCAGAGAAACTAATTCATAGCACTGCTTGGTGTTGAATACAGTACCCCGCCTGCCTGACCAGCTAAACCAACCAGAGCACATATGTAGCTTATCCAACATCCCTGCATACAGTGATGTTTGAACAGAGAACACAGCCCATGGTTTTCCTCATCTGCTGAGTATAACCAGTGACCTCACCTGACCATAGAATTCTGTGTTCACTCTTGCATGATTTGGGTCCCCAAACAATGTACCATCCATGTTCAGGGTCATATCCTGCTGCCCTGCCAGGGTAGGGAAGCTGATTCATGGCCCAATATACTACCAAATATAGCATTCAGTTACAACCATCTGGTAAGCCTGACCAGAGAACCAGGCAACCACAGAGTCCATCCTCCAGGCTCACTTGGGTAGGGAACCAAAGCAACTTAGCTAACTGCTCTCCGCTAGTGGCACCCACCCTCCCAATCCATCAACCCCAGAAAGGGAACAAAAAATAGACCACTTGCCTAACAATATTATCAGTAGATACACCCAGAAACCCAAACTGAGCTGGCTGATGAAGAATTGTCACTGCCAAAGCAAATCTCTTAAGGAACCTGATTACTCAAATGTACAGACACCAATGTAAGGAATCAAGGATCATCAAAAAACAAAACAAAACAAACAAAACAAAACAGGTAAATAAGACACCAATAAAAGAACCCAATAACTGATCTTTTTTTTAAAGATTTATTTATTTATTGGGGCGCCTGGGTGGCTCAGTGGGTTAAGCCGCTGCCTTGAGCTCGGGTTATGATCTCAGGGTCCTGGGATCGAGTCCCGCGTCAGGCTCTCTGCTCGGCGGGGAGCCTGCTTCCTCCTCTCTCTCTCTGCCTGCCTCTCTGCCTACTTGTGATCTCTGTCAAATAAATAAATAAATCTTTTTTTTTTTTTTAAGATTTTATTTATTTGACAGAGAGAGATCACAAGTAGGTAGAGAGGCAGGCAGAGAGAGAGGAGGAAGCAGGCTCCCCGCTGAGCAGACAGCCGATGTGGGGCCCGATCCCAGGACCCTGGGATCATGACCTGAGCCGAAGGCAGAGGCTTTAACCCATTGAGCCACCCAGGCGCCCAATAACTGATCTTTTTTAGAAAATGGAAACCTATAAAGAATTCAGACAAGAATTCAAAATATCCTCTTAAATAAATTTAATGACCTACAGGGCACAGAGATAGCTGAACAAAACTAAGAAAACAATGCATGAACAAACAAGTTCAACAAAGCTATAGAAATAATTTTTAAAAATCAGAAATCCTAGAGTTGAAAATTACAATAATTGAACAGAAGAATTCAATAGTTTCAAAGACAGACTTAAGCATGCTGAAAAAGGAATCAGTGAAGAGGAGTATAGGACATTAAGAATTATCCAGTCAGAGGAGCAAAAAAGAAAAAAGAATGGAAAAAAGTAAAGTCTATGAGACTTATGAGACACAATGAAATAAAACAATGTTCACAATATGAGAATTCCAGAAGGAGAAAAGCAAGAAACAGAAAATATATTTAAAGCAAAAATGGCTGAAAAATTCCTGAAGGAGAGAAAAATGGACATCCAGATCTGTGAGGCTTAAAAAACTCCATATAGGTTGAACTCAAATAGGGCTACACTAAGACACATAATTGAATTATAAAAAATTACAACAGAAAAAAATGAAAAACGGGGGCACCTGGGTGGCTCAGTGGATTAAGCCTCTGCCTTCAGCTCAGGTCATGATCTCAGGGTCCTGGGATCGAGCCCCACATTGGGCTTTCTGCTCTGCAGGGAGCCTGCTTCCTCCTCTCTCTCTGCCTGCCTCTCTGCCTACTTGTGATCTCTGTCAGATAAATAAAGAAAAAATCTTTAAAAAAAAAAAATGAAAAACGGCAAGAGAAAGAGTTACAAACAAGGGAACCCCTATAAGACTATGGGAAGATTTATCAACAGAAATACTTCAGACCAGGAGAGAGTGGGATGACATTCAAAATAAAAGAATGGTCCATCAAGAATACTATACCCATAAAAAGCTATCCTTCAAAAACAAAGGAGGGATAAAAACTTCCCTGAACTAACAAAAGCTGAGGGAGTTCATTACCACTAGACCTGCCTTACAAAAACAGTAGAGGGTTCTTTGAGTGGAAGTAAAATGATGCTAATTAACATCATGAAAACATTAAAAGGTAGCATAAAACTAACTGGTAATGGTAAGTACATTGTCAGTGTTCGACTCTAATTTGGTAATGATGTTGCATAATTTACTTATAATTCTAGTGGGAAAATCTTTTAAAAACGAATATAGTGAAAGCAACCATAAGTACAATAATCTGTTGCTAGGTATGTGATATAAAAATATGTAAATTTTAACAGCAAGAACTAAAAAAGTGAGAGAGAAGTAAAAGTGTTTAGAAATTCCATTATCAGCTTAAAATAGGGTGTTATAATTTTAGGATGTTTTCTGTACCTCATGGTAACCACGAGGGAAAAACTATAGCAAGTACACAAAATAATATGACAAATAAGTCAAAGCATACTGATAATTAAAGAATCAAAAGATAGAAGAGAGCAGGATAAGAAAAAAGAAAAATGAATCTACAAAACAACCAGAAAACAATGAACAAAATAACAATGGTAAGTCCTTACCTATTGATAATTGTGTTAAAGTTTATTTTTTTAGTAATCTCTACACCCAATGTGAGTTTGAACTCATGACCCTGCAGGACACCAACGCAGGGGAATTTGGCGGCACCAGCTCCTCATGTGTAAGATGTCTCTTCGGCCCAGGCCTCCAGAGTCCACAGTATTGACAACTGTGTAGTTTTTGGCAAGAATTGAAGGAGGTCCACAGTGGCTTCAAGGGCTGTTGGGCTCTTAAGTGGCACCTCCAGGACAGGTAGAAACCACTGCAGGTAGTGTTGGTGATCAGAGCCAGTGGTGTGCACACACTTGACTATAGAGGCCAGCTATAGGAGCCTATGCAGTTGCAGAAGTCACTTATAGACTGGGGGTCAGGATGGGTAGAAAGAACTAGGGCTAACTATGGGTTCACTGGGATCTATGGAGGTCTGTTTGTATGCCAATACTATATTATTTTGATCATTATAGCTTTATAGTGTTAGCTTGAAATCAGGAAGTGTGAATCCTCCTGCTTTGTTCTTCCTCAGGATTTCTTTGGCCGATTTTTGGAATTTTGTGGTTCCATAAACATTTTCGGAGTTTTTTTCTTACTTCTGTAAAAAATGCCACTGGAATCTTGACAGGGATTGCTTTGAATCTATAGATGGCTCTTGGTAATATTGACATTTTAACAGTATTTTTATTCTGCATGGGGTATCTTTCCACTTTTTTGTGTCTTCTTTGATTTCTTTCATCCATGTCTTATAGTTTTCGGAGTAGAGATCTTTCATCTTCTTGCTTAAACTTACTTCAAGTATTTCATTGTTTTTATGCTATTATAAGTGGAATTGCTTTATTTCTTTTTCAGAAAAGTCATTCCCCACAACTATATGGTCAATTAATCTCTGACAAAGCAGGAAAGGATATGCAATAGGAAAAAGACAGTCTTTTCAACAAATGGTGCTGAGAAAACTGGACAGCAACATACAAAAGAAAGAAACTGGACCACTTTCTTACACCATACACAAAAATAAATTTAAAATGGACTAAAGACCTAAATGTGAGATTGAAACCATCAAAATCCTAGAGGAGAACACAGGAAGTAACCTATTTGACATCAACCATAGCAACTTCTTCCTAGATATGTCTCCTGAGGCAAGAGGAGCAAAAACAAAAATAAACTATTGGGACTTCATCAAAATAAAAAGTTCCAGGGCACCTGGGTGGTTCAGTTGGTTGAGTGTCCGCCTTTGGCTCTGGTCATGATCCCAGGGTCCTGAGATCAAGTCCCACATCAGGCTCTCTGCTCAGCACGGAGTCTGCTTCTCCCTCTGTCCCCACCCCTGCTCCTGTGCTCTTGTGCGCTCTCTCTCTCTCAAAAATAAATAAATAAAATCTTCAAAATTTAAGAAAATTAAAAATTAGAAGTTTCTGCACGGCAAAGGAAACAAGAAAACTAAAAGGCAGCATACAGAATGGGAGAAGATATTTGCAAATGACATATCTGATAATATGTTAGTGTTCAAAATATATAAAGAACTTATCAAACTTATCAAGTTCACCCCCAAAAAAATCCAATTAAAAAATAGGCAGAACAGGGGCACCTGGGTGGCTCAGTTGGATAAGCAACTGCCTTCAGCTCAGGTCATTATTCCAGGGTCCTAGGATTGAGCCCCATATCAGGCTCCCTGCTCAGTGGAAAGCCTGCTCCTCCTTCCTACTTCCCTGCTTCTGTTCCCTCTGTCACTGTCTCTTTCACTCTCTGTCAAATAAATTAATAATATTTTTTTAAAAAAATAGGCAGAAGATATGAATAGACATTTTTCCAAAAAAGACATACAGATGGCCAATGGACATATGAAAAGATGCTCAACATCACTCATCATCAGGGAAATATAAATCAAAACTATAATGAGATATCACCTCACACCTGTCAGAATGGTGAAAATCAAAAACAGAAGAAACAAGTGCTGGCAAGGATGTGGAGAAAGGGGAATCATCTTGTAATCTTGGTGGGAATGCAAACTGATGCAGCTACTCTGGAGAAGAGTGAGGAGTTTCCTCAAAAAGTTAAAAATAGGGCGCCTGGGTGACTCAGTGGGTTAAAGCCTCTGCCTTCGGCTCAGGTCATGATCTCAGGATCCTGGGATCAAGGCCCGAGTCGGGCTCTCTGCTCAGCAGGGAGCCTGCTTCCTCCTCTCTCTCTCTCTGCCTGCCTCTCTGCCAACTTGTGATCTCTGTCTGTCAAATAAATAAATAAAAATCTTAAAAAAAAAAAAAGTTAAAAATAGAACTACCCTACAATCCAACAATTGCACTCATAGGTATTTACCAAGAGGATTCAAAAACACTAATTCAAAAGAATACATGTACCCCAATGTTGATAGCAACATTATCTACAACAGCCAAGATATGGAAACAGACCAAGTATCCATCAACAGATGAATGGATAAAGCTGTGGCATACATATATGATGGAATATTACTCAGCCATAAAAAAGAATGTAATCTTGGCATTTGCAATGACGTAGATGGAGCTAGAGAGTATGCTAAGCAAAATAAGTCAGTCAGAGAAAGATAAATACCATGATTTCACTCATATGTGGGATTTAAGAAGCAAAACAAACCAACAAAGGGGGGGGAAAAAGAGAGAGAGAGAGAGAGAGAGAGAGAAACCAAGAACCAGACTCTTAACTATTGAGAACAAACTGAGAGTTACCAGAGGGAGTTTGGTGGGGGCATAGGTAAAGTAGGTGATGATGGATTAAGGAGTACACCTGCTGTGTTGAACACTGCATATTGTATAGAAGTCTTGAATCACTATATTATACACCTGAAACTTATATTACACTATATGCTAACTAACTGGAATTTAAATAAAAATTCAAAAAAAGTTGGGGTGCCTGGTGGCTCAGTCAGGTAAGCATCTGACTTCAGCTCAGGTCATGATCTCGAGGTCCTGGGATCAAGCCACCTATCAGGCTCAGGCTCCCCCTGGCCCCCTGCTCCTCCCCTTCTTCATGCTCTCACTCTCTCTTTCAAATAAATAAAGTCTTTGAAAAAATAAAGAAAATTCATTATTCTATTCATTAATGTATAGAATGGTACCGATTTTTGTCTGTTGATTTTATATCCTGAAATTTTACTGAATTTATTGATGAGGTCTAACAGATCAAACAAAGAATTTAAAATAATAGTTCTACAAATACTCAGAGAGCTACAAGAGAATACAGGTTTTTAAAAAATAATAATAATAATACCAGAAAAATAATATAAGAACAAAATACAAAAATTCAACAAAGAATCATCGAAAGAAATACTATGTATACTATTGGAGTCCCATAAGGAGAAGAGAAGTTGAAAGGAGTAAAAACTTATTTCAATAAATAATGGCTGAGAACATTTCAAACATGGAGAGAGATTTGGTCATACAAGTTCATGAAGCAAATAGCAAACCTCCCAACAAAGGAATTTCCAGGACCAGGTGGTTTCACTGCTGAATTCTATGAAAAATCTAAAGAATTAATACCAACCCTTCCCAAACTCTTCCAAAAAGATAAAGAGGGGACACTTCCAAAGTCATTTTACAAAGCCAGCATTACCAAAATAAGAGGACACTACAAGAAAATTACTGGCCAATATCCCAAATGAACACAGAGGCAAAAATACTCAACAAAATATCAGCAAAATAGGGGCACCTGGGCGGCTCAGTGGGTTGAAGCCTCTGCCTTCGGCTCAGGTCATGATCCCAGGGTCCTGGGATCGAGCCCCACATCGGGCTCTCTGCTCAGCAGGGAGCCTGCTTCCCTCTCTCTCTCTCTGCCTGCCTCTCTGCCTGCTTTTGATCTCTCTCTGTCAAATAAATAAATAAAATCTTTTAAAAAAATTAGCAAACCAAATTCAATAGTACATCAAGAAGATTAAATATCCTGATCAAGTGGGATTTATCTTGAGAATTCAAAGGTGATTCAAAATACGAAAATCAGAGAAAGGAAGATGCTGGAAGAGTAGGGGACCCTCATTTCATCTGGTCCCTTGAATTCAGCTAGATATCTATCAAATCATTCTGAACACTCGTGAATTCAACCAGAGAGCTAAGAAAAGAACTGCTGCAATTCTACAAACATACAAGCAACCACTTTTTGCAAGGTAGAATCTGTGAAGACCATGAATCTGAGGGGATATATTGGAAGATAAACAGTGAGGGGAGCGAGCCTCCATAAGTTGGCTATAGGAAAGTTGACACAGCACTGAAGCAGAAAATTGGAACTTTCAGAAATCTGCTCGGTGAGGGACATCCCTGCCTAAAAGGTGCTCAGGTGGCAACACAGGGCAGAATCCTTAATGGAGCAGTGTGGTCTCTGGATCCCTGGGGTCACAGAAAGAATGGGGGTGTCTGAGTCAGCAGAGTTCCCAAGCAACAGAACAGGGAAGCCAGCTACAATCAGAGAGCCCCAGAGTGGGCTCTTAGCTCAGTGTTCCCATAAACCATCAACCGCAGTACATTCCAGTGACTGCACTCCAAGCAGAGGCCAAACAAGTGGCAGAACCAACGTGAGACCCTGGTCCTTACCCCAGGAGGACTGACAGGGGTGCACACCACAGGAGCCTGCAGAGTTTGGTGCACACACAATATTGGCTGCTTTTCCCTAAGGGTTAACTGAAGAGAAGGGGCTGGGATCTTTCAGCTCTGGGGCTGGAGATTGGGGCACTGTCATTTTTCTTTTTATCCTCTGAAGTGGCTTAGAAAACCTTCAGGGAACAAAAGCCATGGAGAGCAACTGGAAACAGTTGATGCTGAGCCTGGCCTCCTGGCAAAGGGCGGTGCAATTCCCCCGAGACCAAGACATCTGAGAATCAGTGCAGCAGGGCCCTCCCCCAGAAGACCAGCTGGAACATCAGACTAATACCAAGTTTACGTAGCACTCAGAACTGAAACACTCGTGCACTAGGAGAAAATTATACAATATATAGAATTCAAGGCCGAGGCTCAGGCAGCATTGGTGGCTGTGGTGGCACAGCAGCGAGGGCCGGGCAGGGGGTGGTTGTGGGGAGATGGACCTGGCGGAGCTGACACAGCAGAAGGAACCAGCACTTGAGCTCAAGCCACTGCCCTGGCAGAGATGCCGGGTGCTCCTCCCTTCCCCGCGGCTTGTCCTAAAAGGATTCCTGTACACCTTAGAAGTGCTTGAGGGAGAGTGATATAGATAGGCATGAAGCCTCTGCCGCACAGCTGCATGTGTAGTTACTGTTGAAGCAAATGCCTACCTAATTTTTTTTAAAGATTTTATTTATTTGACAAGAGAGAGCACAAGTAGGCAGGGAGGCAGACAGAGAGGGAGGGAGAAGCAGGATCCCCACTGAGCAGAGAGTCCAATGCCGGGCTCCATCCCTACACCCTAAGATCCTGACCAGAGCTGAAGGCAGAGGCTTAACCCACTGAGCCACCCAGGCGCCCCAAAGCCTACCTAATTTGACAGGCTTGGTGTGTTTAAAAGTTTTTGAGTTTGCAAATAAGCATATTAAATTTATTGATGGAGCCTATTGATGGAGGCAGTGAACAGTTATATGAGGACTCTGCTCCTGGAGGCAAATCCCAAGATGCAGAGGCCAAAAAGCAAACAGAATCAGAACAAAAGTTGTATGAAATGACCCACAATGCTTTGGAGAACATTAATGTAATTGGCCAAGATTTGAAACATCTCTTCCAGCACCAGCACAGGAGGTCATCAGTGTCTCCACACAATGTGCAACCATTTCAGGTAGATCCAGAACCTGAAATGGATCTGGAAAACCAGAATGCATGTGCTGAGATTGATGGTGTTCCCGCCCACCCCACAGCTCTGAATCGTGTCCTGCAGCAGATCTGAGTGCTACCCAAGATGAAGAGAGGGACGAGCTTACATAATAGGTGGGGCAAAGACCCCAAAGGGAAGTCCCCACATCAACAGGAAATCTGGCCAGGAGATGGCAGCTGTTATCCTTTGGACAGAGCCAGGTCTTTATCCACAACTGATACTCCAACCAGCTCTGATATGATGGAAATAGCTTGTGCTGCTGCTGCTGCTGCTGCTGCTGCTGCTGCATGTCTGCCAGGGGATGAGGCAACTGCAGAGCAGATCCAGCAGATGGAAGTAAGCAGCCTCACCCGGACTTCCAGAGCAATGGCCTCCAGCACTCATGGCAGCTTCTGCACAGACTCTGTGGATGGAACACCAGATCCTCAACACACAAAGGCTGCTCTTGCTCACCTGCAGCAGAAGATTCTGAAGCTCACAGAACAGATCAAGATTGCACAAAGAGCCCGGGACGACAATGTTGCTGAGTACTTGACTTGTCTGCCAACAATGCAGACAAGCTGCAGGCTGCCTGCATCAAGCAGGTCTTTGAAAAGAACCAGAAGTCTGCCCAAACCATCCTCCATCTGCAAAAGAAGCTTGAGAACTACCACAGAAAGCTCCAAGAGGCGGAGCAGAATGGGAGATCCAGGCAGCCAAAAGATGTCTTCAGGGACATGCACCAGGGTCTGAAGGATGTGGGAGCAAAGGTGACTGGTTTCAGTGAAGGTGTGGTGGACAGTGTCAAAGGTGGATTTTCTAGCTTCTCCCAGGTGACCCATTCAGCAGCAGGGGCTGTAGTCTCAAAACCCAGAGAGATGGCCTCACTAATTTGGAATAAATTTGGCAGTGCCGACAATATCCCTAAACTGAAAAACTCTTTAGAAGAAGGGCAAGTGGATAATGGGGGGAAGGGTTAGGGAGTGATTTCAAACTTTCAATCAAGCCCAAAATATGGTAGTGAGGAAGATTGTTCTAGTGCCACTTCAGGCTCAGTGGGAGCCAACAGCACCACTGGAGGCACTGCTGTAGGAGCATCCAGCTCCAAAACAGACACCCTGGACATGCAGAGCTCAGGATTAGATGCACAACTACATGAGAATCAGGAGATCCAGGAAACACAGACCAGGCTAGAATCCTTTGAGACCCTCCAAGAACATTATCAGAGAGACTATTCAGTAATAATGCAGGCCTTACAAGATGAGCGATAAAGATGTGAATGATTAGAAGAACAACTAAATGATGGAACTCCATCAGAATGAAATCTTAAACTTGAAGCAGGAATTGGCCAGCATGGAAGAGAAAGTTGTATTTCAGTCCTGTGAATGGGCCTGGGATATCCAGGAGGCCCTGGAGCCATTCCAGACCCGCATCTCCAGGATGGAGCTGTAGCTACAGCAGCAGCAGGTTGGTGGTACAGCTGGAAGGGCTGGTGAATACCACTGCCTGGAACCTTCTAGGCAAACTCATCAACATCCTTCTGGCAGTCATGGCGGTCCTTTTGGTCTTTGTCTCCACGATAGCCAACTGCATGGTTCCTCTCATGAAGACTGGCAACAGGGCATTCAACAATTTATTCCTTGTGGTTTTCTTTTTTTTTCAAGGTTTTATTTATTTTTTTGTGAGAGAGAGAGCAAGCAAGCACAGGCAGACAGAGTGGCAGGCAGAGGCAGAGGGAGAAGCAGGCTCCCTGCTGAGCAAGGAGCCCAAGGTGGGACTTGATCCCTGGAAGCTGGGATTATGACCTGAGCCGAAGGCAGCCGCTTAATCAACTGAGCCACCCAGGTGTCCCATCCTTGTGGTTTTCATTGCCTTTCTCTGGAAGCATTGGGATGCCCTCTTCAGCTATGTGGAATGGTTCTTCTCCTTCCTCAGATGATGCTAGAACGAGAAGGCAGTGCTCCCCTACCCTCTGGCAAGTGCATGCAGCAAAGAATTAGACAACTTACCTACTCTGAAGTTTTCTACAACAACAAAAGAGTTGAGTGAATATGTTTGCACTTAGAATATTTTTTTTTTCTTCAAGAAACGTAATTGCAATAGTATTTTTTAGATTTTATCCAAGAAGTTTTTTGGGCAAAAATCTTGAATTATTTTTATGTAGCATGATATTCCTTGGGATGCAAATCTTAAAACAGTCCTTTAATATGAACCAACAATCTGGAGCACACTGAAGGGCATTCTAAATTGTGGCTTGAAGGACTGCACTAAAACCCACTAAAAAGATGCAAAAATCTGTTTAGGGGAAACCAGTTAAACCTAAAACCTTGCCTCATCTGGGCTCTCCCCTATCCCAGACTAACTTTACTGTGAAATCCTGCTACATTCTATGTCTGAATTTTTGTATTCAGGGTGGATTGTCCTTGTCTGTGGAAGAATGCATGGATCTCTCCCTGGCTGTCTCATCCGAGTTGGCCACTCATGCTGACCTTGGAAGTATGATCACTTATGAACCTCATCCCTTAACCTTTGCTAGGATACAAAAGTGAGAGCATCATGCCCCGAAGGATCACTGCAAAACCCTACTACAGTATTTTGAAGTATTTTGAAGTAGTCCTCTAAATACTTAATTTGAAGCAAAATCCCTTGGCCACACTTTTAAGGTTTTTTTAAATATGTGTATAGTCACCAACTTAAAAAAAACAAAAAATCCAAACAGCATACTTGAAGGATGTAATACTCAAACTCTCAGTGATTGCTTATGGTTTCTAATAGGATTTTTCATTATCATTATTATTATTGGGGTTTTTTGGAAAGGGTCAGAGGGCCTTTTATTTTTCCTTTGAAATAAAGAAGTGATGTTTTTAAATGAAAAAAAAAAAAGAAAAGAATAATTCAAGGTTTTTTCAAGTCCTTACTCTTTTTTAAAATTTTACTTTTTCCTTTTCAACTAGCTTATTCTATCAACTCTTTTTTAGTCTTTTTAAAATTTTCACTTTTACATTTTATAGATATAGTCTTCATTTTTGTGTTCCTTTCACTGTATTCAATTTTATTTTTGTATATATATGTTTTTCTTTCTTTATAATTCTGGGATGTAGTGTTAGATTATATTCTCTCCCCCCCACCTTTTTTTTTTTTGTTTCTGATCTCTTTGGATTTGTCTAGTATATATTCCTGTGGGGTCATGGTTTGGTCATTTTTATTTTGTTCTCTCATTCATCTATTCTTCTCTAAACAAAATAACTAGAAGATGAAATTTGCAACAAAAGAAAGAATCAGAGGCAATACTCTCTGCCACAGATTTAATAAATATGGATTTAAGTAAAATGTCAAACCTAGAATTTAGAATAACAATTGTAAGGATATTAGATGGGCTTGATAAAAAGCATAAAAAATGCTAGAGAAGGGGCGCCTGGGTGGCTCAGTAGGTTAAAGCCTCTGCTTTTGGCTCAGGTCATGATCCCAGGGTCCTGGGATCGAGCCCTGCATTGGGCTCTCCGCTCAGCAGGGAGCTTGCTTTCCTTCCTCTCTCTCTGCCTGCCTCTCTGCCTACCTGTGATCTCTGTCAAAAATAAAATAAAATAAAATAAAATAAAAATAAAAATAAAAATAAAAATAAATGCTAGAGAATTCCATAGTGTAGAAATAAAATAACTAAAATCTAATCAGGCCAAAATTTAAAATGCTTTAACTGAGATGCAGTCTAAAATGGACGCTCTAATGGCTAGGGTAAAATGAGGCAGAAGAGATAGAGGCATAGAAGACATGATGGAAAGTAAGGAAGCTGTGGAAAAGAGAAAAACTAATGAATCATGAGGAGAGGCTTTGAGAAATCAGCCATGCCATAACTGAAACAATAGTAGAATAATTGGGGTCCCAAAGGAAGAAGAAGGAGAGAGAGAGAGAGAGAGAGAAGGTATATTTTAGCAAATCATAAATGAGAACTTCCCTAATCTAGGGAAGGAAATAGGCATTCAAGTCCAGGAGACACAGAGAACCCCTCTCAAAATCAATAAAAACAGATCAACACCCGGATGCATAAGAATCTTGCATTTTAGGGGTGCCTGGGTGACTCGGTGGGCTAAGCCTCTGCCTTTGGCTCAGGTCATGATCTCAGGGTCCTGGGATCGAGCCTCACATTGGGCTCTCTGCTCAGTGGGGAGCCTGCTTCCCCTTCTCTCTCTGCCTACTTATGATCTCTCTCTCTCTGTCAAATAAATAAAATCTTAAAAAACAAAATCAATGTGACCTACCATACTAACATTCTAAGGGGAAAAAAACCTTTCAATTTACATGAGAAATACATCTGACAAAATTTAACAAATGTTCACAATAAAAACTTTCAGCAAATGAGAACAGATTTTCCTCAATTTAATAAGGAGTATTCTACAACACAAAAACATCATACTTAACGCTGAAAGATTGAGTATGTTTCTCCCATGACTAGAATCAGGCCCAGGATCTTCCTCTTATACTTTTTCAACATTGTGCTAAGGTCCTTGCCAGTGTAATAAGGGAAAGAAATAAAAAGCACACTGATAAAACATTAGGAGGAGGGGAGAGACACACTCAACAAGAGGATAAAATATTCCTTAATAATACAAAAGGAAAATTTTTGAATGTGGCAAATAGAATTATTCCAGTTCAGCCTAGAGCCTCTATATGTCCATATTTCTCATTCCAGAGAGTTTGATTTGTATGTTAGGATACTCATTATTATAGTTGTTATTTTTGGGCATTGTACATTACTAATAAACTAAAATAAGCAGATTAAAACAGCACAAAAAACTAGAAAAAGTATAATAGGTGTATATGTGTGTATATGTATGTATGTATATATATATATATCCATATATCACCAAATGTAAAAACAAGCCTTATAATACTCAAAGATGAAAACAAAAAACTGAACACCAAAAAAAATTAAAAATTCTACAAAGATATGTATATTTTTTTCAAAATTTTAAAAAAGATTTTACTTATTTATTTGACAGAGAGACAGAGATCACAAGTAGGCAGAGCAGCAGGCAGAGAAGAGAGGGGAAGCAGGCTCTTGGCTGAGCAGAGAACCTGATGCGGGACTCGATCCCAGGACCCTGAGATCATGACCTGAGCCAAAGGCAGAGGCTTAACCCACCGAGCCACCGAGCATATTTTTGTATGAGAAGAAAGCAAATTTGATTCTTTTTTAAAGATCTTATTTATTCATTTGTGGGGCACCTAGGTGGCTCAGTTGGTTAAGCCTTCGGCTCAGGTCATGATCCCAGGCTCTGGGATAGAGCCCCATGTCAGCCTGCTTCTCCCTCTCCCCGCTGCTCTTGCTCTTTCTCTCTTTCTCTCAAGTAATAAATCTTTAAAAAGAAAAAAAAATTTTATTTATTCATTTGTGAGAGAGCAAAAGAGAAGAAGCATGAGAGTCGGAAGGGTCAGAGGGCGAAGCAGACTCCCCACTAAGCAGGGAATCTGACATGGAACTCGATCCTGGGACTCCAGGATCATGACCTGCAGATGCTTAACCGACTCAGCCATCTAGGCACCCAATTAATACTTTCCTATTAAGTATGCAAAGAGCTTAATTTTTCTAAATTTAAAGGATAAACATGGAGATTGGAAGTAAAAATTACATGTATTACTAAGACATTTTTACAGTCATAATTAGAGATCAAATGCAATTAGCAGGGTTTAGAAAGTCAAACACTTTCCAAATTGAATTCTTATGTCAGAGAAAACAAGTGTTTGCTTTTAGGAAACATGACAGATGTCACGGCATACTGAGCATTTTTTTTTTTAAGATTTTATTTATTTATTTGGCAGGCAGAGAGGCAGGCAGAGAGAGAGGAAGGGAAGCAGGCTCCCTGCTGAGCAGAGGGCCCGATGCGGGGCTTGATTCCAGGACCCTGGGATCATGACCTGAGCTGAAGGCAGAGGCTTTAACCCACTGAGTCACCCAGGCGCCCCTGAGCATTGTTTTTTAAACTACTTTTGAAATTTCAAGAAGTACCAATTAAGTCTGGGTAAATTAAGTCATTTATAATTTTAAATTTTATTTCATCATAATATAAATTGTCTCAAGATGTTTGATCATTTCCACTGATTGCTAAAGAAGAAATCATTTGCAGTATTTCCTTATTTTTAAATACCTTGCACTGAACATAACCTAAGCCTTCTCGCCCATAAAAACTTAAGAAATGTTCATGTTTAAAAAAACAAAATCAAATCTCAAAAACTTAAGTGCCTTCCTCAAAACATTTTTAATAGAGTGGGGTGGGTGGAGAGGTAAACATACAAATTTGTATTGTTTAGCCTAACTCCCAAATCCCTTTTATTTAATCTTGTTCACGTTTAAGAATGAACATACCTTCAACAGATCTAATCTAATTATGGAATCATTTCAGGGCATTCTGAATAATCGTATCATTTATAGGTATTAAGGCAGAATAAATTTTAGATTATGTAATTAACTTATTATAATTATGTTCTTAGGACATCTGCCAAGAGAGGTTTCTTCAACACCAATGAATGACAAGCAATATGTTCCAAGACCATTACAACATTCTTAAGATCAATTCAGCTTTTTACTGAGATAACTTATAAAAATATCAGAAAACATAATTTTAGAGAAATTTCCTGAATAGGTTACATCACAAACAGAGAAAGCCAATTTCACCAAAGAACTTTTTAAATAACAATTAACATCATAAGCACCTGAAATAAATTACTTCTTTACATGGTAAATTCCAGCCTAGTCACCAGTCTCCTTCCTTATTGTATCCATGACTATTCTAACATGACTTTCCTCTAAGGGTCTTCAGCTTTAAAGAGACAGACTCTGACATCAATAACTGTTTACAGAGATGCCTATTCCATAAGCTGTTCTTCCTTTTTCTGAGGACATACTCAAAATTAATTACCTTTACAATTTTTTGTCAAAATGGAAATAGTTTTCTTATAGTTCAAAGACAAAAATCACATTAGCATGCTTGGGAATAAACTTTATTACTAGGGCTTTAAATAGCATACAAAGGGGCGCCTGGGTGGCTCAGTGGGTTAGGCCTCTGCCTTTGCTTGGGTCATGGTCTCGGGGTCCTGGGATTGAGCCCTGCTCAATTCTCCCTGCTTAGCAGAGAGCATGCTTCCCCCTTTCTCTCTGCCTGCCTCTATCCCTACTTGTGCTCTATCAAATAAACAAAAATCTTTGAAAAAAAAGTGTGTCTTTAAAAAAAAAATTTTTTTTTAATGCATACAAGGTAATGATAGTAGTACCTACAGGTAAATAAAAGGACTGCGGGAAAGAATTCTTAGAAAAAATTCTGCTTCCTACCTAGAGTACCTCTTAAGCTCCCTCTGCTGGCTACCATTTAAATAAAGTAGGAAAAAAATGTCAATCTTCTTTCTTTTGAGAGATGATGAGAGAGGCAGGATGAAGCTGACAATGCAACTATTGGAACTCAAAGGGAAATTTCTCTTAAAGCTAAATCTGACTGATAAGGCTTCTAGACTGCCAAATAAATTCAGCCACTGGGGTGGGTGTGGGGGGGTACCTGAAATATGGGAAATTACTGTCAAGTTTGAATATTAAATTGATATGCAAAAATGCAAAAGCATTTAGTGTAGATCAACTATAAGTAACTAGTTATCATTTATTACCAGAAAAATTAAGAATTTAAATATATTTCACAAACTTCACAGAACAAAAACACTATTAATCTATTAGTTTCAATATTAAGGTTTATTTTTTTCCAGAGTGAGATTAAGTAACAATTTAAATAATCATCAGGATGTATAAATGAACATCCACTCAGATAAAACATTACTGCTTTAAAAGTGGCTATCTAAGAAATATTTTGTATGTAATAAATATATTTTATGTTTAGGTTAACAGGCACCATCTTGAGAGCAGAAAAGGTATTTTTAACCAATAAATAAATTACATTCAAGAAAACAAGATGTTTATATCTGAAGTATGATATATCCTTAAATGTTTTTCTTCATATAGCACCCAAACTTCCCAAATGTCTAGAAAGTATCTCCCAAAATATAACACATACCTTATGTCATAAAAATAAAGGCCAAGAAAAAATCAATTTAAGACAAAATGTACAGTTTATATTCTTAATTCCCCATTCAATAAAATATCAATTGCCAATTTATTAAAAGTAAATGAACTGTATATATGCAATCTGTTAGTGCTGAAAATCTGAAATATAATATTTTTAAAAGTCACTCTTTCTCAAAGTACTTAAAATATTGCATCTCTAGTGGCAAACCTGAAAACTATCAAGCATTTTACTTCCCTAGTTTTCATTCTTCCACTCCCTCCTCTACCCCTGTATCCTTTAACAGCCATCCACCGTTTTTTATTTTTTTGTTTTTGGTAAATATACTTAAAATCTCAAACACAAAACACTGACAATACTCCTTGGTAAACAAGGAAATCCCAGAACAGTCCAAGCCTACAGCTTTGCTCCCAAAGTGTGGCACAGGCTAAATGACAGGGAAAAAAAACAATCAATGGCCCTTATTGATGCAGTCAGAATGCTCCTGAGAGTCCACAACTGGGTGAGAATTTGCTGATGTAATCCTGAAGACAGTTTCAACATATTTTGCAGACAAGTATCAGAGAATAAGTCTTTGATTGATAATTTTTCTATTTATTTCTGCCAAGGCGACTGAAAACACAAAAGCCTTCTCATCAGAGAGGTTAGCATAGATGTCAATTTCCTTTTCCTGTTTCTCTGTTAAAAAAAAAAAAAAAGAGATAACTTAATGCAAATATGGTAATTAAAAAATACTTGAGGCTTTTAAGAATGACAATAAATATACACAATACTAACAACATATATTAAATGTTATACAGTATCACACTATTAAACTGAAAATTTTTTTAAAATTACACAAAGGAGTTATTGAAATGCCATGAACTAAATGGAAACTCTGTGTGTGTGTGTGTGTGTGTGTGTGTGTACACACATTGTCTATAATATCTAAATCATTTCTGTAAAAATCTCAAATACTTCTTTCTCTTCAGTAGGATAAGCTCACTGTTCCAATCAAAATGAATTTTCTCACCCTAAAGACGGTCCTTTCTGAAAATCCAATAGTGCCTTTATGAATATATTAACTTCTTTACCTTAGCCCTGCTATAAAAAATAAGAATAACCAACATTTAATTCAATGTTTCCCCCTCCTGATTACAAATGCAATCCAAGTTCATCGTAGAAAATTGGAAAGTACAAAAAAAAAAAAAAAAGAAAAAGAAAAGAAAAACCACCTACATTATCTCAGAGCTAGTGGAAAACACAATAAACATGGGGCGCCTGGGTGGCTCAGTGGGTTAAGCCTCTGCCTTCGGCTCAGGTCATGATCTCAGGGTCCTGGGATTGAGGCCCACATCAGGCTCTCTGCTCTGCCTTGCCTCTCTGCCTACTTGTAATCTCTATCTCCATCAAATAAACAAATAAAATCTTTAAAAAAAACACACACACAATAAACATCTTCGTGTACATTCTGCCAATTTCTTTTTTCAGGCTCTTTTATGATTGTACTTTGGTCTGTTTTTTGTTTCGTTTTGACTTTTTAATCAAAGTTAAATATACAGAGTCAAATCGTTTTTATTCAACTTGCTACAAAATATAGAAGTCTTCCTTCCCCCATGCACATTTCCCACACTCTATGTGCAACTACTCAACTACTTTTTTCAGTTGTTTCTTTTTGTTTTTACCTCTCTAAGCAAAGTTTTTATGTGATCCTACTTCTTGGTTTTAGGCATTATTAACTGACCTTCCACCATGAAAATTCAGGATCTTACTGTTTCCCGTATTTTAAGCCCCATACTCTTCCTATCCCATCTTCCCATTACAGTTACATCACAATTTTAGTGAGATCAATATTCAATGTTTATATTATTCTTCTATGTAAATGATTTGACTTTTACTGCACTTTGTTTTTTTCCTGAAGAGATTCTTTTTCCATCTGCTTAGTTTTCATTAGTAATGAGTTGTATAGATCTTTCGAATGTTTACACATACTAGGTATTATATCAATTTTATCTTCTTGAATAAGTCTCTCCAAGTCTTCTGCTCCAATCTGAAATAGTTGATTTCTAGACCTGCTACCAATTAATTATCATCTAGATCTCTCTTCAACATCATGCTGGATATAAATGTCTTTCTCTTGAGTTGGACCCTGTGTCCTGGATCCCAGGACACTTTCTTGGTTTACTTCTTCCTGTTGATGCCAGGTATCCTATAGTGGCTTCCTGAGAAAGGGAGTATAGGTAGCAAATTTTTTGAGACCGTGAATGTTAGAAAGTGTCATTAGTCTACCTTCATGCTAATTCCCAGTGTGGTTCACTAGAGACTGATAGATTTCCTGAGTAGTATGAAGGCAAAAAATTGTCTTCCAACTAATGTGCCACTGTTAGAAAGAGCTAATACCTTTTTTAACAGCTATTTAAAACATTATTGCTAAATTTACACACAGTGAAATACACAGATCTTAATGTACAATTGGATGAGTTCTGACAAAATGTACATCTACATAACCCACACCACAATCAAGATAGAGGAAATTCCTCATGCTCCTTTCCAGTCAATTCCTCCCCACCTCACCAGCAACTACTGTTCTGATTCTATCACCACAGATTCACTTGCCTGTTCTTGGACTTCATATAAATGGCATCATCTAGCATGAACTATTTTGTGTCTAGCTTCTTTCATTCAACATGTTTTTAAAATTCATGGATGCTATTTGTTCATATATGAGAGTTCGTCCCTTGCTGGGTAGTACTCCACTGTATTAATTCCAAATACCACTTCCTTCTCTTGTTCTTTTCTGCCTGAGCACTTGAAGGAGTTTCCCTTTAACCAGAGGTAGGATTTCCGATGATATGCTTCAGTATAATCTCTACTTTTAATCATCCACTCATCTGGGAATTTGGTGGGTCATTTCAGTGTAGAAAATCAATGTCCTTCGGGTTTGGAAAAATATCTTGAATTATTTCAGCGATGACTTCCTCTCCTCCATCTTCTATGCTCTTTTTTGGAACAACAGTTATTTATAAATGTTGACCTCAAACTGGTCCTCTAAATTTCTTATCTTTCCCATTCTATTTTCTCATCTGCCTCCCTCCCTCCCTTCCTTCCTTCTTTCCACCTGCCCTCCCTCCCTTTCTCTCTCTCTTTTTAGGGAGGGAGAGGGAGTGAGAGATTCCTAAGCAGGCTTCCCACACAGCACAGAGCCTGACATGGGACTCGATCTCACAACCCTGAGATCGTGACCTGAGCCGAAATCAAGATAGACACTTAACCGACTAAGCCATCCAGGCACCCCTTTCATCTCTTTTTCTATTTCTTTACATTCTGGTAGAACTCTTTAATTCTGTCAATAAACCTGTTAAAGTTTTTCATTTCCACAATCTTAATACACACACTTTTTTTTTAGATTTGTATTTACTTATCTGACAGAGAGCAAGAGAACAAGAGGGAGAATACAAGCAGGGGGAGTGGGAGAGGGAGAAGCAGGGCTCCTGCTGAGCAGGGAACCCTGGGATCATGACCTGAGCCGAAGGCAGACGCTTAACTAAACCGAGCCACCCAGGCACCCCAGATTTGTATTTTAAAGTTCATTTTCTAGTACTTTTTTGACACCGCTATTCCATTTAAATATCATCTTTTTCTTGTTTTATGACTACAGTATCTTCTCTTGCTAAAAACATTAAAAATACAGCCGGGTTGCTCAGTCAGTTAAGCATCTGCCTCTGGCTCAGGTCATGATCCCAGGCTCCTGGGATGGAGTCCCACGTCAGGCTCTTTGCTCAGCGGGAAGACTGCCTCTCCCTGCTTGTGCTCACTCTCTTGCAATCACACACTCTCTCTGGCTTATAAATAAGTAAAATATTTTTTTAAAAAATCAACAATAGTTTTAATTTTTCCTCTTTCCTGCAAAAACCTCTTTTATCCAAGTTATTGTTTTTATTCTATTTGTTAGTTATTTTAGTTATTGTTTTATTGTTTGGTCTTCGCCTTTCATATAGATGCTTTCTTCTGTATATCTGAGTAATTCTTGATAATATGAGCATATTTAAGAACAGGATCTGAAAAGCTGATGAGCTCATACATATGTGGAGCCTGACTGTGATCACCAATTTAGGATGATCTGACTGGGCCATTTGTGAAACCCCTAATGAATGTATCCTTATTTCAGGTCCTTTCTCTTGGGTTTTTCACATTTCCTCGAGAAGGTACTGCTAATCTCCTAACTCGAAGATTCATGCCTGACCACTGATTTCAGTATTTACCCTCTTCAATTCTCAAGTAATCTTCCTGATCTCAATCTAGTATCCCTGCCCTCAGTGATACCTGGTGTTACTAAGTCAGAGACTCTGTTTTGTCTAATCTTTTTAAAAGGATAAATCTGGAAGGAGGGGAAAATGAGGTAAACAGCCCTAGCAGGCCATTAAAAACCAGACTTCTAAACAATCTTATTTTTAGCCACAACTTTACCCCTACACTTCCAAACATAGCTAATGCACCAACTCCTGACCTTAGGGGCAGTTGTATAATAAAAATCAGGGGTTTTTTATTAGTTTTTCCTAAAGGGGCAAACAATTTAGGTTTCATGGGTCTACTAAAGCAGTTATCACTTTCTAGAATTGTGTTGCTTTTCCCATTCCTTGTCCTTATGGAATTTGGTCCTTTAAAAAAAAAATTCCTTTACTAATAATTACTTAGGATTTGAGGATGATGGAAAGCTTGGTGTGGTTATTCAATCCAACAACTTTAACTTGAACTCTACACAAATTTTGTATGTTCATTAATAAGATATTCAGAATTGCCCATTATATTTTAATCTTAATGTCACTCCAATAATATCCAAAATAATCATATTCCCCTCATATAAAATGGAAACTTATCTTAAACCAACAAAAATTTTTAAGTTTAATGATTTGTTTTTATGATTGTATAAAAATATTTTGCTATCTAGATGTCTAACAAGCTTTCCTTTTCCATTCTTTCTTCTTCCTATTCTTTTTCAAAATATTTATACACAAACTGTCCTTACTAAAGGTAGGGCTTGCTTCAAAGTTTTCAAGTACCCTATGAGCAAGAAATCAATAAAAACTGAATTACAGTAAATAGTTACTTAATACTACTAAGAAGCATATGAAAGAAATCTGTTCTAAAATACATAGAGATTTCAAAAGTTCATATTTCTTATGCGTATTATATTTAGAGAACATGGTCTGCCTCAAGAGTTGGTAAAATGCAGCCCAAGGTCAAATCTGGCCTGCCACCTGTTTTTATAAAGTCTTACTGGAACACAGCCATGCCCATTCATTTACATATTGTCTATGGCTGCTCTCCAGCTACAATGACAGGGCAGAGTAGCAGCAACAGAAGGCTGTATGGTCCACAAACCCTAAAATATGTATTATCTGGCTCTTTACAGAAAAAGTTTGCTGACCTCTTCCCTACTCCGACCCCAAAGCCTACCTGAAAAGATCCATTTATTCTACAAAAATTGTTTTGAGTGCCCTCCTGTATGTATTAAAAATAAATCAAAAGTGTATCTTACTCTAGATATAGCTTAAAACTTTTCTATTAATAAGCTCAAAATATCTGAAGATAGCTAACTAAATTCTTTTCTCAAGTTAATATGAATAAAAATTTAGACCAGCACATAAAAATTTCTAGCACCACTATCTAGATTTCATTACCCCAACTAAAAAACTGTCATTATCTGTTTTCTCATCTCCTCTCACTCACCACCAGAAGCATTCCTTCTCCATTCTTTGGGTTATATTCCCTTTACTTCAACCCGAAAGAATGTTCTGTTTTCTGGGCCAAGCAGTATTTCCCTGTTTTGTTCTTTTTCTGTTGATTTTTTTTTTTTTTTTTTTTGGTCTAGTTTCCCTTCTGAAGCAGTTTTTAGCATAGATTTTTCTGATCATCCCATGTTAAAAAAAACACATTCAAATTTTAAAAATAATTCAAACTCTCTGGAAGAGCAGCAGAAGAGAAGGAAAAAGAAAATGGAGTAAAACTAAGGAATTAAGAAGTATCTAATTATTCTTCATAAAATACTGTCAAATATGATATAAGCCTTATTCCTTTAGACACACAATAGTAAGAAACCATTAACTCTGAAAAAGCTAAGGACAGCTATACCAGTGAATTTACTTTCCCTCACAGACATAACTTTATTGAAATAAAAGCATACAAAGCAAAAGAAATGGTAAACAGGTTTAAAAAATTTTTTCAATGTCTAAAATTAGAGAAATTTACACTTATGCTTAAATATCAAAAACTGAGTGTCTGAAAATGCAAAGCATAACTCACCAACAAGGTAAGAAATTATAAATGCATTTCACTGAAGATGAAATTATTTTGATGGAGGTGTTTAAGTAATTATAAAAAGTATCCATCCCTTTTTTCCATTAATTACAGGCTTGAAAGTCTCAATTGCAAAAGATACTCATTCAAGGCCATACAGGGTTTCATTATCCTAGTCTAGTCTCTCTACTCTTGTGTCATCTTTGAAATTTTCCATGATAAAAGATTTTTTAAAAGATATACCAAAAAAAAAAGCTGAAGTTTTAGTTAATGTTTAAAAACAATTTACTGGCAGACATATTACTTATCAGAAGAAAGAAAAAAACCTGTAAGGAGAAATTTGAATTTATTTTGGACCGAGAAGAATTTACCTAACTACCCAAAATCTGCCTCAAAGTAGAGAGGACACAATGAGCAATTTTAAAAATTCATACTGAAGAATATTTCAATAGTAATTTTAAAACTCATAGTGTAACAGTTTGAAATAAGTTTAACAGAAATCAGATTTATCTTTAAAAACAAACAAAAAAACAACCATTTTAACAGGCTTCTCTAGGTTGTCATATACAAATTATTATCTCTGAATAAACATTAGCTTATTGCAAGGTGAACTGTTCCTAATTTGAGACTTTAGCTTTTCAATAAGAATTAAATTCTCTGATTTAAAACAAAAACAAAAACAAAAAAACAAGCATCTACCCTGGAGGAAATATTTTCAAACTAAAATATGAGTTGTGATTTTAAGTCCAGGAGCTCATTGCCTACCAAACACTTGCTTTACTATTATCTAATTAAGATCTAGAAAAGTTTAATACTTGAAAAACAAAACTGCTTGGATTTATTCATACCTCTTTCTTCCTCATGTTTTTTGGCAGATGCAGTTTTAGGTCTTCCTCTTCCTCGTCTGATATGATCTGAATGGCTGTTACTTCGAGACCTCTTTCTGTTTTCTAAATCCTTATTTACTGTAGAATTTATCTTCTCTCGCCTAACTCTCTCTGTTCGCCTCCTTTTGGCCTCATGCTTGTTTTCTGTATGGATGAATAAAAGCGATATATTTTAGGGCTTAGCAAGAACTGTTTGCCCCAGTTCTCATTGTCTTCTTTTTCTTTCTAAATAGCACTAGAGTTTGCTGCCTGGCATATTTTATAAAACTACAACCATTACATCTATGTTCCTCACGCCCACACAGGAAAAAAAGAAATTCAACAGAATTCAGATCCACATTAACTCATGAGGTAGGAGGAAATATAACAGAAGACCAGTTTCTTTATTTGGCACCTTTACTTTCAACCCCTACATGTTCACACAATTTCACAGTGATCTTTCTGCCTTTTTCCTTCTCTCTGCTTCCAAGCTAAAAATGGTAAAGTATTAAAAAAGAAAAGAAAAAAAAAACTCCATTCCTTTTTGTCCCCTACTCAAATTATAGACTGAAATATGTCAAATATACAGAAGCAAAACTGACCTTAGCCATAAATACATTAAGGTTACCAATAAAAAGCAAACAGAAAACATCCACAGAAAATATATAAACACTAGGGAAGTAATAAGTAGTTTTCACTTTAGCACAGATGAGATCATTTCTGACATTCTCAGGGCATGCAGATCCCTAAATGGAAAAGCAAAAGAGGAACTTTACTCAATATGGTGATTTAATAAATGCCAAGAAGCCATCCTTTTCACTCCAAACAATTCAAAATGTTGGATAAGACAAACAACAAATTAAAAAACAAAAAACTTGCTTTAATACATACCTGAACTCAAAAGCAACAAAGAGAATTCCCTAAAACCTAAAAGCACATGGTAAAGGGCCAAAATAGATAAAATTCATATTCCAAGAAGGGAGCAACTTAAAAGACTGTAATGTAAGTATAGGCTCTTAATAGGCTATTAATAGTATAATTTTTTTAAAAAAAAAGACTTTTTAAGTAAAATGGTAATGGTTATTTCCAAATACTGTGCCCTTAGAGAATTACTTAATTCTAATCTCAGACATATACCAGATGATGCAAAAACACTTAATTATTCCAGATTGCAAGACAGTTGTCAAATACAAATAGGGTCTTGTTAAAGGACCCAAGGATAACTTGAAAAGGCTCCCACTGACCACTTTAGGACAATTGAGCATCAGTACAAACAGGAACTGAATAATAAATTGGAACATCAGATATACTTAAAACCACATTACAGGGGGCGCCTGGGTGGCTCAGTTGGTTAAGCAACTGCCTTCCGTTCAGGTCACAATCCCAGAGTCTCAGGATCGAGTCCCACATCAGGCTCCCAGCTCCTCGGGAGTCTGCTTCTCCCTCTGACCTTCTCCCCTCTTGTGCTCTCTCTTACTTGCTCTCTTTCTCAAATAAATAAATAAAATCTTTTTAAAAAATGACATAAATTTAAAAAATACAAGCAAAAATGACTTGGCCACCATAAGAAGATGTGTAAGAACCAACTCTCTATTTTGAAAACTTAAATAGAATAGAAAGAAGAAAAGATTTTATCTAGCTTTTTCTATTCAAACTGTATCACTCACTGGGTAACAACAGGACAGATAAAGAGAAGTTTCTAATTTAAGAAGTACTGTGGCTAAAAAACGAAGAACAACAATAAGATAAAGACTTTATTTATTTATTTATGTATTTGAGAGAGAGAGCAAGCGAGTGAGAGAGCGAGCGAGTGAGAGAGCGAGCACAAGTAGGGGAGTGGGGCAGAGGGAGAGGGAGAAGCAGGCTCCCCACCGAGCAGGGAGCTTGATCTGAGGCTGATTCCAGGAAACCCGGGACAACGACCTGAGCCGAAGCAGATGCTTAACTGACTGAGCCACCCAGGCACCCCAGGTATCACCATTTTCAACCAGAAATGAACTAAAGGATGTGAGTGTTAAACATAAATAGCTGCTATAATTACAAAAACAGAAACAAGCAGACTTTATTTGTCACCTGACAGAATACCTATTAGGTAGTCTTGTCAAGAAAATCAAACCCCATCAAGCCTTTGAATCCAAATTATACTTTACAGGAAAAATAAAAGTCACTGGAGGAACGTGTTATCCTACATTCCTACACCATGAAGACCCAAATAGCACATCCAGATGTACATGTGATAGCTTCTTTTTTTTTTTTTTGCATGCAAAAACAAGAAAGAAAACAATAGATCAAAGAGAGCTAAAAAAAGACATCGCCCATACCTAATATATGGACCTTAAATAATCTGTTTTTTAAAACTTTAAAAAAGTTTTTATGAGAAACCTGAAAATGTTAACACACATTGGGTATTTAATATTAAGGAATTATAGGGGCACCTGGGTGGCTCAGTGGGTTAAGCCTCTGCCTTCGGCTCAGGTCATGATCTCAGGGTCCTGGGATCAAGCCCCACATCGGGCTCTCTGCTCAGCAGGGAGCCTGCTTCCCCCCCTCTCTCTGCCCGACTCTCTGCCTACTTGTGATCTCTGTCAAATAAATAAATAAATAAATCTTTTTTTTAAAAATTAAGGAATTATTGTTAACTTTAATTGTGCTTATATTTTTAAAGGTCTTTTAGAAATATAAGAAATATATAATAAAACATCTATAACAAATTATATGAGATTTGTTTAAAAATAATATGCAAGGGAAGGAGTAAACATGGGTATGAATGGGGCCAGGTTGGCCATTTTCTTCCTGCTCTTGTATATGCCTAGAATTTCTCAAAAAAAAAAAAAAAAATGTAATAGGTAAAGCTTTTTATAGTATGCCTTTTAAAGTTCAACAATGAATTTAGGTTTGTTCCTCTGGCTACCCACCCATCTCTGCAAAATTCTCAAAAAAGAGCTATCTCTACTTTCTGTCTTCAGTTTCTCACCTCCCATTCACTAATCAATCCACTGTAATATAGATGCCCACTCAATGAAACTGATCAAGAAGGACAAAAAAATCTGTTATCAAATCTAATAGTACCTCTCTTTAACCATCTTAATGCCATCCCTCAAAAATTCAACAAAGATGACTATTCTTCTCTGAAAATTATTCTTCACTTGCTTTTCAGGTTTCCAGGTTTCCCAGCTCACCAGTCATTTCCTCTTTATCTCCTTTTGCTGTCTTCTCCCCCAGGTTCTTTCTCATCTTTAATATTACAGCCCTAGACCTCTGACCTAAGCCCTCTTCTCTCACTTACGTTCTGTCAAGATAACCCATAGATCCAAACATTACACTCTATTATTTATGATGGTTCCAAAATTTATACTTTCAACTCTGGCCTCTTCCCAAAGTTCCAGACTGCCTACTTGACAGCTTTACTCTAATATCTTCCAAGTATTTCAAATATATCAAAAAATCACTCTTGATTTTCCCTTCTCCAAAGCTTCATTATATTAGTAAGTAGCACCACCCAGTTGCAAACGCCAAATAATTTGTGATTATCTGTGACTCAGCCTGCTGTTTCTCATATCATCACAAATGTCCACAGGTACTCCTTGCAAAATATATCCACAATTTCTTCATCCTTCTACCTCCATGGACAACACCCAAACCAAATATGTTTCCTACATAGCTGCCAAAGCTATCTTTAAAAAATTCAAACTGTATAGCTCCCCCTCTAAAATCTTTCATTAGCTTTTCACTGTATTTAAAAATAAAGTCAAATTTCCTTACCAAAGACTACAAGTGTCTATAAGATCTGACATTTGCCTCTCTCTCCAGTCTTCTCTCATACTGCAGCCATTTGCTCACTATACTCCAGACATGCCTTCCTTTTAATAAAACAAGTTCCTTCCTCCCTTAGGTATCTACATTTACTAATCCTTTTGCCCAGAGTTCTGATCCCAAAACTTTTAATGAGACTACTTATTTACTTCAAATGTTGATTTATAGGTTACCTTCCCATGAGTCTTACAGCCCAAATTACTTTTTATAATCTAATATTATAATATGTTATGTACTTATATGTTCAATCTCTCATTAGAATATAAACTCCATGGAAGTTGGGATGCCCCTGTCTGTCTCATTCACAGAATCTAGAACACTATCTACACATATTAAGTAGTGCTGAATAAATAAAATCAGACAGAGCACATGCATCTACCTCCCGCTTTCTGGAAAATCCCACTGAAAAGAGAATAAACATGGGTAAAAGATAAAGAGAAAAAGGAAAATAGATCTGTACTGATGGAAACAAGGATACTATCATGCCCCTGAATTTACAGAATTTCAGCAAATGAGCAAGTTCACAGATTCCGATTAAGAAACCAGAATAGTGGGGCGCCTGGGTAGCTCAGTGGGTTAAAGCCTCTGCCTTCAGCTCAGGTCATGATCCCAGGGTCCTGGGATGAAGCACACTGTTTTGGGCTCTCTGCTTAAGAGGGAGCCTGCTTCCTCCTCTCTCTCTCTCTCTCTCTCTCTGCCTGCTTCTCTGCCTACTTGTGAGCTCTGTCAAATAAATAAATAAAATCTTAAAAAGAAAGAAAGAAAGAAAGAAAGAAAGAAAGAAAGAAAGAAAGAAAGAAAGAAAGAAAGAAAAAGACACCAGAACAGGGAGCACCTGGATGGCTCAGTCAGTGAAGCCTCCAACTCCTGCTTTTGGCTAAGGTCATGGTCTCAGGATTGTGGGACTGAACCTGGTATCAGGCTCTGTACTCAGTGGGGAGTCTGCTTGAGATTCTCCCTCTCTTCCTCTGCCCCTCCCTGAGCTCTCTAAAATAAATAAATAAATCTTAAAAAAGAAAGAATGGAAGAAACCTGAATAGAAGACACTACAATCCAAAAAAGAAACAAAAGATGGCTCCTATAGAAGGGAGAACTGTTCTTCCCCAAAATACTCCCAGGATAGAACAAAAAGTACAATAAGGGAGAGCAGGCCACAGAGTGATCATCAGAATAGCTACAAGACTACTGCATAGAAAATGATACAAGGAAGTAAAGCTCTCAGGAACCAAGCAATGTTCAAAGGAACTGTGAACCTCCAAAACATAGACAGAAGACACAAACAAATGACAGCTTCTCATAAAAATGAAATAATATAAGGAATGTCACATTCTATCCCAGAATGAAGCTTCCCTTATTTTGGTCATCATGGAATTCAATAGTGTCTCCCAGGCTCATGTAATTTATACCCAAAAGTCTGTCAATAAGCTCCTCCCAACTATACACTGAAGAGATCTATAGTCAAAATAGACTTTTAAAACGGTGTAGGATAGTCATGCAAGTTATCTACACTGAAAAATCCTTCATTTATAAATATCAATAGGCAATTAAGGATTACCAGCAATTTAAGGAAAATAGAAAGTGTAATAGAGAAGGAACAAGTTAAAACAGGAAGAACAAACATAGTTCAAGAAACACGAAAAAAATAGGGGCGCCTGAGTGACTTAGTTGGCTGAGTGTCCTGTCCAACACTTGGTTTCAGCTTGGGTCATGATGTCAGGGTTGTGGGATCCAGCCCCACATAGGGCTCGGTGCTCAGTGTGGAGTCTGCTTGTTCCACTCCCTCTGTTCCTCCCCTATCCTCTCTCTCTCTAATAAATATATAAATCATAAAAAAAAAAAAACCAAGAATAGGATAATCTTAAAACGTTCTAAAGTATACCCTCAGAGAGATCTGATTAAACTTTATGTCATTAAGAATAAGATCCTTTTGCAAAAATAGAAAACTCAATCCTAAAATTCATATGGATTCTCAAGTGATCTGAAATAACCAAAAGAATCTTGAAAAACAATGTCAGAAGTCTCACACTTCCTGATTTCAAAACTTACTACACAGCCACAGTAATCAAAAAAGTGTGGTACTGCCATCTGACAGATACATAGACCAAGAGACTAAAATAGCCCAGAAATAAATCCTTGAATATTTGGTCAAATGATTTTCAAAAACAGTGCCAAGATGATTCAAGGAGAAAAAGATAATATTTTCAAGAAGTTGTATTGGGAAAACTGGATATCCACATACAGAAGAAAATATAACGACCCTTATTTTATACCACATGCAAAAATTAATTCAAAATAAATAAATTGAATACCTAAATATTAATGCTAAAACTATAAATTGTTTAGAACAAAAAGAAAGGAAAAGCTTCATAACACTGGACTTAGCAATGATTTCCTGGATATGACACTGAAAATACAGGCAACAAGAGAAAAAACAGACAACTTGGATTTCAACAAAATTGAAAATTTTGTGCATCAAAAGACAGTATCAACAGAATAAAAAAAGGCAATTCATGGAAGGGAAAAATATTTGTAAACATTTATCAAATAAGGGATTAATATCCAGAATAAAAAGGACTTCTACAACTCAATAACAATCCAATTAAAAAATGAGCAAAGAACTTGAATAGACATTTATCCAAAGATGACAGGCAAATAAAAAGATGTTCAACATCACTAATCATTAAAGAAATGCAAATTAAAATTACAAGTTAACACTTCATACTGATTAGAATGGCTCTTATCAAAAGCACATAGAATAAGTGTTGATGAGGATGTGGAAAAATTGGAAACTCTGGGCACTGCTGCTTCTAACTTAAAATGTTGCAGCTACTGTGGAAAACGATACGGCATTATCACATACATAGAAATACCATAACATCCAGCAATTCCACTTCTGGGCATATATACAAAAGAAATGAAAGCGGGAAATTGAATGGATATTTGAACAACCATGTTTATAGCTGCCTTATTCACAATAGCCAAAAGGTGAAAGCAACTCAAGTGTCCATCAATGTATGAATAAACAAAATGTGGAATATATGTACAATGAAATATTAGGAAGTTCTGACACAAGCTACAACATGGATAAAGTCTAAAGACATTATGCTAAAGGAAACAAGTCAGACACAAAAAAAAATAAATGTAGTATGACTCCAAATAGGAACTAACTACACTAGTCAAATTCATAGGTACAGAAAGAATAGTGGTTGTCTTGGAGCAGTGGGGAAGGGGAATGAAGAGATTATTGTTTAATGGGTATAGGGTTTCAGTTTGGGAAGATGAACATAGTCCTGGAGATTAATAGTGGTAATGGTTAGGTACACAATATGAATGTACTTTATGCCACTGAAGTGTACACTTAAAATGATTAAAACAGAGGGTGCCTGGATGGCTCAGTCAGCTAATTCAGCTCAGGTCATGATCCCAGGATCCTGGGATCAAGTCCAACATTGGGCTCCCTGCTCATCAGGTCATCTGCTTCTCCCTCTCCCTCTGCCCCTACCCCCTGCTCTCTCAAATGAATAAATAAAATCTTTAAAATTATTAAAATACGGATAATTTACCACAAAAAATATGAAAAAAACAAGATTCAATGAAAAAAGAAGAAATCAGAAAACAAGATGAACTACTCAAAATTAAAGTGCAAAAGACAAGCTAAATAATGGACACCTCTGAAAGACAGAATTATAGCTCTAGAAAAGGAAATCAATGAAATTTCCTGGAGCCCCAAAAACAACAACAAAAAAAAGAGAATAGGTGACACTAACTGAAGAAAAATGAAGGAAAGATCCAAAAAATCTAATATTCATCCATAACATAATTATTATGTACCCAATATTTATTCCCCCCTCTTCATAAAGAACAGAATGTTCTAATCATAAGGGCAATGGGTCTAGCTAAAACACATACATTCACAAAGACCTTCTTGCAATTAAGTGGCCATGGAATTTTGTTCTGGCCAATGACAAGTAAGTGGAATTGGGTAAGATTTCCAACACAACTTTTTTTAAGCTAGAATGTCCCTCTGTCCCTTTGCCGTTCCCTCTTCTTCCTACTGGAATGCGTAAGGAATGCCTAGAGGTACAATAGCTACCTTGTAACAATAAGGATGAAAGCCAAATCTCAGGACAGAAGGAAGAAAGGAAACTAGGTCCTTGATGATACTACTGAATCACTCACTACTCTTGTAGTGCCAACATCATCTTTCTTCACTAAATAGTGAAAAAAAACCCACAAACTATCTGTCCAATCCAGTGTCTGTCTCTGTGGATGGTAATCCTGATATATCATCCAACAAGTATGCAATCAGGATGCCCGAAGGAAGAGAAAAGAGAATGGGGAAGAAAGAAATAATGGGTAAAAACTGCTCTAAAGATTTGAGCCCTCAGATGGAAAGGAAGAATGAGAATGACATTTAAATGTGAGTATAGGGGGGCGCCTGGGTGGCTTGGTTGGGTAAGTGGCTGCCTTTGGCTTGAGTTATGATCTCAGGGTCCTGGGACTGAGCCCCGCATCGGGCTCCTTGCTTGGCGGACAGCCTGCTTCTCCCTATCGCTCTGCCTGCTGCTCTGTCTACTTATGTTCTCTCTCCATCTCTCTAATAAATAAACAAAATCTTTAAATAATTAATTAATGTTATGTATGTATGTGAGTAGTGAGTAATGAATGTATGTGAGTACAGGGCTCCCAGGTGGCTCAGTTGATTAAGTGTCCAACTTGGTTTTGGCTCAGGTCATGATCTCAGGGTTGTGAGATCTAGCCCCACAAGAGTACCCATGCTCAGGGAGGAGTCTGCTTGGGATTGTTTCTTTCCCTCCACCCCTGCCTGCCCCCAAACTTGCAAGTGTGCACGCACACTCTCTCTTTAAAATAAATAAATAAACAAACAAATAAATGTGAGTACACAGTAAAGGCCTTCCACACAATGGAAAACAGGAAATGTATCACCACATACTTTCTATGAAAAAAATTTTTCCCAGGTCTGAAGAAACTTTCTGGAAAATTTATTTCAGAAATAAAAACACATGAGTTAAAGAAAAAATGGTACTGAAGAAAAATAGGATTATCCTAAGAGTATGAAGGAAGGAAATCTGAGTATAACAGCTATGCACCAGACCTCAAATCAGTCAGTTTTAATCAGAAGAAGTCAGAAGATTCCACAAAAAAAGTCTTAAAAATGAATATACTCATCATTATATAAACTACATGATCAAAAACATAAAAGTACAGGCACAGAGGTAAATAAAGGTATGCATTCTTCCACCAAAAGCAAAAAAAAAAAGCCTAAAGCCATGTCCCACATATGAATGTATAGCAATTTTAAGTGATTAGTGTTTTCTGAAATAATAAAATTAAACCTTTATTGCCAAGTAATTCAGAATTAATGTTTAATCACTGGGTTTAAAATACTACTGACAACTGGCAATAATCATTTCACTTTTTTCTCTTAACTAAAAGTGAGTATGTCATTTATAGACTTCTTGGCTTATTTATCAGCCTTTCCTTGTTAACTTATCTTAGACAATAATTTGAAAAGTAAGTTTAGATTTAATTTTTTTATGCTTTTTTCCTTCCCCCAATTAAAAATGAGGAGGTTTGGGGCGCCTGGGTGGCTCAGCAGGTTAACGCCTCTGCCTTCGGCTCGGGTCATGCTCCCAGGGTCCTGGGATCGAGCCCCGCATCAGGCTCTCCGCTCAGCGGGGAGCCTGCTTCCTCCTCTCTCTCTGCCTGCCTCTCGGCCTACTCGTTATCTCCATCTGTCAAATAAATAAATAAAATCCTTAAAAAAAATAAAAATGAGGGCGCCTGGGTGGCTCAGTGGGTTAAGTCACTGCCTTTGGCTCGGGTCATGATCTCGGGGTCCTGGGATCAGGTCCCGCATCGGGCTCTCTGCTCGGCAGGGAGCCTGCTTCCTCCTCTCTCTCTCTCTGCCTACTTGTGATCTCTCTCTCTGTCAAATAAATAAATAAATAAATCTAAAAAAAAAAAGAAAAGAAAAGAAAAAAAAGAAAGGATTCGCCCTCCGGCTGCAAGGCGTGCAGTTTGAAAAAAAAAAAAAAAATGAGTAGGTTGTTATTTATCTGACTAAACTTAAACTTATATCCATTGAGAAACATACAGTTAAATACTAATAAGCTATTGAATTTCTTACTGTTTTAAATCTTTTTTTCTTACCTTTAGAGGAAGTCTTTTATGAACTAGTATATCATTTAGAATTTCAGCTTACTTTCTCTTTATAGTTTTTATAATTAAAATTTTAGAAGGAAAAACGTATACCCATAATTATTAAACACAAAATGGCAGCCTTGATATCATAAAACACCTGGCATAGCCATCAGAAAAAGACAAATTTAGGGATGCCTGGGTGCTGGGTGACTGAGTTGGTTAAGCATCCAATTCTTGATTTTGGCTCAGGTCATGATCTCAGGCTGGTGAGACTGAACCCACCAGCAGAGGAGGCGAACTCTGTGCTCAGCGGGGAGTCTGCTTGTCCCTCTCCCTTTGCTCATCCCCCGACTCTCTCTCAGATAAATAAATAAATAAATAAACAAAATCATTTTTGAAAAAGAAAAGTCAAATTTAAACAGTTGGAACAAAGCAGAGTTTGTTCTCATCAAAAACTGTTTCTGTCAGAATTTGGTGACTGATCAAATATTTGAATAGTGCTCAGGTTTGGTCTATAGTATGGATACTCTCAATTTTAGGAAACACAGTATTTCCTTTAATCCCTTTTTAATTTTATATTTTATCTTTTTAAAGATTTTATTTTCAAGTAATCTCTACAAGCAAAGTGGGACTCAAACTTACAACCCCAAGAACAAAAGTCATGTGCTCCACTGAATGAGCCAGCTAGGAGCCCCTTCTTCAATCTCTTTTTAAAGAAACTGCTTCAAATTGACAGTTTAGAACTTAATCTCAAGGCTATTTTTTAAACACTTAGGCAAACACTCAATTTAGAAATGAAATCCTGCATGAACAAGACAATTTTTAAAAATTCATCTCCATTTAATACTGGCCCCCCAAAGACAGTAAAAGAAACAACACATACCTAGCTCATTTGGCAAGTTGCCAAAGAATTAATAATTGCCTTGAAGTTCTAGGGCTCCTACAAAACACTGAGCATTTAATACAGATTTATTTGTAATACTCCTCTCTTCCCCTTATCAAAATTAAAAAACTTTTAAAAATCCTTTAATTTCCATAATAAATTTTATTTAAATTTATTTTGAGCTAGATAAAGTTTATACAGGTCTAGTGTGCTAACTCCCTATTTCTACTGCATTATGAAGATACACAGAACATATTTGAAAAATGTGAGTTTTGAGCAATTCAAGCTTAGGTAAATTTGACTTGACAGCTTATTTTCCTCCTACATGTCACAAAGTTACAAAAGAAATTTCAACCCACTGAAATTTAAAATTATCTTTTATAGCTTTGATTTCACTTTTAAAATAAGTGCAATATGAACTTTACAGATGGCTCCCTTTCTTGTTTTAAATGTTTAATTATGTAAGTAGAAGTCTTCCTTGATTCCTTTGTTACTTAGTGATTTATCCATTTATGCATTACATGTAGAAATAATTTTGTGGGGTCTTAAAAGCAAATGGAAAATAGAATGAACGTATGATACAGCAATTCTAATTTGGGTATTTATCCAAAGAAAATGAAAACACTAACTCAAAAAAATATACATATCCTATGTTCATTGCAGCATTATTTACAATAGCCAAAATATGGAAACAACTTAAATGTCTGCTGATGGATGAATGGATAAAGGTAATGTGGAGTTTTATTCTATAAAACTGAAACCTTGCCATTTTTGAAAACGTGGATAGACCGTGAGGGCATTATGTTAAGTGATATGTCAGACAAAGAAAGATTAAATACCATATGATTTCATTTATATGTGGAATCTTAAAAAACAAACTAGAGCTCATAAGTAACAGAGAACAGATTGGTGGTTGCCAGAGGTGAGGGTTGGAGGGAGAGGAGGAGGTGAAATGGGTAAAGGGAGTCCAAAAGTACAAAATTCTAATTATAAAATTAATAAGTCATGATTGTGTAAATACAGCATGGTGACTATAGTTACTAATACTGTACTGCATATTTGAAAGTTGCTAAGAGTAAATTTTTAAAGTTCTCTTTACAAGAAAAAAAATTTTGTAAAACAAAAATGATTTCATGTAAGTGCTGTTTTATACTTTTCCTTAAATTAATTCTTCCTTAAATTAACTTTAGAGATTTCTCCATGTCAGTACGTAAAAATCTGCATCATTCTAATTAGCACATACTGTTGTTCCCTAAAAGATGTACCCTACTTAATCATTCCCCTACTGGTGATATTTGGTTTAACTTTCTACTACTATAAACAGTGTTGCTTATAAATCCTAATAAATATTTCCTGTGTATTAAAAACAGTTGTATCTTGAGGATACATACTTGTTGACAAAATGTCTAGATTCTAGGTTTTGTGCATTTAAAACTTTTAACAACTACAGTCAGAGTGTTCTGCAAAAAAGTTATACTGATTTACAACTTCACCACTAGTATGAGACTTCGGATTCTGCCATACTCATAAAAGCACTTGGAAATCCTTTACATTTTTGTCAGAATATGGGTAAAAAGAAAGGTATTTTAATTAAACTGCATTTCCTTATTAGGGAAGTTCATTATCTTTCCAAATATATATTATCCATCTTCATTTTTCTTTATAAGTTCTCTAATTAAAACATTAGTTCTGGATCCCACTGACAATGTTCAAGTACTTAATATAACCACAGAGATATTAAAAATTATGTACTCAATCTCCAACATACTACAAACTATCCAAGGCAAATCATACTTTTAAAAAATTTAATTGTAGAAATGAATATTTTTTTAAAGATTTTTATTCATTTATTTGACAGAGAGATCACAAGTAGGCAAAGAGGCAGACAGAGAGAAGGAGAAGCAGGCACCCTGCTGAGCAGAGAGCCCGATGCAGGGCTCGATCCCAGGACCCTGAGATCATGACCTGAGCCGAAGGCAGAGGCTTAACCCACTGAGCCACCCAGGCTCCCTAGAAATGAGTATTTGAGTACATATAACATACTAAACTTTGTTTACACTAGCGATATTCATCTGCATATCATTTGGACTTCAATCCTCTAAGGCTTACATTATAAACCTATCTTATACTCAAGTAAATAGCAGCTGCTCACAGAGGTTAATTAACTTGTTAGGAAAAAAACTGGAATCTGAATCTGAACCCAAGGTTTCCAACCCCCATGTCTGTACTATCCCAAACTGTTCTCTAGGCTTTGAATACTCTTAACCCTTCTTAAAACTCTTCCCTCCTTTAGTTTCTATGGCACAGTCTACTCCTGATGTTCCTCCATCCTTTTAAACTATTTTTTCTGTTTCTTTCCTGGTTCCTCTTCCTCTTCCAGGGAATTTCTAGGCTTTAATGTCTCATCTTTAAGGTCGCAAGACCACGCTCAGTAAACAACAGAACCTGAGGAAATTCTAAATATAAAATAATAATGAACTGCTTCTTACTCATCACCATGTAACACCCCTCTTCATTGGCTGTTCTCCTACAGCTGACATGTACATGTACATCTTCTCAGTTGACCTAAACTCCCTATCAACCTCCACCCTTTAAGACTGGAGTTTGCCAGAGTTTAGTTGCTGAACTTTCCTTCCTACCCTACCAACCCTCTGGGCACAAGCTCATCCATTTCTATGAGATCAACTACTATCTATTCACTGACGGCTCAAAAGATTTATCTACAGTTGAGGCTATTCTCTGAGCATCAGACTATATGCCTAACTGGGGGGGGAAAAATCCACATGGATGATATTTCCTAACCACATCCCAAAACTTAATTCTTCATCTTTCCCTCTTCCTTTTTGTATTTCCTTTCTAACCAGTAATCCAAGTCATTGGGGATAATTGTAAAATTCTTTCCTCTGGTTCAAGTGATTCTGATTCCTTAATACTTGCAGCATCTGTCCCTTCTCTCTGTCTTTGTTGGGTTTCTTCTTTACCTCGTTTCTCACCTGAATCATTGGTATATAGAAGGAGCTTGAAAATATTTACTGAGTAAGAAAATAAACACATTTGTCCTGCTAAGGACAAGAACCGTGTCTTACTCATTTTGGAGACCCAGAGCTGAGCCACCCAGATATTTACTGAATGATCATTCAGGGTTCTCATACCTGAATCAAACACTTAGGGAATAAGACCCAGAAATCCATTTTTAACAAGCTCTCTGATTCCTATCTAGTTAATCCAGCCAAGTCTTTATTTTCATGATGAAAGGGAACAAACTCAAAGACAGAAATGGAATTAAATAACTTCTTGCCACTTCTATACAGACGTAGGATAAAGAGACCTCTCACAGACATGAATATAATTTTTGAATCATCTGCTACTATAACCTAAGCACTCTCTAACTCAGCATTCTCACTTAATTAACATACTGCAATAGCCCACTTCTATCTTGTACACCCAATAAACTATTCTCTAGACAGCAGCCAAAACAGAATTTCTAAAAGACAGATCAGAGCATGCTACTTTCTCCTCACCCCATTCCACATTCTAGGAATAGTTTGTCCTCATATTTTAAGAAGAAAACCCAAAACTTCTTACTCTGGTTTATAAAGCCCTACACAATCTGGCCTCTGCCTTTCCCTCTGGCCTCATCACCCTCACCCCCCTGCTCTTACTGTCTACACTGCAACCACACAGGCATTTTAGTTCCTAAAATACACCAAACTTTTTCCAGCCCTAACATTTTTGCATTTGCTATTTCATCTGTCGAGGATGTTCTTCTCCTTGATCTTATCATGGGTAGCCCCTTGTTTCAATTCAGCCTCAGTTTAAATGTCCCTTCTCAGAGAGGCCTTCTCCAACCACTTAATCAAAAGTAGCCTTCCAGTCACAGGCTAGGACAACAATCTATTTTAATTTCCTACAAGGCATTTATCACAAGCTGGTATTCTCCCTGTTTATTTGTTTATTGCCTATCTCATGCCCACAGACTGTAAGCTCCATAACAGTAGTGAACCTGCCTTGACAGTAGATTCATTCATTCCTTTATGCTCAAGGCTTGAACAGTGCCTAGCATGCAGCAGATACTCAAAATTTATTTGTACTCAATCTACTCTTATTTGGAGATCATCACTATTCTGATTTTATCTAAGGATAAATAACAAAATTTCATGTTTCTGAATTTCAAAATTTAATCCATCGAATAAATAAATTTGTCTACATTAACCGGAAAGCAAAATTCAAAAAAAAATTTTTTTAGATATTCTAAATCAGATAATTATAAAAAAAAACAATATGTCTAAAAATTACATTCACATTAAATCAAGTCATATTTTTCCAGCCACTAGTTTAGGTCATTATAAAGTTTACTAGCACTGAGGAGGATAAAACCAAATGTCCATCAACCACTGAATGGATAAACAAATTGTGGTATATCCATATAAAGAACACTACTAAGCAGTAAAAAGGAATTAATTTTTACTGATATACACAAAGATATGGCTAACTCTTAAATTATGCTCAATGAAAGAAGCCAGGCCAAAAAAAAAAAAAAAAAAGAGAGAGAGTACAAACTATATGATTCTATTTATATATAAAGTTCTAGAAATAATGACAGAAAGCACCTCAGTGGTTATCTGGGGGTGGGGGTATCCAGGAGAGAATAACAATGGGGAACTAGAAAACTTTTCGGGAATGATAAACATTATTCATTATCTTGATTGTGGTGACTGGTATAATCATGGGACAAAACCTATCAAGCTGCATACTTTAAATACGTGCAATATATTGAATGTCAATTATACCTTAATTTAAAATCTTTTATTTTTAGAAATCAGATCAGATCACTCCCTCACTTAAAACCCTTCAATGACTTTTCATCCTCCAATAATAAAAAACAGAAAATTTGCTTATCATTATAAGGGAGTTAACATTTAAATGAAATGAAGAGCAAACTAATGTCATAAACTGGTTACCAACTGCTAATAAAAACCAAAGGCATACTTCAATAAGTTTTAATTTTTAAATTCAAAAAAATATTTAAATAATATATTCACAAAAATTCATTTTATACTTCTAAATCAAAAAGCTAAATATGTGGTAAACTCTCACAATTACCTGTAGAAGGTGGTGATTTCTCTGGGTGTTTTGCATTTAAAAGTTTTCTGCTAATAAATATATAACCACAGGGACACGATTTACATGCAACAGGAACCTGTATAAAAATAAGAAAAAGTGTATTATTATTATTTTTCTTTTAAACTTTTCAGTGTTTATGTAGTCTTCTGAATTGAGTGATAAATTACCAAAGCATGAATCATAGACTTATTTAAACACCACTTCCTTAATCAAATTGAGACTGGTATTGTATCTTGTACATCTTCACATTCTCCTAATGCTTTACAATACCATGTATATAGAAAATGCATGATAGGGGCACCTGGGTGGCTCATGGGTTAAGCCTCTGCCTTCGGCTCAGGTCATGATCTCAGGGTCCTGGGATCAAGCCCTGCATCAGGCTCTCTGCTCAGCAGGAAGCCTGCTTCCCCCGCCCCTCTCTCTCTGCCTGCCTCTCTGCCTACCTGTGATCTGTCAAATAAATAAATACAATCTTTAAAAAAAAAGGAAAAGAAAATGCATGATAAACATGTGCTGATGGGAAAACAATAACAGAATCAGAACAAGGGAAACTATGTGGAAAAAGGTAGTATTTCCTAAAATATCTGTTTGATAGCAGTTTATTAGCACCAACTGGAAAAGGGAGCGTGGCTGGAAAGTAATTAAAGTAATTCCAGAATAAAAATGAGGACCCAACCGGAAAAGTGAAGATGGAAATAGAGAAAAGGTAGATGGGCCAGACATTTCAAAAGGGGAGAATACTTCCACTATTTTCCCAAAAAGAACAAAAGCATTAATTTGAAAGATATATGCACCTTTAGATTTATTGCAGCATTATTTATAATAGCCATGATATGGAAGCAACCCAAGTGTCCATCCATAGATAAATGGATGAAGATGTGAAACACACACACACACAGGAATATTACTCAGACATAAAAAAAGAATGAACTTTTGCCAGTTGCAACAACATGGACAGATCTAGAAAATATTATGCTAAGTGAAGTATGTCAGAAAATGACAAATATGAAATTATGAAATCTAAAAAACTTATGTATGAAATCTAAAAAACAAAACTAATAAACAAACAAACAAAAGCAGAAAACAGACCCATAAATATAGAGAACAAACTGATGGCCCCTTGTTGGGGGGGGGGGGGAGTTAGGGGAACAGGCAAAATGAGTGAAGGGAGTGGGAGGTATAGGTTCCTAATTTTAGAATAAGTAAGTCACTGGGTTGAAAAGTATAGCATAGAAAATACAGTCAATGGTACTGGAGTAGCCTTGTATGGAGACAGATGGTAGCTACATTTATCGTGAGCATAGCATAACCTACCTATAGGACTGTCAAAACACTATGTGGTACACTTGGAACTAATGTATGCCAACTATACTTTCCTTAAAAAAAATTTTTTTAAGGGAAAATACTGAAAATTACTCTAGTTCTAATAGGAAAGGACAATTACCACTAACAAATTAGAGAGGACAAATTAGCACTAACAAAAAAAGAATAGTTTACAACAACTACTTTGTGGGACAAAAGTACAGCACAAACAGAAGAGAATATAGGAGGAGTCAAGATCAAGGATCTTTTAGTCTCAGCTCCAGAAAGGACATTGGATAAAACTTAAGCTTTTCAAACTCCTGTTTCTAAATGTGTACATTACAAGTAGCTCCTTTCTCTATTTCAAGTCTATGATTTTTCAAAAGCCAAATGTCACTAAAAATCATTTTTAAAATGTTTTGATTTCTCCACAATCATTTCACTCATTTAACTTTAATGATCCTTGAAATCAAGACACATGAAAAACCAGAAATTAATCTCAACAAAAAGTACTCACAAAATAATTTATGGTCAGAAAATTGCAATTCATCTTTTAAGATAAATTCCATTTGCCCACTGTTCTGCTTGTGTAAAAGTTTAGTTACAATTATAAAGCTTTTTATCCAGGATCGCCTGTGTGGCTCAGTCTGTTAAGTGGCTGACTCCTGATTTTGGCTCTGGTCATGATCTTGGGGTCCTGGCATTGAGCCCTGTGTAGGGCTCCATAATCCGTGGGCAGTCTGCTGAAGGATTCTCCCTCCCTCTTCCCTGACCTCAGTGCACGCTCTCTCTCTAAACTAACTAACTAAATAAATAATAGTAATAATAATAAAGCTTTTTATCCATGTATGTAAAGAATGCTTCAGAGTCTGAAATATAAATACTTGATCTTATTAAGCTAAATTAATATTTTGGCATAATTCTTTTTCTTTTCATAAAAACACTGAACAAAGGATCTCTAGTTTGCATTTAAGAAAAATAACAATGACTCATAAAAATAATCAAACTCCAGATAGGTCAAATAGCAAGCTTTATAAAAAATTTGATGAGATTCTTTCATGCCAGGACAGAAAATGAAATGTTACATTTTTTAATACTGTAAAATGTACCCAAAATAGATGTTTGTCATTTTAAAAATTTCACATCTTCATAGAAACTAAACTCAAAGGTACTGACTCATTTCCTTTATACTTACACACATTATTAAGGACATTCACTGTAATATAAATTGTTTTAAATTACTGTTATCCAAAAAACACAGAGTCATGATGTTCTTATTCAAAAGATCCTTTGCTAATTTGCAAGCATTTTCTTCCAGCTACTAAAAATGAACAAATTTAAATTTAGGTCTCTGTATTACACACAAGAAAAATACATCAACACATATCCTAAATTAACAGAGGGCTGCACTTAGGTATCTCAGACATGTACATATGGCTTTGGGATGAAAGAATGCACAAACACTAATTGATAAGCTGATTTTCACTCCTTAGAGAGTGTTTTATGATCAAGAAACATTTATGTGCCTGAGCTGAGTCACCCAAATAAAATTTTAAAATGGAAAACTCCTTCTCTCAATCCCAACTCTGAAAAAAATACAACCAACCGCATCACAATCCAAATCCTAGAAAAAGAAATATTAAATAGAGTAGACTTCAGTAATATTAATCTCTTCACAGTATAATTTGGTTTCAAACAAAAAAAAACCTACATCTCCTTCAAATTTCAGTTGTAATGCCAACAATGATACTAACAAACGTTCTAATTCTATACTCTCAGTGTTTTGAAATAGGGGGGAAAAAAAACCCAAGGTTTTGTTTATTGATGACTTATTAATAGTTCATCAATTTATTCCTTGAAAAGTACATTCAGGTTGTTTTTATGTTTACAAGTAAAACAGCTAAAAACAAGTAAAAGGTTAAAAAAAAAAAAGGGGTTAAGGAAAAAGTGCAAGAAACCAGATCCTGGTCTTACATTGTTTCACTGATTCTTAAAAAAGTTTAAAATAACCACATTATAGAGAACTCATTTACATTCTTGCTGCTAAGACAATCAAAGTGACCTACAGTAGACATATTTGCTACATAATACATAAAATTTCCTATAAATGGAAAGAAAAAGCTGTTCTATTTTTTAAAAAAATTAAGGCAAAAGCAGAAACATACACAAAAGATACAAGGAAACTAACAAGAATCTTGAATATTACTACACACAAAATGGTTCAGTAATTTGAGCTACTGCATGTGAAACCTCTCGAAAATGAAAAGTATTGTGGTTTAGATGTTTCAGAATGGTATTTTCAATAGAGACATGTAAAGGAGATGTTATAAAACAACTGAAAATCTAGTTCTTTCTTGTTTGCTGATCTCTGTACCTGTTTTTAAATCTACACACACAGACACAGAACATATATAAATCTATTCAACTGGTGCAATCTTCTCAAAATTTAAAGATTTTACATACCCTTTTATGTTTATAAACTATTCCTAAATTCTATACTAATATTCATCAAACAACTTAGAATACCAGTAATCTAATGATGTTTAAAAAATGACTTCTGGATTATAATTATTTTTAAGATTTTATTTATTTAGGGGTGCCTGGGTGGCTCAGTGGGTTAAGGCTCTACCTTCAGCTCAGGTCATGATCTCAGGGTCCTGGGATTGAGCCCCACATCAGGCTCTCGGCTCAGCAGGGAGCCTGTTTCCCTTCCTCTCTCTCTCTCTCTGCCTACTTGTGATCGCTGTCAAATAAATAAATAAAATCTTTAAAAATATATTTATTTATTTATTTAATTGACACAGAGAGAGACAGCAAGAGAGGGAACACAAGCAAGGGGAGTGGGAGAGGGAGAAGCAGGCTTCCAGATGAGCAGGGAGCCCGATGTGGGGCTCCATCCCAGGACCCTGGAATCATGACCAGAGCCGAAGGCAGATGCTTAATGACTGAGCCACCCAGGTGCCCCTATAATTTGTTTTCTTTTTTATAACTACAAAGAAGCTTGTACTCTCCAATAATTATAAGTAAAAATTAATCTTTTATTTCCTTCAAACCAGTCACTTTTAGTAAAAGATATATCAATTTTAAGAATCACCAAAAGTTTTAGGGATGCCTGGGTGGCTCAGTTGGTTCAGCCACTGCCTTAGCTCAGGTCATGATCCCAGGGTCCTGGGATGGAGTCCCACATTGCACTAGTTGCTCAGCAGGGAGCCCGCTTCTCTCTCTGCTTCTGCCTGCCACTCTGCATGCTTGTGCTCTCTCTGACAAATACATAAATAAAAATCTTAGAAAAAAAAAAAAAGAGGGTCGCCTGGGTGGCTCTCTGCCTTCAGCTCAGGTGATAATCCCAGGGTCCTGGGATCAAGCCCCACAACAGGCTCTCTGCTCAGCAGGGAGCCTGCTCCCTCCTCTCTCTCTGCCTGTCTCTCTGCCTACTTATGATCTGTCAAACAAATAAATAAAATCTTTAAAAAAAAAAAAATCGCCAAAAGTTTTAATTAGCCCTTATATTCTCTTAAATATTTACAATAAAGAACAAAACCAACATTCAAAATTAAGTAGCAGCTTCCCCCCTTCCCAAAAAATTCATATGTTTAAGTCTTAACCCCCAATATCAAGGTATTTGGAGGTTAGATAATCAGATTTAAAGTCATGGTGGTGGGGCCCCTCGTGATGGGATTAGTGGCCTTATAAGAAGGGAACCAGAAAGCTCTCTCTTTGCCAGATCTTGGACTTCCAGCCTCCAGAACTGTGAGAAAATAAGTTGCTATTGTTTGAGCCAGTTAACCTATGGTATTTTGTTATGGCAGCTGAGGGAAAGGGAGGATATATTGTGTGCGTATAACAAAATTAATGTATGTTTATAAACAAACTGCTGATCACATTTTGTTGTACAATTACAGGGACTCCTAAGAAGTTTATTGTCCTTTCCTTTTTCTTTAACCAGGATATTAGAAACAGGTTACTTTTTCCAAAAGATTAGTTTACGCCAAGTAAAACAAGGTCAAGGTTTGCAGTAACTTATGCCCTACAGACACTGGAATACATAAAGCATAACATGTCAACCTTATACTTCAGCACAGTTAATTGGAACAAATGGAAATGATTTAAATATTGATACAATGTCCTGCAAAGAGACTTAAATTAGGAAGTCCATTTTTCTTAGAATTTAACAAATTTAGTTTATGTGGTAAACTAAGTCAAATGGTAAGAATGGAAGTTTAACTCTACTTTGGAAAACATAACTAAATTGTTTTTTTACTGCATATTCAATAAACTCAGAACATCAATAAACTCTAATTCTCCTTGCACAATCTTCCTTCCTTGAATTTCTACCATGCCCATAAAAGATACTGAATAAAACATGTAACATTTTCGTTTACAAGATTTGATCAAGGTACAAGATTGCTCTTAAAGAATGTTCCGACATCAGCATGCTATTTTTAAAAAAGTCTCCAGCCATTTCAAATTACTCCTGATTTAAAAAAAAAAAAAAAAATTTAAGGGGGAGGAGAGAAGTATTCATTTGGAGAAAATTCTCTTAGTAGAAAAGAAAAAAATCACACCCAGAGCTGCACACTGGCATGAAATAAGGGCCTTCGGATGGTTTTAATTCAGAGTTTTAACTCAGTAGGTTGTAAGGAACGTCCATTATTCCAGTAAAGAATGAGGCATGCATAAAACTAAGAAACTGTAAAATGAGATTTTTAAATTACAACTATGACACTATTAATTTTGTGTAGAAAGGAGTCATTTAAATTTCATGAAACTACATATAAATTTTTTAAAAGATCATGAAGCAGAAACGCCAAATTTTTAACAGCGGATACGGTGGCGGGTGCGGGAAGTGAAGAGAGCCCAGAAGGAAAGGGCTTCAATGGGGGCGTTATTCAATAATGTTCCACAAAAACAATGTAAAGATCCACGATTATTTCCATCAAAAATATAAGAAATATATTTAGGAGGGAAAACGTCCAAATTCACTTAAACTTCAAATCATTGACTGCGGCCCCTTTTGTCACATTTAAGCGTCCGCCCCGGTCGCGGTGGAACAGTTTTGGGGTTCACAGTATACATCTGATGGGAACAAAGCAACCCTGCATGGCAGGAGGGGCGTTCGGAGCCAGGAGCCTGGAGCCTGGACTCGGAGTCGGGGACACCGGGCATTCTCGTCGCGGCAGATGGGGACTGAAGGGGCCGTGCTCCTCCACTTAGGCCACTGTCCCCACACTCCCGCCGCTGTCACCCAGAGCCGGCCAGGCGACTCTGGGAGGCTCCGGACAGGGCGCCCGGTCCTCTCCCGACAAACCCACGCCTCCCTCCCGCGCCACGGGCTGCAGGACACACACAGTTGCCCGGCTAACGCCTCCAGGTGGGGACCAGCCACTGCAACCCGGGAGTCCCCCTGGCATCCCCTCGGCTCAGCCCGGCCTCCCAGCATGGACACCGAGCCCACGGGCCAGACCACCCGGCGAGGCGGCCTCTCCACAGCCAACCGCCGCCGACAACGGCCGCCTGCCCGCGCTCCCGCCCCGCCGGCCCCCGGGTCCGGCCCCCGGCGCCCACCTGTTGGTCGCACTCGGGGCACGATTTGGTGGCCATCTTCACTTTCTTGGCTCTAGTTGCAGACATGCTCTTCTCCAGCGGCGGCGGCGGCGGCTGTGGCAGTGGCTGTGGCGGCGGCAGCTCCGGCTCCTCCGGCTCCTCCCCTCGTATCTCAGCAGCCCAGCCTCCACCCGCCCGGTCCCCGCGGGCCAGACCGAGGATTGAACGGGAGCGCGCGCGTGTGCGCGAGCCCGGGCGAAGCTTGAGAGCAGCGGGGGCGGGGCAAGGCGTCCGCCCGCCGCGGCCACGGGCCTCTCGCGCCTGCTCCGCGGGACCGCGAAGCGTGCTCCCACCGGGACCGCGAAGCGCGCTCCCACGGGCGCCGCTCAGGTCCTCGAGAGCGTCCGGATTCTCACGAGAGACCTCCTGAACCGTCCGGCGGCTATAACCGTCCGGTTATGGCCACGCCTTCTCACGGCCCCGCGGACGGCGTGGGGGCGTGGTTAGGGCGGGACTCGGCCGTAACGGGCGTCGGGTTTGACCAACGAATGCACAGGAGGGCGGGCCTGGTGCGGGGCCCGCCCTCTCCCCGGGAGGAAGGAGAACGTGAGTGAAAGAGGTGGAAGGGAAAGTGCTTACACAGGTCCTGGCATTTAATACACTAAAATAAATGTTAGCAACTCTAATCGCTGAGGAATTGTAATAGACACCTGCTGAGTCTGCTATATACCAAGCCCTAGACTCGACACTAAGACGTAAAATTCAACGTTAAGTCAAATATTTATTGAAGAAAGGTCAATACTGCCAGACAAATATAAATACTAGGAAATGCCCACCCTCAAAAAATATCCAGACTACTGTGGTACATGGCCTAACTAGAATACAGCAGAACTGGATTGTTGATGGGAGGAGTAAATCGGTTGACTATTTAGAGCTGTATATAAAAATTTACAATCCTCAGGATGCCTGGGTGGCTCAGTCGGTTAAGCAGCTGCCTTTGGCTCAGGTCATGATCCCAGAGTCCTGGCATCAAGCCCCACATCGGACTCCTTGCTGGGCGGGAACCTGCTTCTCCCTCACCCTCTCCCTCTGCTTGCTTGCCTGCCTGCCAATCCCCCTGCTTGTGCTTTCACTCACTTTCTCTCTCTCTCTCTCTCTGTGTCAAATAAATAAAATCTTAAGAAAAAAAAATTTACAATCCTCTTGGTCTTTGACCTAGCCTTATAATCTAGCAATTCCGCCCTTAAGAATCTGTGCAAAAGATATTTTCCACCTGTACTCAAATCCATTTGTGCAAAGATGATGTGCTTTGTGGCACTGCTTGTCAGAGCAAAATGAGAAACACCCCAGATGTCCAACAACAAATTGCTTGAGCAAGTTAAGATATGCATACAACAGAATATTCCTGCAACTCTTTAAAGAATGAAATAGGTCTATGTGAACTGATACAGTGATCTCCAAAATACAGTTAATTGGAAAAACAAGGCATAGAACTCCCTTAAGATTGTGCAAAAATAATGCAAAAATGTATTTATACTTGCATATGCATTAAGAAACTGGAGAAAAGGAACTGCGGGACAGGCGTAGGAGGGAGAATTATTTTTCATTCCATATCCTTTTGTTTTATTTTATTTTTCTACGAGGTAAACCTAGTATGGCCTTTTCCCCCATAAAGGGATAAGGATTTGAACACAACTACTGAGGTACTGAGGAAGCCAGCAAACCCACCGTTGAAGAAGGAGTTAGTTGTCCTAGAAAGCTTTGTAGAAAAGTTGTCACAAAAGCTGAATCCCTAAGGATGTCAACTGGTGTTCTTAATCAAAAGTGAAGCTGTACTGGGCAGATGGGACAGTAAGCAAAGGCAGAGAGGTCAGCAATTTGGTGTTGTGTAACACCAAAACCAGAGCAAAGAGTTAAGGCTGGGGAAGTGGGCCATATCTAGTTATGCAGGTTTTTGCTACCATGGGAAGAAGTTCAAGCCTCATCTTGAGGGCAATGGGGGAAGTTAGGGAGTAATAGGATTCGATTTGAATTTGAGAATGACTGGTCCTGCAAAATACGTCAAGTATCAGACCTGAGGAAAGAAAGGTCAGGGGCACCAGGATATCTCAATCAGTTAAGCGGCTGCTTTCAACTTGGGTCATGATCCCAGAATCCTGGGATGATGCCCCATATCCCACTCCCTAATCAGCAGGAAGTCTGCTTCTCCCTCTCCCTCTTTGCCCCTCCCCCATGCCGTGCGCGTGTGCGCGCGCGCGCGCGCACACACACACACACTCTCTCTCTCTCTCCCTCTCTCTCTCTCTCAAATAAATGAAATAAATATAATGAAATATATATATAATGAAATCTTAAAGAAAAAGTAGGTAAAGGAGGAGAGGGGAGGGATTAAAAAAAAGAATGAAGTCCATAGTATTAGAGCTTGAGGAGCCATTTTGCTGGGGAGGGAGTGATCAGAGATATTTCCAGCATGACTCTGAAGTTTCTACGGCAAAGGACTGGAGGAATAGAAGTAACAGTGGAAGATAGTGCTGCAGCTTTCCAAGAATGGTTTAGAGCATAAATCAGAAATCTAAGCCCTGCCATCCAGACCCTGAGGCGTTTTCTGAAAGTTTCATTTGAATTGGTCCATTTTCTGGAAATTTCCTCAAAAGGCCACTTGGCTGGGGTAGATGTTAAGGAAGAGGTCTTTTTTTTTTTTTTTTTTTTTTAATTTATTTGACAGACAGAGATGACAAGTAAGCAGAGAGGCAGGCAGAGAAAGAGGAGGAAGCAGGCTCCCCTCGGAGCAGAGAGCCTGATGTGGGGCTCGATCCCAGGACCCTGGGATCATGACCTGAGCCGAAGGCAGAGGCTTTAACCCACTTAGCCACCCAGGCACCCAAGGAAGAGGTCTTTAACTTTATGGGGTTTCTGAAATGGTTCATGTGCCAGAGACTGAGAGTTGGTTGATGTAAACTTCATCTAGGTCCCCCTTTCTCTCTAGCCACCTTCTAGCTAAGACTAGAAGATCATGGCCATGATCATATATGTGGTGTTATCTCTGGCCTATTAGATATAAACCTGTCTGCTGAGTAGGATTTTTTAGAAAGGTTCTGAGTTCTTGATAAAAATGAACGGATTAATGTAAAAAAAAACTTTGTCTTTTGCCTTTTGCACTTTTTGTGCTTTGCCTTTCACACTTTTTCTTACTATCTGTGGAGTAATGAACATGAGACCCTAAAGGTACAGAAGCCATCTTATGACATGAGACAATGAGGTGTTGTGCTAGTTAGTTATCTACTGTTATGTAACAAATTACACCAAAACGTGGTGGCTTAAAACAGCAAACACTTATTATCCCACTTTCTGTGGGTCAGAAATCCAGGTGTGGTTCTGCAGTCTCACCTGAATGCTCAGCTAGGGGGGATCCACTTCTAAGCTTACTCTTTTGATTGTTGGCACGCCCCACTGTCCCTCATCACATCCACATAGTCTCTTCACAACATGGCAATTGTAAGTTGTCTCACAATATGACAATTTGGCTTTCCCTAGAAAAAAGAATGAGAAAGGGGCACCTGGGTGGCTCAGTGGGTTAAGCCTCTGCCTTCAGCTGAGGTCATGATCTCAGGGTCCTGGGATGGAGCTCCACATCCAGCTCTCTGCTCAGCAGGGAGCCTGCTTCCCCCTCTCTCTCTGCCTGTTTCTCTGTCTACTTGTGAACTCTCGCTGTCAAATAAATAAATAAAATCTAAAAAAAAAAAAAAAAAAAAAAAAAGAATGAGAAAGAACGTGCATGAAAGAAGCCACATTCTTTTTATAACTTAATCTCAGAAGTGGCATCCCCTTACTTCTGCTATATTCCATTAGAAGCTAGAGGTACCTAGGTGGCTCAGACAGTTAAGTGCCCAACTTTTGATTTTGGCTTAGGTCTTTGATCCCCCCGCCCCCCACGGGAGTCAGGCTCCCTGCTCTGCAGGAAGTCTGTGTGAGGATTTCCTTCCCTCTGCCTTGACACACCTCCTTGCACGCATACACTTGCATGCTCTCAAATAAATCTTGTTTGGTTTTTTTAAAAATTTTATGTACTTATCTGACAGAAAGAGACCGAGAGATCACAAGTAGGCAGAAAGGGAGGGGGAAACAAGGTTCCCTGCTGAGCAGAGAACTTGAAGCAGGGCTCAATCCCAGGACCCCAAGATCATGACCTGAGCCAAAGGAAGAGGCTTAACCCAGTGAGCCACTCAGGTGCCCTCAAATAAATCTTATAAAAAAAAAAAAAAAAGCTAGTCACCCAGCCCACACTCAGAGGAGATCACACAAGGGCAAGAATACCAAGAGGCAGGGCTGTCTACCCCAGATGCCATGCATGGAACTATGATCAATCCACTAAGGATGAACAAAAAGCTAGGAAGTGGGGCGCCTGGGTGGCTCAGTAGGTTAAAGCCTCTGCCTTCGGCTCAGGTCATGATCCCAGGGTCCTGGGATCGAGCCCCACATCGGGCTCTCTGCTCAACAGGGAACCTGCTTCTCTCTCTCTCTCTCCCTGCCTCTCTGCCTACTTGTGATCTCTGTCAAATAAATAAATAAAATCTTAAAAAAAAAAAAAAAAAAAAAAAAAGCTAGGAAGTGCCTAGGTCCCTGACTGCATTGTTAAGTAACTACCCCAGTTATGGCCTGTCTCCCTAGAATCCTTATAATGTGAAAGAGGGAAAATAGTTCAAAATAAGACACAGCTCCACCCCCACCAGAAGAGAGAAGAAGAATAACATCAAATGTTGGGGGGAAGAGGGTATAAAATGGTGTAATCTCTTTGGGAAAAGGTCTAGAAAACTAAATATACACATAGCCTATAACCCGGTATTGACAATCTTAGGTATTTATCCAAGAGAAATGAAAACAAATGTCCACAAAAAAACTTGTGCAAGAATATTCACAACAGCTTTATTTATAATAAGCTCAAACTGTGAAAAAAATTCCACAAATGTTTCAAACAGGTAAACAGAAAAATTGTTATATTCATTTCATGGAATACTAGTCAACTTTTAAAAGAAATGAAATATTGGTACATACAACAAAGTGGATTAATTTCAAAAACATGATGCTTAGTTAAAGAAGCCTTACACAAAAGAGCACATACTATACAATTCCATTTATGTGCACTTCTAGAACAGCCAAAACTATTTCATGGTAGAAAAAAATCAGAGCAGTGTTTGCCTTTAGGGATAAGAGTGGGGATAAAATGAAAAGGTATGAAAGAATGTTCTGGGCTGACAGTAATAGTCTATATCTTCATAGGGGTTTGTGTTACACAAATATTTGCATTTATCAAAACATACTAAACAGTACAATTAAGATTTGGACATTTTATCGAATTTAAATTTACAAGAACAAGAGCCTGAAGGCAATATTGGACTCTAGGTAATGACAGGTATGCTGAAGTATTTAGGGTGAAATGTGCTAATGTCTACTACTTTACATTACAATTCATATTTTAAAAAGGATAGTTACATGAGTAGATAAGTGATAAAGCAGAGTAAAATGTCAAATGGTACAATCTAGGTGATTGGCATATAGGTGTTTACTGTAAAATTTGGGTATTTTGTATGTCTGAAAATTTTTGTAAGTTACAGTAAACAAAATCTACTTATTTAAGCCACTGCTCGTTAGGTTTTCAATGATCTGCTATCAACATATTCCTTACTTTTTTTTTTTTTAAAGATTTTTTATTTATTTATCAGAGAGAGAGGGGGAGAGAGCGAGCACAGGCAGACAGAATGGCAGGCAGAGGCAGAGGGAGAAGCAGGCTCCCCGCTGAGCAAGGAGCCCGATGTGGGATTCGATCCCAGGATGCTGGGATCATGACCTGAGCCGAAGGCAGCTGCTCAACCAACTGAGCCACCCAGGCGTCCCAACATATTCCTTACTTAAACTGATACCAAAACAAGGGTTTTCTACAAAGTGGATGAGACTGGCCCTAACACTTATTCATTCATTTAACAAACATTTATTAGGTACTTACCATGTGCTGGACATTGTGCTCTTGATAGGGGTATGACCTTGTGAGCAAAAAAGTCCCCACTATTGTGAATTTTATCATCTAGCACAGAAGATGACAAACACATACTATCACATAAATAAACATATAACTACTGTGATTATAGTTACGAAGGAACCATCCTGGAGTCCTAAGGCCATGACAAGGGGACCTGACCTACAGTATGGTGGGGTAATCAGGTAAGACGTCCTGGAGGAAATGTGTGTGACAGGCAGTTAATGACATGAAGACCAGTAAGCAGCATGAACAAATTAACTGAGGTCAAAGGAAGTGAAAGGAGGCTACTGCGGCAAAAGCACCAACAGAAAGAGGAAGACAGAGTCCAACACACTGACAGGTCCTAGAAGAGTCCACTTTCCACTGGGCTTTGGACGCTATCTCTGTGCCCAAGATCTTTCATGCATACCATTAAAGTGGCTATAGGTGCTCTAGTCTCACTTAAGCAATTAGATCAAGGCAGGAAGTTCTTTAATAACAGCTATTATGTATATAATAAACCAAAATTCAAAATCACTTTTTTGTTTTGTTTTTAAGTAAACTCTACCCCAGTATGGGGCTCTAACTCATTACAATAAGATCAAGAGTTGCATGCTTTACTGACTGAGCCAGCCAGATTCCCCTGAAAACCACTACTTACTCCTTTTTTTGGTTGATGTTAATTTATTTATTTGACAGACAGAGATCACAAGTAGGCAGAGAGGCAGAAGGGCAGAGAGAGAGGGAAAGCAGGCTCCCTGCGGAGCAGAGAGCCTGACTTGGGGCTCCATCCCAGGACCCTAGGATCATGACCTGCCAAAAACAGAGCTTAACTCACTGAGCCACCCAGGAGCCCTGCCACTTCTTACTCCTTTTGCAATCAGGACCCAAGCTACCTCAGGGACATGGTGGGAAGATAAGATATAGCAACCTCCACCTCCACTCCTTTCTTTCGACACTCAACCAAGGAGCTTTTGAAAGCTTTGTTTTTGGAGCACTAAGAAGGTATTTACTATCTCACATAACCAAAATACACTAATAGTAGTTCAGGTACAACTCAATCCGTGTGTTTGCTCACAATGAACAAGGGTTCATTTCTGCCTCTCAAGTCTATACCCCTTTTTGGAGGGGGTAAGGATAATTGATAGGATAATTCAACATCCTATAACTAACTGCTCCTTTCCCTCTCTCATCACATTTCACTGGTTCTTCTTGGAAGAAACCACTCATTTGGAGTGAACAGGGACATCTGCTTTTTTTTTTTTTAAGATTTTATTTATTTATTTGACAGAGATCACAAGTAGGGAGAGAGGCAGGCAGAGAGAGAGAGAGAGAAGCAGGCTCCCTGCTGAGCAGAGAGCCTGATGCGGGACTCGATCCCAGGACCCTGGGATCATGACCCAAGCTGAAGGCAGAAGCTTTAACCCACTGAGCCACCCAGGGGCCCCACTGCTGACTATTTTAAACGAAAGTCCATCATCCAGCTCTGGAAGTCTAACGAGAGGTCTGAGAAGTGAGGGAAGGATGGATGGCCACAAAGCAACTACTACCCAAAGTAACTATACACCACCACTTTCTTCCACATTGGCCAACCTTATGTGACCATTTGACATCACCCTTGTGCTTGCTGACTTTCATATAAAGTCCTTCCCACACCTCTAGTTTTAGCCTCGTTACCCTATCAGTCTGATCTAAGTCTCAGGCTTCATTCTTGATTCATTCTTGATTCTTGAGAAGGAATTCACAACAACATTGACAGATTCCTTGACAACCCAAGGATGGAGCAGTAAAATCAGCAGGTGACTCCAGACCAGGGCACCGAGCCAGGGGAGTAAATTAGAGCTGAAAGACAAAAACACTCTGCTCACAAAGCCTTGTGTCATAGTACTTGGGCTGCTTCTACCCAAAGGAAGGGACATCTTTTTTTTTTTTTTTTTTAATTTGCAATAATGCATCCCATGGTCTTTAATTCTTTGGCTCACAGTCAAATTCTACTTTAGGGGATTTCCATTCCATCTTTCCCTCCATTCCTTGTCCTCCCTCCTTCCCTCTATGTCTCTCAAGTAAAATCCATTCCAGATGCCTTTTCCTCACCTCTTAGCTTTTAGGATTCCTTAGCTATCCGTCACAGATTAGACACAGTAGATCATCAGAAGGGAGAGAAGCAGGAAGAGAACCATCCCAATATCTTTACCCCAACTTAATCCATGAATGCCAGAAGTAACTACATCTAGCTACATAATCATAAAAAGGCCCTTAATAGGGGCGCCTGGGTGGCTCAGTGGTTTGGGCTGCTGCCTTCGGCTCGGGTCATGATCTCAGGGTCCTGGGATCGAGCCCCGCATCGGGCTCTCTGCTCCGCAGGAAGCCTGCTTCCCTCTTTCTCTCTCTCTCTCTCTGCCTGCCTCTCTGCCTACTTGTGATCTCTGTCTGTCAAATAAATAAATAAAATCTTTAAAAAAAAAAAAAAAGGCCCTTAATAATGGTCTCTGATAACGCCACTTACATATTTTTTTAAAATAATGATGGATGAAGGATTGGCTTTGTGTGACAGAATAAGTATTATCACTCAAAAGCACCAGTATGCCATGTCTACTGTGTGCACGGCTCTTGTATCAGAAACATGCTTTCACTTCTTTACTCAAAAAATATCTTCTGAGGGGCACCTGGGTGGCTCAGTGGGTTAAAGCCTCTGCCTTCAGCTCAGGTCATGATTCCAGGGTCCTGGGATCGAGCCCCACATCAGTCCGGCTCTCTGCTCAGTGGGAAGCCTGCTTCCCCCTCTCTCTCTGCCTGCTTCTCTGCCTACTTGTGATCTCCGTCTGTCAAATAAATAAAATCTTAAAAAAATATATATATATATATATCTTCCGAAAGCCTGAGAGCTTTTGCTTATTCCCCTAAAACCCTCTTTACCCAGATTTTTGCATGGCTGAGTCCTAAGCATCTTTCACACACACATACACTCTGGGTTGTTCCACATTCCTCCAATGAAGAAGCTCAAAACTCAGGGGCAGCCTGTAGTTTTCCAGTATATTAGGTATCTTGCAGTCTTCATGTTCTGCCAGGGTCTGAGAAGGTATTAAGTTGACCCATATGAAACTGCCTTAATATAAAAATGAAAATGTTGCGTTTTTCAGAAAAAGAAAAGTTTTATTCAACCAAAATACACACTATTAGCATTAACTGCTTTCCCCCAATGATAAATTTCTCCAAATATATTTAAAATTCAGCATTGTTGAGAAGGAGTTGCCGCCGGAGCCGCTGGAGGGGACCATGGCCAACTGTGAACGCACCTTCATTGCCATCAAGCCTGATGGGGTCCAGCGCAGCCTCGTGGGAGAAATCACCAAGAGTTTGGAGCAAAAGGGATTCCACCTCGTTGCTATGAAATTAATTCAGGCTTCTGAAGACCTTCTCAAGGAGCACTACATCGACCTGAAGGACCGTCCCTTCTTTACCGGCTTGGTCAAGTACATGCAGTCAGGGCCCATGGTTGCCATGGTCTGGGAGGGCCTGAATGTGGTGAAGATAGGCCAAGTGATGCTTGGGGAGACCAACCCTGCAGATTCCAAGCCTGGGACCAGCCATGGGGACTTCTGGATCCAAGTTGGCAGGAACATTATCCACGGCAGCGACTCCATGGAGAGTGCGGAAAAGGAGATTGGCTTGTGGTTCCAGCCTGAAGAGCTGGTGGATTACAAGAGCTGTGCTCAGAGCTGGATCTACGAGTGATCAGAGAGCAGACCTCCATTTTTTCATTCCATTCCATTCCCTCTCCCTCCCCTGAGCAGGGGGCCAGGCTCTAACAAATTCACTTAATTTTGAGACCTTCCTTCTAACCTGGAGGGCATCTCCTGGAGCTGGGTGTGCTCACTGTACAGTATTATGTGCTGCTGTCAAATTAAAATATTTCATCCCCCCCCCAAAAAAAACAATTCAGCATTGTTAAAATTTATTCAAATCCTTCGATTACTGTTCTCTATTAGAGAGTGCTCTGTTTCTTAGAGTTTAAAATGATGACAAATGATACATAATTTCAACTTCTTTACAATAAGATGCTACTGTTAGGTTTTGCCTGAGTTAAAAGTAATAGAATACTCTCTTTGCAGACCACCATACAGTTACCAGAACCTTCTTTTTGGTTGCAATGATGGTTTTAACACACTTGGTAACTTCTCCAACATCCAACCATCATCCAGACCACTTTCATTTTTTGTCAAAGTTTATGATATTCTCTAAAATAGGCCTCTGCTCTTTCAAATCTTAAGGTATGAGCACATCTCTAATCATCTCAGTTTGTGATCCTCCATCAGCTGGTGTTACCTACCCATTTGTCCAACTTTTTCACCTTTCCTATTGCAGCCAGGTGTCGAGAAATTGTTGTAGCAGAAACTCCTAAGTCTGCTGCGAGGCTTGCTGTTTTGGGGTTAGCTTCCACCATGGCTCTCAATTGATCTTCATTTAAAACAGATCTGGGGGATGCCTGAGTGGCTCAGTTGGTTAAGCAGCTGCCTTCGGCTCAGGTCATGATCCCAGCGTCCTGGGATCGAGTCCCACATCGGGCTCCTTGCTCCGCAGGGAGCCTGCTTCTCCCTCTGACTCTGCCTTCCACTGTGTCTGCCTGTGCTCGCTCTCGCTCGCTCTCTCTCTGACAAATAAATAAATCTTTAAAAAAAAAAAAAAATTAAAAAAAAAAAAAATAAAATAAAATAAAACAGATCTGGGTCTCCCTCAAGGCTCATTTTTCAGACTCAGATCCCCAGAACGAAATTTTTCGAACCACCACCGGATAGTCCTTTCACTAACAGAGCCTTTTCCAAAGACAGAATTGATGTTTCTACTTGCTGTGGCTGCACTGTGTCCTAGTTTAAATTCATATAAAAATAGTATTCGCAAATCTTTCAAAGATATGGTACTGTTCACTTCTGTGGAGGAAATAAATAATAAAAATTCAGCCATCAAAGAAAACTGAAGACCATAATATCATTATGAATACTAAACAATACAACTGAAAATAAACCTGACATCAACTTTATCAATCACGGTCAAGTTTCAACTAGTTAAATATCAGCAAGGATATTTCTGAAGGAAACATGTTTTCATCACTGTGTTCTGCTGCCATAAGTTTATATCAGGCAGATGACTTTACAGTAGGAATACAATTTCCAGTGATTTTATAACATCACCATAAAAGAAATAAATATGAGTTTATTTATTGAACTAAAATATGAGTTCTGCTTTTAAATCTAGGAACTTAGGTCTGTCACACAATTTTTTCAGTACTATCAAATTAAGATCTCAGATCAATTTAATGCTTGGAAAAAATTTCTCCCATAACGGATTGATAAATACCTGCTTCTGATGTTTTCCGACAAAAGTATTCATAGGTTTTCCTTTCCCCCATTTCACATGATCTGAATGACTGCTACTTCACAAGTTCTTTATATTTTCTAAATCCTTATTTACTATGGAATTTTTCTTCTTTTGCCTAGTTCACTTTTTTGGGCTTCATAGTTAATTTTGGTGGAAATGAATGAAAATAATTTCAGGTATATGAAAGAACTGTTTTCCATTTTCTCCTGGCATTCAAGTATTCTAATGGCCCTAGGGTCCACTGCCCATTGGACATTTTAAAAACTATAACCATAACATACATGTGCCCTAAACCTACCAAAGGTTAAAAAGGAGAGGGAGAGAGTTAAGAGGGATTAATTCAGCAAAATTCCAATCTGGACAATGTTTGGGAGAAATCTTGGGGTAGGAAGAGGAAGTTTTTCTTTTCAGCAGCTTTAATTTTAACCCCTTTTAAGTATATATTACTCCAATAGTAACTTTTCTGCCTTTTTCCTCCCCTATACTTACAAGACAATAAAGTGGAAAAGAATTCTATTTCTTTCTACCATCACTTGAGTTCTAAACTGTTTGAAATAAGTTGATAATCTTCTTTACAAACGCAGAAAAAAAAATTCTGACCTCAACCATAATATATTGTTACAAATATAAATATATAAATATATATATATATATATATATTGCAATTGTAATATAAATATTAGGAAGGTGAGCACCTTTATTTTAGCCCCTAAGTCACTGAAAGCAATTACCCTATTATTCATAAACGGAACAGGAATAGGAAGAGAGGTTTCCCATCATATACTACTATATTAGTAGGTTTAATTAATGCAAGAAGCCACCTCTTCCACTTCTAACACAGTACTTGAGATATAACCAAAAAAAAAAAACTTGTTTTAATACAGAGCTAAATCCAAAAGCAAAAGAGAATTTTCCAAGTGCAAAAAAGTAGGAAACACTAAAAAAAAAAAAAAAAAACCCACAGTGGTGAAGGGGCACGTTAACAGAATTCATATCTCAGAACTACATACAAATAATGGAACAATCTGAAACAGAGACATTTTAAGAAAAAAGTATGACATTTTAAAGCATGCCTTTAATGTTCAAAGAGAAAACAAAGAAATAGGTTTCACTAAGCAAGAACAGGCATTGTAAAAGAAAAAAACTCCCACATTATATTTAGTTGTCACATTTCCTTAGTTTCCTCCAATCTCTGACAATGCCTTGGTATTCCCTAATTTTCATGACCTTGACTCTTGAAGAGTACTGATTGCTTTACCTTGTCAAATACATTTCATTTTGGTTTGGCCAATGTTTTCTTTTTTTTTTTTATAATTTTTTTATTTTTTATAAACATATATTTTTATCCCCAGGGGTACAGGTCTGTGAATCACCAGGTTTACACACTTCACAGCACTCACCAAATCACATGCCCTCCCCAATGTCCATAATCCCAACCCCTTCTCCCAAACCCCCTCCCCTCGGCAACCCTCAGTTTGTTTTGTGAGATTAAGAGTCACTTATGGTTTGTCTCCCTCCCAATCCCATCTTGTTTCATTTATTCTTCTTCTACCCACTTAAGCCTCCATGTTGCATCACCACTTCCTCATATCAGGGAGATCATATGATAGTTGTCTTTCTCTGCTTGACTTATTTCGCTAAGCATGATACGCTCTAGTTCCATCCATGTTGTTGCAAATGGCAAGATTTCATTTCTTTTGATGGCTGCATAGTATTCCATTGTGTATATATACCACATCTTCTTGATCCATTCATCTGTTGATGGACATCTAGGTTCTTTCCATAGTTTGGCTATTGTGGACATTGCTGCTATAAACATTCGGGTGCATGTGCCCCTTTGGATCACTACATTTGTATCTTTAGGGTAAATACCCAATAGTGCAATTGCTGGGTCATAGGGCAGTTCTATTTTCAACATTTTGAGGAACCTCCATGCTGTTTTCCAGAGTGGCTGCACCAGCTTGCATTCCCACCAACAGTGTAGGAGGGTTCCCCTTTCTCCGCATCCTCTCCAGCATCTGTCATTTCCTGACTTGTTGATTTTAGCCATTCTGACTGGTGTGAGGTGATATCTCATTGTGGTTTTGATTTGTATTTCCCTGATGCCGAGTGATATGGAGCACTTTTTCATGTGTCTGTTCGCCATCTGGATGTCTTCTTTGCAGAAATGTCTGTTCATGTCCTCTGCCCATTTCTTGATTGGATTATTTGTTCTTTGGGTGTTGAGTTTGCTAAGTTCTTTATAGATTCTGGACACTAGTCCTTTATCTGATATGTCGTTTGCAAATATCTTCTCCCATTCTGTCAGTTGTCTTTTGATTTTGTTAACTGTTTCCTTTGCTGTGCAAAAGCTTTTGATCTTGATGAAATCCCAGTAGTTCATTTTTTCCCTTGCTTCCCTTCCCTTTTGCGTTGTTCCTAGGAAGATGTTGCTGCAGCAGAGGTCGAAGAGGTTGCTGCCCGTGTTCTCCTCAAGGATTTTGATGGATTCCTTTCGTACATTGAGGTCCTTCATCCATTTTGAGTCTATTTTTGTGTGTGGTGTAAGGAAATGGTCCAATTTCATTTTTCTGCATGTGGCTGTCCAATTTTCCCAGCACCATTTATTGAAAAGGCTGTCTTTTTTCCATTGGACACTCTTTCCTGCTTTGTCGAAGATTAGTTGACCATAGATTTGAGGGTCTATTTCTGGGCTCTCTATTCTGTTCCATCGATCTATGTGTCTGTTTTTGTGCCAGTACCATGCTGTCTTGATGATGACAGCTTTGTAATAGAGCTTGAAGTCCGGAATTGTGATGCCACCAACGTTGGCTTTCTTTTTCAATATCCCTTTGGCTATTCGAGGTCTTTTCTGGTTCCATATAAATTTTAGCATTATTTGTTCCATTTCTTTGAAAAAGATGGATGGTACTTTGATAGGAATTGCATTAAATGTGTAGATTGCTTTAGGTAGCATAGACATTTTCACAATATTTATTCTTCCAATCCAGGAGCATGGCACATTTTTCCATTTCTTTGTGTCTTCCTCAATTTCTTTCATGAGTACTTTATAGTTTTCTGAGTATAGATTCTGTGTCTCTTTGGTTAGGTTTATTCCTAGGTATCTTATGGTTTTGGATGCAATTGTAAATGGGATTGACTCCTTAATATCTCTTTCTTCTGTCTTGCTGTTGGTGTAGAGAAATGCAACTGATTTCTGTGCATTGATTTTATATCCTGACACTTTACTGAATTCCTGTATAAGTTCTAGCAGTTTTGGAGTGGAGTCTTTTGGGTTTTCCACATATAGTATCATATCATCTGCGAAGAGTGATAATTTGACTTCTTCTTTGCCGATTTGGATGCCTTTAATTTCCTTTTGTTGTCTGATTGCTGAGGCTAGGACCTCTAGTACTATGTTGAATAGCAGTGGTGATAATGGACATCCCTGCCGTGTTCCTGACCTTAGCGGAAAAGCTTTCAGTTTTTCTCCATTGAAAATGATATTTGCGGTGGGTTTTTCATAGATGGCTTTGATGATATTGAGGTATGCGCCCTCTATCCCTACACTTTGAAGAGTTTTGATCAGGAAGGGATGTTGTACTTTGTCAAATGCTTTTTCAGCATCTATTGAGAGTATCATATGGTTCTTGTTCTTTCTTTTATTGATGTGTTGTATCACATTGACTGATTTGCGGATGTTGAACCAACCTTGCAGCCCTGGAATAAATCCCACTTGGTCGTGGTGAATAATCCCTTTAATGTACTGTTGAATCCTATTGGCTAGTATTTTGTTGAGTATTTTCGCATCTGTGTTCATCAAGGATATCGGTCTATAGCTCTCTTTTTTGGTGGGATCCTTGTCTGGTTTTGGGATCAAGGTGATGCTGGCCTCATAAAATGAGTTTGGAAGTTTTCCTTCCATTTCTATTTTTTGGAACAGTTTCAGGAGAATAGGAATTAGTTCTTCTTTAAATGTTTGGTAGAATTCCCCCGGGAAGCCGTCTGGCCCTGGGCTTTTGTTTGTTTGGAGATTTTTAATAACTGTTTCAATCTCCTTACTGGTTATGGGTCTGTTCAGGCTTTCTATTTCTTCCTGGCTCAGTTGTGGTAGTTTATATGTTTCTAGGAATGCATCCATTTCTTCCAGATTGTCAAATTTATTGCTGTAGAGTTGCTCATAGTATGTTCTTATAATAGTTTGTATTTCTTTGGTGTTAGTTGTGATCTCTCCTCTTTCATTCATGATTTTATTTATTTGGGTCCTTTCTCTTTTCTTTTGATAAGTCGGGCCAGGGGTTTATCAATTTTATTAATTCTTTCAAAGAACCAGCTCCTAGTTTCGTTGATCTGTTCTATTGTTTTTTTGGTTTCTATTTCATTGATTTCTGCTCTGATCTTTATGATTTCTCTTCTCCTGCTGGGCTTAGGGTTTCTTTCTTGTTCTTTCTCCAGCTCCTTTAGGTGTAGGGTTAGGTTGTGTACCTGAGACCTTTCTTGTTTCTTGAGAAAGGCTTGTACCGCTATATATTTTCCTCTCAGGACTGCCTTTGTTGTGTCCCACAGATTTTGAACCGTTGTATTTTCATTATCATTTGTTTCCATGATTTTTTTCAATTCTTCTTTAATTTCCCGGTTGACCCATTCATTCTTTAGAAGGATACTGTTTAGTCTCCATGTATTTGGGTTCTTTCCAAACTTCCTTTTGTGGGTGAGTTCTAGCTTTAGAGCATTGTGGTCTGAAAATATGCAGGGAATGATCCCAATCTTTTGATACCGGTTGAGTCCTGATTTAGGACGAGGATGTGATCTATTCTGGAGAATGTTCCATGTGCACTAGAGAAGAATGTGTATTCTGTTGCTTTGGGATGAAATGTTCTGAATATATCTGTGATGTCCATCTGGTCCAGTGTGTCGTTTAAGGCCTTTATTTCCTTGCTGATCTTTTGCTTGGATGACCTGTCCATTTCAGTGAGGGGAGTGTTAACGTCCCCTACTATTATTGTATTATTGTTGATGTGTTTCTTTGATTTTGTTATTAATTGGTTTATATAGTTGGCTGCTCCCACATTGGGGGCATAGATATTTAAAATTGTTAAATCTTCTTGTTGGACAGACCCTTTGAGTATGATATAGTGTCCTTCCTCATCTCTTATTATAGTCTTTGGCTTAAAATCTAATTGATCTGATATAAGGATTGCCACTCCTGCTTTCTTCTGATGTCCATTAGCATGGTAAATTCTTTTCCACCCCCTCACTTTAAATCTGGAGGTGTCTTCGGGCTTAAAATGTGTTTCTTGGAGGCAACATATAGATGGGCTTTGTTTTTTTATCCATTCTGATACCCTGTGTCTTTTGACAGGGGCATTTAGCCCATTCACATTCAGGGTAACTATTGAGAGATATGAATTTAGTGCCATTGTATTGCCTGTAAGGTGACTGTTACTGTATATGGTCTCTGTTCCTTTCTGATCTACCACTTGTAGGCTCTCTCTTTGCTTAGAGGACCCCTTTCAATATTTCCTGTAGAGCTGGTTTGGTATTTGCAAATTCTTTCAGTTGTTGTTTGTCCTGGAAGCTTTTAATCTCTCCTTCTATTTTCAATGATAGCCTAGTTGGATATAGTATTCTTGGCTGCATGTTTTTCTCGTTTAGTGCTCTGAAAATATCATGCCAGCTCTTTCTGGCCTGCCAGGTCTCTGTGGATAAGTCAGCTGCCAATCTAATATTTTTACCATTGTATGTTACAGACTTCTTTTCCCGGGCTGCTTTCAGGATTTTCTCTTTGTCATTGAGACTTGTAAATTTTACTATTAGGTGACGGGGTGTGGGCCTATTCTTATTGATTTTGAGGGGCGTTCTCTGAACCTCCTGAATTTTGATGCTCGTTCCCTTTGCCATATTGGGGAAATTCTCCCCAATAATTCTCTCCAGTATACCTTCTGCTCCCCTCTCACTTTCTTCTTCTTCTGGAATCCCAATTATTCTAATGTTGTTTCGTCTTATGGTGTCACTTATCTCTCGAATTCTCCCCTCGTGGTCCAGTAGCTGTTTGTCCCTCTTTTGCTCAGCTTCTTTATTCTCTGTCATTTGGTCTTCTATATCACTAATTCTTTCTTCTGCCTCATTTATCCTAGCAGTTAGAGCCTCCATTTTTGATTGCACCTCATTAATAGCTTTTTTGATTTCACCTTGGTTAGATTTTAGTTCTTTTATTTCTCCAGAAAGGGCTTTTATATCTCTTGAGAGGGTTTCTCTAATATCTTCCATGCCTTTTTCGAGCCCGGCTAGAACCTTGAGAATTGTCATTCTGAACTCTAGATCTGACATATTACCGATGTCTGTATTGATTAGGTCCCTAGCCTTCAGTACTGCCTCTTGTTCTTTTTTTTGTGTTGAATTTTTATGTCTTGTCATTTTGTCCAGATAAGAGTAAATGAAGGGGCAAGTAAAATACTAAAAGGGTGGCAACAACCCCAGGAAAATATGCTTTAACCAAATTAGAAGAGATCCAAAATCGTGAGTGGGGAGAAAGGGGATAAAAAGAGGTTCAAAAAGGAAGAAAGAAAAAAAAAAAACAAAAAGAAAAGAAAGAAAAAAAAAAGAAAAGAATTTTTAAAAAAAGAAAACACCTAAGAAAAATGTAAAAAAGAAAAAATATATATATTAGATAAACTAGTAAAAAATCGTTAAAAAAGAAAAAGGTAACAGTTAAAAAAAAAAATTTACCCGAAGGCGAGAAAAAAAAAAAATGAAAAAGAAAAAATCAAATTAACTGCAAGACTAAAAAAAATCCCAGGAAAAAAGCCATGAGTTCCGTGTTTGGCTTTCTCCTCCTCTGGAATTCTGCTGCTCTCCTTGGTATTGAAACCGCACTCCTTGGTAGGTGAACTTGGTCTCGGCTGGATTTCTTGTTGATCTTCTGGGGGAGGGGCCTGGTGTAGTGATTCTCAAGTGTCTTTGCCCCAGGCGGAATTACACCGCCCTTACCCAGGGCCGGGGTGAGTAATCTGCTCGGGTTTGCTTTCAGTAGCTTTTGTTCCCTGAGCGCTTTCCGTAGAGTTCCAGAGGACGGGGAATACAAATGGCGGCCTCCTGGTCTCCGGCCCGGAGGAGCCGAGAGCCCAGGGCCCCACTCCTCAGTGCGCCCTCAGAGAACAGCGCCCAGTTACTCCCGTCTGCCTGACCTCCGGCCGCGCTCCGAGCTCACCGAGCCTGCGACCGGTTCAAGGTAACACCGAGCTGCGAGCTTACTGTCGGCTCTGTCTCTGTAGCCGGCTTTCCCGTTCCAATACCCGCAAGCTCTGCGACACTCAGACACCCCCGATCCTTCTGTGACCCTGCGTGACCTGAGGCCACGCTGACCCCGCGTGGGTTTCGCCCCGGTTTAGCCTCTGGAGTGATGTCCCTCAGCGGAACAGACTTTTAAAAGTCCTGATTTTGTGCACGGTTGCTCCGCTGCTTGCCGGGAGCCGGCCCCTCCCCCCGGGGTCTATCTTCCCGTCGCTTTGGATTCACTTCTCCGCCGTTCCTACCTTTCAGAAAGTGGTTGTTTTTCTGTTTCCAGAATTGCTGCTGTTCTTCTCTTCGATCTGCCGATGGATTTTCAGGTGTTTGCAATCTTTAGATAAGCTATCTAGCTGATCTCCGGCTAGCTGAAGCAGTCTCAGCTTGCTACTTCTCCGCCATCTTGACTCCTCCCCCTGGCTAATGTTTTCTAATGACTGGACTAAGGTTATACATTTTTGGCAAAAATACAAAGAAATGATGCATCCTTTATCATGGGTTTCAAGATGTGAATATGTTTTGTTATTGTGATGTTCACCTTGATCACGGACTAAGATAAATTTTGGCAGGCTTCATCCCATTAAAATTACTATCTTTGTCTTTGTGATTAATGAAGATCTTGGAGAACATACTTTGAATCTATACTTTTCCTCAAATTTTCACTCACTAATTTTAGAATCAATTGGTGGATCTTTTTTTTTTTTAAGATTTTATTTATTTATTTGACAAAGAGAGATCACAAGTAGGCAGAGAGGCAGGCAGAGAGAGAGAGCAGGAAGCAGGCTCCCTGCTGAGCAGAGAGCCCGATGCGGGACTCAATCCCAGGACCCTGAGATCATGACCCGAGCCAAAGGCAGCGGCTTAACCCACTGAGCCACCCAGGCGCCCCAACTAATTTTAGAATCAATTGGTGGATCTTGTCTGCAACAATTATTACTGTGTTTAGCTAATGCTTATTTTCTACTTTCCTCAATCCATCCAACCTTCCACAGTTATTAACTGGAATTTACTATAAGTGAAAACTGTTCATTTCCCCATTTATATCTATATCAGTATGGACTCATGGATATTTACTTTATTATTCCATGGGTTATAATCCAATGATTTCATTATTTCTTTAGCTAAAATTGCTCCAGCTCTGGCCATTAGAACTCTTTCAGTATGGTTCTCAAGTTCTTTCACACTATCCCCCCATTTGTTTTCTTTAAGCGTTTTGTTACCTGGCATACATCAAGATGTTCCAGGCACCTTTACCAACCACTTCTCTAAGAAATGGAGAATCAGAAATAAAAAACTGGATCCTAGGTTTGTTCATTAGTCACTCTCAGTGGAAACAGCTAAGAAACATGCATAGTAACCAATATATATAATATCTCAGATTCCAAACCAACCAGAGTTCATTTTAGCCTTCTTCTTTCACTATTTGTGAGAAATCCAGTTTTTGTTATCTAAAACATATTTGCCTTTTTTTTTCAGTTAGAGTACACACAGAATTGTTAATCTATGCCCTTGTGACAAATATATTTATTGACTATATTATAGCATTAATGTGCAATTCTTTTTATCTTTACCATTACAGTATCCAATCAAGATGTTATTTTCTGAAACAACTTGGAATAAAGTTCTTTTCTTCCCCATCCCCTCTAATGTCACTCCTTCCTCACTAGTTCCCATATCCTCACTTTTTGGCACTCCTTTCCCACCTACCCCCTGTAGATTACCAATAATCACTTTGGTTTCCAGTTTATCCTCCCAATATTGATTCTACAAAAACAAGCAGATACACATGTACTGTCTCATATCTCTTTCTTTCTTACACAGAAGACCATATACTATACTCTTGTGTTTTATTTTTGTCATTTAACAGTATATTATCTCAGAAACACTCCATATTTGTTGATACAGACCATTCTCATTCTTTCTTTTTCAACACAGCCCCATTACTCTACTGAATGGATATATCACATTTTAATCACTTTTCTATGTATGGACATTTAAACAGTTTCCAATATTTCACAATTACATTGTATTACACTGCGGTAGTGAATATCTGTGTGTATGTATTTTTATATTGTTAGAGGTGTATCTAAATGGTAGAGTCCCAGAAACTGTTTTGCTGGGTCAAAAAGTAAATACACACACACACACACACACACACACATATATACACATATATGTGTGTATATATATGTATAGTATTTTTTTTTAAGATTTTATTTATTTGACACAGAGAGAGATCACAAGTAGGCAGAGAGGCAGGCAGAGAGGTAGGGGGAAGCAGGCTCCCTGCTGAGCAGAGAGCCCAATGTGAGGCTTGATCCCAGGACCCTGAGACCATGACCTGAGCTGAAGGCAGAGGCTTAACCCACTGAGCTACCCAGGTGCCCCCATATACAATATTTTTAAGTATTGCCACATTTCCCTTTGGAAGGGCTATAACAATTCACATTTTCACCAGCAATGTATGAGAGTACCATTTCTCCACAGCTTCACCAACAAAGTATATTGTCATATTTTAAAGTTTTTGCCATTTATAGGTATTATTTTAATTTGCATTTCTTTAATTATGAGTAAATTTGAACTTTTTTCCATATATTTTAGGCCATTACTATGTCTTATTTTTTTGTGAGTTATCTCTTCATATCTGATTCCCATTATATCAGACTTTTGTAATTTTGCCCTCAAATTTTTTGTTTTGAAAATCTCAAAACCACTGTTTATTATCAAGGTGAACTCTAGGCTTCATGACGGACTTATCAATAGAATTTCTGGTAGCAAGTATGAACACCAGGGCCCCCAAACTTTTTGAAGTCACTGACACAGGGATCAGCTACCTCCCAGCAGGGTTTGGTCATACTGAATGAAAATGGCTTTGAGCTCCTTCTCAGAAGTCTCATCAATGTATTTCTGATAATAAGGACCCCAGGGCTTTGGAGTTGTGCTAGCAGACTGTGCAAATCTGGGTCCCATGACCACTACCCTTCATACAGACTCAGATGCCCACCCCAAGAAATCATTCCCTGCCCAGAAGCAGAACAGATTCCAGTAGCTTGTACTGCTGTGTGCACTGCTGGATCATCTCCAGAGGCTGCCCATTCACCTGGATAAGGCTGCTGCCCCATCTGCAACCAGAGCTGTGGCCATCTGCTTGTGTCCAAGGACCTGCAGAGACTGCAGAAGGCCCTTGGACTGCACGGCTGCCAATGTAAGCAAAAACTCCTCACCACATGGTGCCACAACCAGAAAACCTTTTGTCCCTCAAATTTTAAGAGCTGTTTAAATATAAAAAATATTGTCCTTTTTATGTGGTATATATTGTGAATATTTTCTCCCAGTTTCTTCTTGACAAACTTTTATTTATAGGATTTTTTATTATCTAAGAATTTATTTTAGTGAAATTTATCAGTCTTTTGTTTTACTGCTTCTGTATTTTAAGTAACAGCAAGCCTTTTTCTACACCAAGATTATAGAGGAATTAACTCATAGTGGTGGATAAAGATAGCCATTTTTTTTAAAGATTTTGTTTTTTTTTTTTTAATATTTTATTTATTTATTTGACAGAGAGAGCTCACAAGCAGGCAGAGCAGCAGGCAGAGGCGGGGGAAGCAGGATCCCCCCTGAGCAGAGAGCCCGATGCAGGGCTCAATCCCAGGACGCTGAGATCATAACCTAAGCCAAAGGCAGAGGCTTAACCCACTGAGCCACCCAGGCACCCCAAAGATAGCCCTTTTAATAATAGTGCAATAAGGGACAAGTGGGCAGATTTGGAAAATGCTAAAAGTGGGTCACTCATTATTCCATGAAAAAGAAAGTAGATCATGTTTCAAAGAAGTTTCCAAAAACTTTCCAAAGTTTAGCAAAGTTGTAGGGTACAAAAGCAAAAATCAGTTCTGTTTTTATACACCAGTGCTGAATAACCTGAATAAAAAACTAAGAAAGCAATTCCATTTATAATAGCATCAAAATAATAAAATACTTAGGAATAAATCTAAGGAGGTAAGACATTTTATTTTTAAGATTTTATTTATTTATTTGACAGAAAGAAAGAGAATGAACACAAGCAGGGAGAGGGAGAAGCAGACTCCCCGCAGACCAGGAACCAGACACAGGGCTTGATCCCACAACCCTGGGATCATGACCTGAGATGAAGGCAGAAACAACCAACGAAGCCACCCAGGTGCCCCAGAAGGTAAGACTTTTAATGCTGAAAACCCTGTTGAAAGAAATTAAACAAGATCTAAATAAACGAAAAGACAATCATATTCACAGGCAGGAAGACTTAATATCTATAAGATGTCAATATTATCCAAAGCAATCTAAAGATTCAACACAATCCCTACCAAAAATCCAACAGCCTTTTTGGCAGAAATGAAAAAGCAGATCCTCGTTTTCATAAAAAATTGCAAGGAATCCTGAATAACCAAAATAATCTTGAAAAAGAGCAAAATTGGTGAACTCACATTTCCTAACTTTGAAACTTGCTACAAAGCCACAATAAGTAAAACAATACAATATGGGCATAAGAACAAACAAAAAGACCAATGGAACAGAAAGACCACATATGGTCAAATGATTTTCCTTTCTTTTCTTTTCTTTTTTAATATTTTTTTTTCTAAGATTTTATTTATTTATTTGACAGAGAGGAATCACAAGTAGATGGAAAGGCAGGCAGAGAGAGAGAGAGGGAAACAGGCTCCCCGCCAAGCAGAGAGCCCGATGCGGGACTCGATCCCAGGACCCCGAGATCAAGACCCCAGCCGATCAAGACCGGTTGAGCTGAAGGCAGCGGCTCAACCCACTGAGCCACCCAGGCGCCCCGTGGTCAAATGATTTTCAACAAGACCATTTAGTGGGAAAGGATGGTTTCTTCACATGGTACTGGGAAAACGTATATCTACATGCAGTATGAAGCTGGACCATAAACCACACCATATACAAAAATTAATTCAAAAATGGATCAGAGACCTAAATGTAAAAACTAAAATTACAAAAGTCTTAAAGAAAACATTGAGGAAAATGTTCATGGCATTGGGATTTGGTAACAATTTAATGAATACGACAACAAAAGTTAAAAAAAAATAAAAAACGGGTAAACTGGACTACATCTAAATCTAAAACTTCTGTGCCAAAGATTCAATCAATAGTGAAAAGGCAACCTACAGAATGGAATATTTGCAAACCACATACCTGATAAGGGGTAAATATCCAGAACATATAAAGAGCTCCTACAACTCTACAACAAAATACAAATAGCCTGATTTTTAAATGAGCAAAGGATTTACATAAATGTTTCTCCAATAAAAATATACACATGGACAAGGATTTGAAAAGATGCTCAATGTCATTAATCATTAAGGAAAGGCAAAACAAAACCACAATTATCAACTCACACCCATTAGGATAGCTACTAACCAAAGAAAATAACAAGTATCAGCAAAGATAAAGAGAAATTGGAACGCTTGAGCACAACTGTTGGGAATGGAAAATGGTGCAGGTCTCTATGGAAAACAATCATGTTAGCTTCTCAAAAAATTGAAAATAGAAATACCATATGATCCAATAATTCTACTTCTGGGAATATACGCAAAAGATCTGAAAACAGAGTCTCAAAGAGGTATTTATACACCCACATACACCCACATTCATAGCATCATTATTCATAACAGCCAAAAGGCAGAAACAATCCAAGTGTCCATCAACCAATAATGTATAAATAAAACATAATAATTGCATATAACAGAGTATTATTCAGCCTTGAAAAGAAAGGGAATTCTGACACATGCTACAACATACATGAACTGTGAAGACATGATGCTAATTAAAACAACCTGGTCACAGAAAGACAAATACTTTTACTTATGACATACCTAGAATAGTCCTATTCTTAGAGACAGAACATAGAATAGACCTTAGCAGGGGGCCAGAGTGGGGGCAGAAGGAATGGGAGTTGTTTAAGGTTATAGAGTATTCAGTTTTGGGAGATAAAAAGTTCTGGAGATTGATAGCACAAAGACGTGAAACTACTTAACACTACTGAACTACATACTTGAAAATGGTTAAGATGGCAAATTTCATATTTTTGTATGTTAACACAATTAACAATAAAAATCAAAGAAAAATTAAGTAAGTTGGATCTCATCAAAATTAAGATTTTTGTTCCTCAAAGGACACTATCAACAAAGTGAAAAGAGGGGACGCCTGGGTGGCTCAGTTTGTTAAGCAGCTGCCTTCGGCTCAGGTCATAATCCCAGGGTCCTGGGATCGAGTCCCGCTCCTTGCTTGGTGGGGAGCCTGCTTCTCCCTCTGCCTCTGCCTGCCTTTCTGTCTACCTGTGCTCGCTCACTCTCTCTCCCTTTGTCTCTGACAAATAAATAAATTTAAAAAAAAAATTTAAAAAAAAAAGTGAAAAGAGGGGCACCTGGGTGGCTCAGTGGGTTAAGCCTCGGGTCATGATCTCAGGATCCTAGAATCAAGCCCCACATTGAGCTCTCTGCACAGGAGGGAGCCTGCTTCCCCCTCTCTCTCTGCCTGCCTCTCTGCCTGCTTGTGATCCTTCTTTGTCAAATAAATAAATAAAATCTTAAAAAAAAAAAAAGTAGAAAGACAAATGGCAAAAAAATACTTGCAAATCATACTTCTGACAAAGCTTAATACAGAAAATATATAAAGAGCTTCTATAGCTTAAAAAACAACCAAAACAACACAATTAAATCCAATTTAAAATGGGCAAATGAGCTGAATAGACATTTCTCCAAAGAAGATATACAAATGGCCAATAAGCCCATGAAATGATGCTTAACACTGTTAGTCTTTAGGGAAATGCATATCAAAACCCAGTAAGGTGACACCTGGGTGGTTCAGTCAGTTAAGCGTCTGCCTTCAGCTCAGGTCATGATCCCAGGCTCCCGGGATCAAGTCCCACAACAGGCTCCTTGTTCAGTAGGGAGCCTGTTTCTCCTTCTGCCTGCCGCTCCCTCTGTTTGTGATCTCTCCCTCTCTGACAAATAAATAAAACAAAATAAAATAAATCTTTAAAAAATAAAACAACAACAAAAACCAGTAAGATTAACAGTTACACCTGCTAGGGTGGCAATATTTTTAAAAAAACAAAAAACAAACAGAAAAAGATATCAGGGGCACCTGGGTGGCTCAGTCAGTTAAACATTAGACTCAATTTCAGCTCAGGTCATACCTCAGGGTCATGAGATGGAGCCTGGAGTCAGGCTCCTCGCTGGGCATGGAACTTGCTTAAGATTTTCTCTGCCCCTCCCCCACCTCCTCCCATCTCTGCTTACACACTCTTTCTCTCTTAAAAAAAGGGAAAAAGGGTTGCCTGGGTGGCTCAGTGGGTTAAAGCCTCTGCCTTCAGCTCAGGTCATGATCCCAGGGTCCTGGGATCAAGCCCCACATCAGGCTCTCTGCTTCGCAGGGAGCCTGCTTCCTCCCCTCTCCCTCTGCCTGCCTCTCTGCCTACTTGTGATCTCTATCTGTCAAATAAATAAATAAAAGCTTTAAAAAAAAAAAAAAGAAAAAAATTGGAAAATCTAACAAATTTGGTAAGAATAAGAGAAATTAGAACCTCTGGGCCTTGCTTGTGGGAATGTAAAACAGCACAACCACTATGGAAAACAGTCTGGCATTTCCTCAAAAGGTTAAACTCAGAACTACCATATGACCCAGATATTCTACTCCTAGGTATATATCCAAAAGAACTGAAACCAGAGGTTTGAACAGATATCGCTACACCAATGTTCATTACAAGAACCCTAGCTATGGCCCATCAGCAGATGGATTAAAAAATGTGGTATATACATAAAATGGTAATTACTCAGACATAAAAAATAATGAAATTTAAATATATGCTACAATATGGGTAGACCTTGAAAACATTATAATTAATAAAATAAGCCAGACATAGAAGGACAAATATTATATGACCCCACTTTACATATGAGGTGCCTGGAATAGGTACATTTACAGAGATACGAAGGAGAGATTGCCAGGGATTGGAGGGAGGTGTGCAGGGGTGGGGCAGAGGTGTGGAGGAAGAGATTGTTTAATGGGTACAGGGTTTATGTTGGGGATGATAAAGTTTGAAGTAAAACAACAGTGATAGAAACACAGTATTGTGAATGTTTTTAATGCCACTGAATTGTACACTTACAAATGGTTAAAATGATAAATACATTATATATATTTTACCACAATAAAAAAAAGAAGTTCAACTTTACCCTAGTGGTCTGAAATACCGCCTTCGTCATATACTAACTTTTCATGTGAATTTGGGTCTAATTCTGCACTTTTTATTCTTCTCCACTGGTCTATTTGTCTCTGCCAGTCCCACAACAATGTTTTAATTACAGAGGCTCTATCATATATATATATAATTATTTTAATTAAGCAGGCTCCACAGGCCATGTGGGGCTTGAACTCACAATGCTGAAATCAAGAGTTGCATGCTCTACCAACTGAACCAGCCAGGTACCCTAAGGCTTTATATTAATTTTTATTTATTTTAATAGTACAGCTATCCAACCCTGATAGTTTCTGTTTTTCAGTATTTTCCTGGTTATTTCTAAAATCATTTTTATTGGGATGCCCAGGTGACACAGTCAGTTAAGCAATCAACTCTTGATTTTGGCTCAGGTCATAATCTCAGGGTCCTGAGATTAAGCCTCAAGTCAGGCTCTGGGCTCAGCATGGAGTGTGCTTGAGATTTTCTCTTCCTCTCCCTTTGCCCCTCCTTCTCATGCTCTTTCTCTCTAAAGTAAATAAATCTTTAAAAATAAATAAATAAAATATAATCACTTTTATTGAGATATAATTCACATCCCATACAATTTACGCATTTAAAATGTACAATTCAGTGGTTTGTTTTGTCTTTTTAAAGATTTTATTTATTTATTTGACAGACAGAGATCATAAGTAGGCAGAGAGGAAGGCAGAGAGAAGGGAAACAGGCTCCCTGCCGAGCAGAGAACCCAATGCAGGGCTCGATCCCAGGACCCTGGGATCATGACCTGAGCCGAGGCAAAGGCTTTAACCCACTGAGCCACCCAGGCGCCCACAATTCAGTGGTTTTTAGTACACTCATGTGATTGTGAATCTAATTTTTGTACATTTTTCCACCTCTAAAAGAAACTCTGTATCAATTAACGATTGTTTCCCATTCTCCCCCATCTCTTTCCCAGCCTTAAACCATTAATCTATTTACTATCCATAAATTTGCCTATGTGGACATTTTCTATAATTGGAATCATAAAAGTATATGATCTTTGTGACTGGCTTCTTGCACAAAGCACATTTTTGAGTCATTCATGTAGTAGCATAGAACAATACTTTTTACTGTCAGATATTATTCCATCATATGGATATACATTTGTTTTTCATCAGTTGATGGATATCAGGACTGTTTCTACTTTTTAGCTATTGTGAATAATGCTGCTAATAACATTCATGTATAAGTTTTTGCATCCACTTCTGTTTTCAACTCTCTTGAGTTTAAACCTAAGAGTGGAATTGTGGATCATAACTCTATATTTAATCATTTGAGGATTAAATCATTTGAGGATTGTTTTCAAAGTATCTGCACCATTTTGCATTCCTAAAAGCAGCATATGAGGGTTTCAACTTCTCTACTTCCTCATCAATACTTGTTATTTTCTCTTACTATTGCATCTTAGTGGTGTGAAGCAGTATCTTGTGATTTTGATTTGCACTTCCCTAATGACTAATAATGTTGAACATCTTTTGGTGTACTTACTGGGTCATTTGTATACCTTCTTTGGACAAATTCCTTCAAATCCTCTGCCTTTTTTTTTTTTTTAATTATTTATTTGACAGAGAGATCACAAGTAGGCAGAGAGGCAGAGAGAGGAGGAAGAAGGCTCCCGGCTGAGCAGAGAGCCCTATGTGGGGCTCGATCCCAGGACCCTGAGATCATGACCTGAGCTGAAAGCAGAGGCTTAACCCACTGAGTCACCCAGGCACCCCTCTGCCGTTTTTTAAAATTGGGTTATTTCTCTTTTTATTATTGAGGAGTAAGAGTATATTAGGAGGGTACCTGGGTGGCTCAGAGGGTTAAGCCTCTGCCTTCTGCTTAGGTCATGGTCTCAGAGTCCTGGAATCGAGCCCTGCCATTGGGTTCTCTGCTCAGCAGGGAGCTTGCTCCCCTCTCACTCTCTGCCTACTTGTGATCTCTCTCTCTCCCTCTCTGCCTACTTGTGATCTCTCTCTGAATCAAATAAATAAAATCTTAAAAGAAAAAAAAAGTATATATTAGGGATACAAGTCCCTTATCAGATATATGATTTAAAAATAGTTTTTCCCATTCTATGAGTTGTCTTGATATCATCTGCAGAAAAAAAAAAAGTTTTAAATTTTGATATAGCCCCATTTATTTACTTATTTATATCATTTGAGCTTTATATCTCATGTTTAAGAAACACTGCCTAACCCAAAGTCACTAAGATTTACTGTTAGCTTTCCTCTAGGAGTTTTATAGTTTTGTTAGCTCTTACATTTAGGTTTACAATATATTTTGATTAATTTTTTAAAGTTTTTATTTTAATTTATTTTAGAGATACAAAGTGAGAGAGAGAGTACACAGCAGAGTGAGAGGGAGAAGCAGACTCCATGTTGAGTCCAATGCAGGGCTTGATCCCACAACCCAGAGATCATGATTTGACCTAAAATCAAGAGTTGGATGCTTAACCAACTGCGCCACCCAGGCATCCCATATTTTGAATTAATTTTTATGTATGGCATGAGATAGGGTGCCAACTTCATTCTTTTGCATATCCAGCATGGTATATCAATACCATTTGTTGAAAAAACTATTCTTTCCGGGGCGCCTGGGTGGCTCAGTGGGTTAAGCCGCTGCCTTCGGCTCAGGTCATGATCCCAGAGTCCTGAGATCGAGTCCCGCATCCGGCTCTCTGCTGAGCGGAGAGCCTGCTTTCCTCTCTCTCTCTCTGCCTGCCTCTCTGCCTACTTGTGATCTCTGTCAAATAAATAAATAAAATCTTAAAAAAAAAAAAAAAACTATTCTTTCCCATTTTATTTCCTTAGACCTTTACTAAAAGTCAATTGACACATTTTGCGTGTTTATTTTTCCATATGAACCTTAAAATAAGCTTGTCTAACTCAATAAAACAACTTCTTAGGATTTTTATTAAAATTGCATTGGGGCACCTGGGTGGCTCAGTTGCTAAGCATCTGCCTTTGGCTCAGGTCATGATCCCAGGGTCCTGGGATCTAGCCCTGCATCGAGCCCCACAATGGGCTCCCTGCTCAGCCAGAAGCCTGCTTCTCCCTCTCCCACTCCCCTTGCTTGTATTCCCTCTCTCACAGTCCCTGTCTCTGTCAAAAAAATAAATAAAATCTTTAAAAAAAAATAAATTCTAAAGAATAAAATTGCATTGATTTCATAAATTAATTTGGGAGGATTAACATCTTTATGATGTTGAATCAACCTATTCAAGAACAAGGGATGTTTTACCATTTGCTTAAATCTGCTTCAGTGTCTTTTAGGGGTGTTTAAAATTTTCCTTGTATAAGTTTTAGGCCATTCTTACTAAATTTATTCCTAAAGATATAACTCTCCATGTTGTTATTGTAAATGGGCTTTTCTCTAACATTATGTTCAGTATAAGCTATTTCTATATATGAAAGCTGATTTTTTATGTTAAGTTTAAATCCTGATCCTTCACTCAATTCTTTTACTGTATTGAGGTACTTTTATTATTGATTTCCTGGAGTCCAGCGATACTATGATCTGCAAATAGATATTGTTCTACTTGTTCTTTACCACTTCTATGCTTCTTCTTGATTTCTCTTAACTAATTGTCTTGGCTACTTTACCTCTAACATAATGCAGAATAGTAGTGAATATAGTGACAATGTTTGCCTTGTTCCTGATATGAAACTGAAATGGAAATGCCTGTAGAGGTTTCCCATTTAAATAAGATACTACCTTGGGCGCCTGGGTGGCTCAGTGGTTAAGCCGCTGCCTTCGGCTCAGGTCATGATCTCAGGATCCTGGAATCGAGTCCCGCATCGGGCTCTCTGCTCAGCAGGGAGCCTGCTTCCTCCTCTCTCTCTCTCTGCCTGCCTCTCTGCCTACTTGTGATTTCTCTCTGTCAAATAAATAAAATAAAATCTTAAAAAAAAAAAAGAATTTAAAAAAATAATAATAAAATAAAATAAATAAATAAGATACTACCTTTAATGCTAAAATATATACTTCATCAAGTTAAGTAAGTACTCTTCAAATCCTATTCTCTTAAGTGTCTCTACCATGAATGGGTACTTAATTTTGCCAAAGGTTTTCTCAGAATCTGCAGAGATAATTTTATTGTTTTTTCTTTATATTTATTAACATGCTATATGATACTAATAGGTTTCCTTATATTGTATCAATCCTGCATTCCTGGAATAAATCCTGCCTTAGCACTTCTGCCTTTGTTTTTTCCTCTGCCTAGAATCTAATTTCTCTGATTTTCATATGTCTACCCCCTTCATCTATTCAGACCTTATAAAATATCTCCTCCTCAGAGATGCATTCCCTGGACCACTCAATCAAAAGTAACCTTCTAGTTAATCTATAGGACAGTACCCTATTTTAATTTCCTACCCAGAAGTTATTACTAGCTGATATTCTCCCCGTATATCCCATATGTATACTCCTATGCAAATATCTTCAACTGCTACAACAGTACTAAACCTGTCTTAGAAGTAGATTTATTGCTGTATGCCCAAGATATATAGTACCTGGCATATGTTAGGCACTCAACAGTTGTTTTCAATAAATCTACTATCATTATGGGCTCACTACTGATACAACATGTGATTTTATCATAGGAATAAAAAAGTAGTAAAAAAAACTCATCTTTGAATACACTTAGGGCATAAGTCTAGACTTCTCAACATCAAAGAGAAAGCTAGAAACTCAAACAAAATTGAAGTGGGCAATTTTTTAGATCGTCTAAATCAGCAAATCAAAAAAACCCTGCTAATTAAAAAATTATGATACTAGGGGCGCCTAGGTGGCTCAGTGGATTGAGCCGCTGCCTTCGGCTCGGGTCATGATCTCAGTGTCCTGGGATCGAGCCCCGCATCAGGCTCTCTGCTCAGCAGGGAGCCTGCTTCCCCCTCTGTCTCTGCCTGCCTCTCTGCCTACTTGTGATCTCTCTCTCTGTCAAATAAAATAAATAAAATCTTAAAAAATTATGATACTAAAATCAAGGTTTCCTTTCTTCCAATTAACATTTTCTAATTAAAATTTGTTATAAAATTTATCAGTAAAGGAGTTAACATTTAAGTTGGATGAAGAATAAATCAATGTAAATGACTTATTGTATCTAATAAAAACCAAAGGTACTGAGTATATAAGCCTGATGATTCACAAACCTGTACTCCTGGGGCAAATAATACATTATATGTTAATTAAAATAATTAATTAAAAAAGTATTCTTCAATAGATTTTAGTATTATAATTCCACCAGCCAAAAAAAATCTAACTCACAAAAATTAATTTTAACTTTATATAATGGAAACCATAAAAAACAGAAAGGTGGTAAACTCTCTCAATTACCTGTAAAAGGTGATGATTTCTCTGAGTATTTTACTTTTAGAAGTTTCCTATTAATAAATACATAACCACAGGGACAAGATTTACATGAAACAGGAACCTGGAGGGAAAAAAAAAGGGAAAAAAATATTACTGCTTTACTATTTATTAAACTTCTGAAGTACTTATTTGTCTTTTCAACTAAGCAATAACTTACTTGAAGGTAGAGATCACACTTTTATTAAAACTCCACCTCTTCATAAAAATTATTCAAGATAGGAAATCATACCCATCCCATTCCCCTAATCTTTATAGTTCCAAGCATATGGTAAATGTTTAATAACAACTAATGTGAGTGGCCACAGGAAGAATGTAAAGTAAATAAAAAACTATTTGCTGGCTGGGGTAGGAGTCAAGATGGCAGAGGAGTAGCAGACTGAGATGATATCAGGTAGCAGGAGTTCAGCTATATAGTTATCAAACCACTCCAAACACCCATAAACCCAACAGGAGATCAAAGAGAAGAGCAGCAATTCTAGAAACAGAAAATCGACCACTTTCTAAAAGGTAGGATGTGCAGAGAAGTGAATCTGAAGCAATGGAAAGACAGACCATGGGGGGAGGGTCCAGCTCCCAGCAAGTAGCAGGGCGACAAAGCAAAAAATCCAAACTTTTAGAAGTCTGCTCCACTGAAGGATATTGCTCCAGAGGTCAAGCGGGGGTGGAGCCCATGTGGGGACAGTATGGTCTCAGATCCCATGGGATCACAGAAGGATTGGGGGTGTCTGAGTGTAGCAGAGCTCGCAGGTATCAGAGCAGGGAAGCCAGCTACAGAGACAGAGCCGAGGAGTGAGCTCTCAGCTTGGGGTTACCTTAAACTGTAATCCGTGGCACAACTGGGCCACTGCTCTTCGAGCAGGGACCCCACAAGTGGCAGATCTGGGGAGACCCGCTTTCCTTCTCTGAAGGCAGGAATTTGCAGAGTTTGGAGACTCCAAATGGACCTGTGTGCCAGAGACGGAGGTGCTTGATCGCAGGTGGGTGAGCTCAGAGTCAGCCGAAGACTAGGGAGATGGAAGTGACTGAACGCTTTTCTCCAAGGGCACACTGAGGAGTAGGGCCCTGAGCTCTCAGCTCCTCCAGGCCAGAGACTAGAAGGCCACTATTTTCACTCCTGTGCTCCAGAGGTCTAGAGAAAGCATTCAGGGAACAAAAGCTCCCCAGAGCAAACAGGACAGATTACTGTAAGGGCAGCACAATTCCACCTCAGGCAAAGAGACATTTAGGAATCACTACAAAAGGCCCCGCCCAGTAGATCAGCAAGAACATCCAGCTAAGACCAAGCTCACTGATCAAAGAGAAGAGCGGAATTTCAGAGGAGGGGGAAGCAAAGGATGGAATTCGTAACTTTGTACCCATAATTCTTTAGTCTTGCAAAGTTAAATTTTTTTAATTTTATTTTTTTCTTATTCTAATTTTTTAACTTTTCCTCTTTAAAAGTTTTTTTTTAACTAGTTTATTATAACAATACCTTTCTTTAAAAAAAAAAAAAAACCTTTTTAAACCTTCACTATGATACTCATTTTATCCTTCATTGTATCTAACTTAATTTTTTGTATACTTATAAGGATTTTTCTTCTACAAAATTTTTGGGATACAAACTCTTCTAATAGATCAAAATATACCCTAAATCTAGCACAGGACTTTGTTCTCATCTCCAGGCTGAGCAAATTCTCTCCACTTTCTTTTTCTTTCTTTTTCTAACCAACTTATCAATACGCTTATTAGAATTTTTTTAAATTTTCATCTTTACAGTCATATTCCATCCCTTCATCATGTTTATCCTTATTTTTGTATATGATAAGTTTTTCTTTCTTTAAAATTTTAGGAGGTAGTTTCTTCTAAGAGACCAAAATACACCCAACATCAAGTGGGTGGCTCTGTTCTATTTACCAGTCTAATATATTTTTTTTAATTTTTCTTAAACTTCTTTTTACCCCCTTTTTTCTCCCCAATTGGGGTCTCTTCTGATTTGGATAGCATACATTTTTTCTGGGGTCTTTGCAACCCTTTTAGTATTTTATTCTCTTGTTCATATATTCTTATCTGCATAAAATGACAAGGCAGAAAAACTCACCAAAAAAAAAAAAAAAAAAAGAAAAAAAAGAAGAGACAGTACCAAAGGCTAAGGACCTAATCAATACAGACATTGGTAATATGTCAGATCTAGAGTTCAGAGTGACAATTCTCAAGGTGCTAGCTGGGCTCGAAAAAGGCATGGAAGATACTAGAGAAACCTTGTCTGGAGAAATAAAAGCCCTTTCTGGAGAAATAAAAGAACTAAAATCTAACCAAGCTGAAATCAAAAAAGCTATTAATGAGGTATAATAAAAAATGCAGACTCTTGGGTGCCTGCGTGGCTCAGTGGGTTAAGCCCCTGCCTTCGGCTCAGGTCATGATCTCAGGGTCCTGAGATTGGGTCCTGCATCAGGCTATGCTCAGCAGAGAGCCTGCTTTCCCCCTCTCTCTGCCTGCCTCTCTGCCTACTTGTGATCTCTGTGTGTCAAATAAATAAATATAATCTTTTAAAAAAAAATGGAGGCTCTTACCACTTGGATAAATGAGGCAGAAGAGAGAATTAGTGGTATAGAAGACCAAATGAAGGAGAATAAAGAAGCTGAGCAAAAGAGAGACTAACAACTACTGGAACATGGGGGGAGAATTCAGAAGATAAGTGAACCATAAGATGAAACAATATTAGAATAATTGGGATTCCAGAAGAAGAGAGAGACAGGGGGGCAAAAGATATATTGGAGATAATTATTCTGGAGAGTTTCCCTAATATGGCAAAGGAAACAAGCATCAAAATCCAGGAGGCACAAAGATCCCCCATCAAAATCTATAATAGGTCCACATCCCATTATCTAATAGTAAAACTTACAAGTCTTAGTGACAAAGAAAATCCTTAAAGAAGCCAGGATAAGAAGTCTGTAACATACAATGGTAACAATATTAGATTGGCAGCAGACTTATCCACAGAGACCTGGCAGGACAGAAAGAATTGGCATGATATATTCAGAGCACTAAACAAGAAAAACATGCAGCCAAGAATAGTATATCCAGATAGACTATCATTGAAAATAGGAGAAATAAAAAGCTTTCAGGACAAAAAAAAACCTAAAAGAATTTGTAAACACCAAACCAGCCCTATAGGAAATATTGAAAGGGGTCCTCTAAGGAAAGATAGTCTAAAAGTAGTAGGCCAGAAAGGAACAGAGACAATATACAGTAACAGTCACCTTACAGGAAATACAATGGCACTAAATTCATATATTTCAATAGTTACCCTGAATATAAATGGGCTAAAAACCCCAATCAAAAGACACAGGGCACCAGAATGGATAAAAAACCAAAACCCATCAATATGCTCTCTACAAGAAACTCATTTTAGACCCAAAGATACCTCCAGATTTAAAGTGAGGGGGTGGAAAACAATTTACCATGCTAATGGACATCAAAAGAAAGCTGGGTTGGCAATTCAGACATTTAGATTTTAAGCCAAAGACTATAATAAGAGATGAGGAAGAACACTATATCATACTTAAAGGGTCTATCCAACAAGAAGATCTAACAATTTTAAATATCTGTGCCCCTAACATGGGAGCAGCCAACTATATAAACCAATTAATAACAAAATTAAAAAAACACATGAACAATAATACAATAATAGTAGGGGACTTTAACAGCCTCCTCACTGAAATGGACAGATCATCCAAGCAAAAGATCAATAAGGAAATAAAGGCTTTAAATGACACTCTGGATCAGATGGACATCACAGATATACTTAGCACATTCCATCCCAAAACAACAGAATACACATTCCTCTCTAGTGCACATGGAATATTCTCCAGAATAGATCACATCCAGAATATTCTCCAGAATAGGTCTCAACCAGTACCAAAAGATTGGGATCATTCTCTGCATATTTTCAGACCACAGTGCTCTGAAGCTGGAACTCAATCACAAGAAGAAAGCTGGAAAGAACCCAGATACAAGGAGGCTAAAGAGCATCTTACTAAAAACCAAATGGGTCAACCAGGAAATTAAAGAAGAATTGGAAAAATTCATGGAAACAAATGATAATGGATACACAACTGTTCAAAATCTGTGGGACACAGCAAAAGCAGTCCTGAGAGGAAAATATATAGCGATACAAGCCTTTCTCAAGAAACAAGAAGGGTCTCGGGGCGCCTGAGTGGCTCAGTGGGTTAAAGCCTCTGCCTTCGGCTCAGGTCATGATCCCAGGGTCCTGGAATCAAGCCCTGCATTGGGCTCTCTGCTCGGCGGGCAGCCTGCTTCCTTTCCTCTCTCTCTCTCTGCCTGTCTTTCTGCCTACTTGTGATCTCGGTCTATCAAATAAATAAATAAAATATTAAAAAAAAGAAAAGAAAAGAAGCAAGAAGGGTCTCCAATATACAACCTACCCCTACACCTAAAGGAGCTGGAGAAAGAACAGCAAAGAAAGCCTAAACCCAACAGGAGAAGAGAAATAATAAAGATCAGAGCAGAAATCAATGAAATAGAAACCAAAAAAACAGTTGAACATACCAAGAAACTAGGAGCTGGTTCTTTGAAAGAATTAATAAGATTGATAAACACCTGGCCAGACTTATCAAAAAGAAAAAAGACCCAAATAAATAAAATCATGAATGAAAGAGGAGAGATCACAACCAACACCAAAGAAATACAAACAATTTTAAAGAACATATTATGAGCAACTATACACCAGCAAATTTGAAAATCTGGAAGAAATGCATGCATTCTTAGAGACATATAAACTACCACAACTGAATCAGGAAGAAATAGAAAACCTGAACAAAACCATAACCAGTAAGGAGATGGAAGCAGTCATCAAAAATCTCCCCAAAAGCAAAAGCCCAGGGCCAGATGGCTTCCCAGGGGAAATATACCAAACATTTAAAGAAAAATTAATTCCTATTATCCTGAAACTGTTCCAAAAAATAGAAATGGAAGGAAAACTTCCAAACTCATTTTATGAGGCCAGCATTACCTTGATCCCAAAACCAGACAGACCCCATCAAAAAAAATAAAATTACAAACCAATATCCTTGATGAACACAGATATAAAAAATTCTCACCAAAATACTAGCCAATAGGATCCAACAGTTCATAAAAGGATTATTCACCACAACCAACTGGGATTTATTCCAGGGCTGCAAGGTTGGTTCAACATCTGCAAATCAATCAATGTGATACAATACATTAACAAAAGAAAGAACAAGAACCATATAATACTCTCAATAGATGCTGAAAAAGCATTTGACAAAGTACAGCATCCTTTCTTGATCAAAACTCTTCAAAGTGTAGGGATAGAGGATACATACCTCAATATCATCAAAGCCATCTATGAAAAACCCACCGTGAATATTATTCTCAATGGAGAAGAACTGAGAGCTTTTCTGCTAAGATCAGGAACTCGGCAGGGATGTCCATTATCACCACTGCTATTCAACATAGTACTAGAAGTCCTAGCCTCAGCAATCAGACAACAAAAAGAAACTAAAGGTATCCAGATCAGCAAAGAAAAAGTAAAACTATCACTCTTTGCAGATGACATGATACTTTATGTGGAAAACCCAAAAGACTCCACTCCAAAACTGCTAGAACTTGTACAGGAATTCAGTAAAGTGTCAGGATATAAAATCAATGCACAGATATCAGTTGCATTTCAGTGCACAACAAGACAGAAGTAAGAGAAATGAAGGAGTCAATCCCATTTACAACTGTATCCAAAACCATAAGATACCTAGGAATAAACCTAACCAAAGAGGCAAAGAATCTGTACTCAGAAAACTATAAAGTGCTCATGAAAGAAATTGAGGAAGACACAAAGAAATGGAAAAATGTTCCATGCTCATGGATTGGAAGAACAAATATTGTGAAAATGTCTATGCTACCTCAAGCAATCTACACATTTAATGCAATCCCTATCAAAATCCCATCCATTTTTTTCAAAGAAATGGAACAAATAATCCTAAAATTTATATGGAACCAGAAAAGACCTTGAATAGCCAGAGGAATGCTGAAAAAGAAAGCCAAAGTTGGTGGCATCACAATTCAAGACTTCAAGCTCTATTACAAAGCTGTCATCATCAAGATAGTACGGTACTGGCGCAAAAACAGATACATAGATCAGTGGAACAGAATAGAGAGCCCAGAAATAGACCCTCAACTCTATGGTCAACTAATCTTTGACAAAGCAAGAAAGAATGTACAATGGAAAAAAACAGTCTCTTCAACAAATGGTGTTGGGAAAATTGGACAGCCATGTGCAGAAAAATGAAACTGGACCATTTCCTTACACCACACACAAAAATGGACTCCAAATGGATGAAAGACCTCAATGTGAGAAAGGAATACATCAAAATCCTTGCAGAGAACACAAGCAGCAGCCTCTTCGACCTCAGCCTCAGCAACTTCTTCCTAGAAACGTTGCCAAAGGCAAGGGAAGTAAGGGCAAAAATGAACTATTGGGACTTCATCAAGATCAAAAACTTTTGCACAGCAAAGGAGACAGTCAGCAAAACCAAAAGACAACTGACAGAATGGAAGAAGACATTTACAAACGACCTATCAGATAAAGGGCTAGTATCCAAAATCTATAAAGTACTTATCAAACTCAAAACCCAAAGAACAAATAATCCAATCAAGAAATGGGCAGAGGACACGAACAGACATTTCTGCAAAGAAGACATCCAGATGGCCCACAGACACATGAAAAAGTGCTCCACATCAATGGACATCAGGGAAATACAAGTCAAAACCACAATGAGATACCATCTCACACCAGTCAGAATGGCTAAAATTAACAAGTCAGGAAATGACAAATGCTGGTGAGGATGCGGAGAAAGGGGAACCCTCCTGCACTGTTGGTGGGAATGCAAGCTGGTACGGCCACTCTGGAAAACAGCATGGAGGTGTCTCAAAAAGTTGAAAATAGAGCTACCCTATGACCTAGCAATCATGCTACTGGGTATTTACCCTAAAGATACAAATGGAGTGATCCAAAGGGGCACATGCACCCAAATGTTTATAGCAGCAGTGTCCACAATAGCCAAACTATGGAAAGAACCTAGATGTCCATCAACAGATGAATGGATAAAGAAGAGGTGCTATATATATCCAATGGAATACTATGCAGCTATCAAAAAATGCAATCTTGCCATTTGTGACAATGTGGATGGAACTAGAGGGTATTATGCTGAGTGAAATAAGTCAATCAGAGAAAGACAATTATATGATATGAGGATTTTGAGAGGCAAAGTGGGAGGCTTGGGGGGTAGCAAAGAGTAAATGAAACAAGATGGGATCAGGAGGGAGACAAACTATAAGAGACTCTTAATCTCACAAAACAAACTCAGGGTTGCCTGGGGCAAGGGAGAGAAGAAGGTGGTTGGGTTATGGACACTGGGGACAGTATGTGCTATGGTGAATGCTGGGAAGTGTGTAAGCCTGATGATTCACACAGCTGTACCCCTGGGGCTAATAATACATTGTATGTTAATTTTTTTAAAGGTAATTTTAAAAAAACCTATTTGCTAAAATGTCAGTCTCAGAATAGTTACAACATGGATTAGGGTAGGAAAAAGTGACTAGGAAATTATTACATTAATCCTAGGATGAGAGGCTGTTGGCCTGTTCTGCAATGCTGGCAGGGGAATGTATTTCCAAAAAAAAAAAAAAAACCAAAAACCACATAGAGTATATTTGACAGACATTTTTTTTTTTTTAAGATTTTATTTATTTATTTGAGAGAGAGAGACAGTGAGAGAGAGCATGAGCGAGGAGAAGGTCAGAGGGAGAAGCAGACTCCCCATGCAGCTGGGAGCCTGATGTGGGACTCGGTCCCGGGACCCCGGGATCATGACCTGAGCTGAAGGCAGTCGTCCAACCAACTGAGCCACCCAGGCGTCCCTTGACAGACATTTTAAAGGGAGGAAGAAACAAGAAGTAGACACAAATTGATTACTAATGATAAAATAGAATTGAAAACTTGTGATTTCTTTTCTCATCTACCAGTTTTTGAGTATGTTGTTTAATTTCTACAAATTCTTTAAATTTTCTAGTTTTCCTTTGTTGTTGATTTCTAACTTTATTCTGCTGTGGTTGTAGAAGATACTTTAAATGGTATCAGTCTTAAAAAAAAAAAATGGTATCAGTCTTAAAAAATTAACTGTGGGGGCACCTGAGTGGCTCAGTCATTGGGCGTCAGCTCAAGTCGTGATCCCAGCGTCCTGGGAGCAAGCCCTGCATCAGGCTCCCTGTTAGGTGGGAAGCCTGCTTCTCCCTCTCCCACTCCCTCTGTGTTCCCTCTCTCACTGTGTGTGTCTCTCTCTCAAATAAATAAATAAATAAATAAATAAATTAACTTTGATTCTCACCTTATGCCACATACAAATATGGACTACAGACCTACATGAAATATTTTAAACTATTAAACTTCTAGAAAATTAAAAAAAAAAAACTGCTTTCAATAGTTTGAACACGAGAGAAGAAGAGGGCCAGTACTAATTCCTGGCAAGGAATCATTTACAATAGCCAGTTTGAGGGAAAGGAACATGGAAAACTATAAAATAGGTGCCAGACATAGGTTCTCCTAGTCCCCGGCAGAGGAAAGACCCTGAACAAATCTCATAAGCCCTGCAGTTTTCTGTTTTCTTTTCTAAGGTCTTTACTGAGTAGTCTGTGATCTTCACATAGTTTTAAGTGAAAAAATGATTATCATTTGACAGCTTTATTGTTATAATAAACATATAATAAACTATACATATTTAAAACGTACAATTTGACATGTTTTGACAATTGTATATGCCCATGAAACCATCACCATCAAGATAGTCAATATATCCATCATCCCTAGGTTTCTTCATATGCCTTTGTAATCTACCTCTCCTTAGCATCCCCCTCAATATCCCCAAGCAACTACTGATCAGCCGGCACTATAGATCAGTTTGAATTTTCTAGAGTTTTATGTAAATGGAATCTTAAGTACATGCTCTTTCTTTGTTTAGCTTCACTTAGCATAATTATTTTGAGATTTGTCCATGTTTTTGCATATAACAAGTTCTTTCCTTTTATTGCTGATTACTATTCCATATGAAGATATACCACAGTTTATCTGTACATGTTGACTGTTTTCAGTTTTTAGCTATTACAAATAAAGCTACTATGAACTTCCATGCAAAAGTCTTTGTGTATATGTATATATATTACACACACATGTGTACACACACACACATTCTTTTCTCTTGAATAAATAGTTAAAAGTGGAAATGGTTGGATCAGTAGACAGGTATAACTTTTTAAGAAAACTGCCAAACTGGGGTGCCTGGGTGGCTCAGTGGTTAAACGTCTGCCTCCAGCTCTGGTCATGATCCCAGGATTCTGGTCATGATCCCAGGATTCTGGGATCAAGCCTCACATGATGGGGTTCTCTGCTCAGCAGGGAGCCTGCTTCTCCTCTCCCTCTGCTTGTGTTCTCTGCCAAATAAGTAAAATTTCTAAAAAAGAAAGAAAGAAAACTGATCAACTATTTCCCAAAGAGGCTGTACCATTTTATATTCTCACCAGCAGTGTGTGAGATGTCCAGTTCCTCCACATCCTCATCAATATTTGGCATGTTCTTTTTTAGTTATTCCAGTAGGGTCTCACTATGGTAATACACATATCCCTAATGACTAATGATGTTGAACATTTTTCTATAAGCTTATATGCTGTCTATAAGTCTACTCTGGTGAAGTATCTATTCAAATTTATGTCTTTTTTTTTTAATTTTTTCAATTTATTTTCAGAAAAACAGTATTCATTATTTTTTCACCACACCCAGTGCTCCATGCAGTACATGCCCTCTATAATACCCACCACCTGGTACCCCAACCTCCCACCCCCCAGCCACTTCAAACCCCTCAGATTGTTTTTCAGAGTCCATAGTCTCTCGTGATTCACTTCCCCTTCCAATTTACCCCAACTCCCTTCTCCTTTCTAACACCCCTTGTCCTCCATGATATTTGTTATGCTCCACAAATAAGTGAAACCATATGATAATTGACTCTCTCTGCTTAACTTATTTCACTCAGCATAATCTCTTCCAGTCCCGTCCATGTTGCTACAAAAGTTGGGTATTCATCCTTTCTGATGGAGGCATAATACTCCATAGTGTATATGGACCACATCTTCCTTATCCATTCGTCCATTGAAGGGCATCTTGGTTCTTTCCATAGTTTGGCAACCGTGGCCATTGCTGCTATAAACATTGGGGTACAGATGGCCCTTCTTTTCACGACATCTGTATCCTTGGGGTAAATACCCAGGAGTGCAATTTCAGGGTCATAGGGAAGCTCTATTTTTAATTTCTTGAGGAATCTCCACACTGTTCTCCAAAGAGGCTGCACCAACTTGCATTCCCACCAACAGTGTAAGAGGGTTCCCCTTTCTCCACAACCTCTCCAACACATGTTGTTTCCTGTTTTGTTAATTTTGGCCATTCTAACTGGTATAAGGTGATATCTCAATGTGGTTTTAATTTGAATCTCCCTGAGGGCTAATGATGACGAACATTTTTTCATGTGTCTGATAGCCATTTGTATGTCTTGATTGGAGAAGTGTCTGTTCATATCTTTTTTAATAGGGTTGTTTGTTTTCTTTCTTTGAAAGCCCTTTATGTATTCTGGATACAAGTTCTCTAGGACATATATATGCTTTGCAAAGGTTCTTATTTGTTCGTATCTTCTTTTCTTTTTCTAAACAGTGATTTTCTTTCTTTTTTTTTTTAAGATTTTATTTATTTATTTGAGAGAGAGACAGTGAGAGAGAGCATGAGCAAGGAGAAGGTCAGAAAGCGAAGCAGACTCCCCATGGAGCTGGGAGCCCGATGTGGGACTCAATCCCGGGACTCCGTCCTGGAATCATGACCTGAGCCGAAGGCAGTCGTCCAACCAACTGAGCCACCCAGGCGTCCCTAAACAGTGATTTTCAAAGCAGAGTTTTCATTTTGATTAAGTCCAATTTACCATTTTTTTTCTATTATAGGTCATGCTTTTGGTGTTTTAACACCAAACAATTGCCTAACTTAAGTTCACAAAGATTTTTTTAGTATTTTCTGGAAGTTTCATAGTTTAAAATTTTTCATGTAGGTCTACAAATCCATCTTGAAATATCATTTGTATATGGCACGCGTAAGAATTAAAGTTCTTTTTTTTTTTTTTTAAGAATTATTTACTTGGAGAGAGAGAGAATGGGGGAAAGGGCAGAGGAAGAGGGAGAAGGAGAGAGAAACCTAAGCAGACTCTTCACTGAGCACAGAGCCTGACACTGAGTGCAGAGCCTGACATGGGGCTCAATCTCACCTGAGCCATTACCACTGAGATCACAACCTGAGCCAAAACCAAGAGTTGGATGCTTAACTGACTATGCCACCCACGTGCCCCAAGTTCATTTTTTTAGATAGATGTCAAAGTAACTTCTCCAAACACAACATGACAAAGTTAGACACAGAAAGGAAAACTAGAAAATTCAAAAAATTTTAGAAATTAAGCAACATACTCTGAAATAACCAATGGGTTAAAAAAACAAATCATAAGGAAAAATAGAAAATACATAGAGATGACTGAAAACAAAAATATAACCTACCAAAACTCAGAGGACACAGTGAAAGCAATGTTAAGCAGGAAAATTATAGAGCTGTAAAAGCTTATATTAAGAAAGATCGCGGGGTTCCTGGGTGTCTCAGTGAGTCTCAGTGAGTTAAAGCCTCTACCTTCGGCCCAGGTCATGATCCCAGGGTCCTGGGATTGAGCCCCGCATCAAGCCCCACATCCGGCTCTCTGCTCAGTGGGGAGCCTGCCTCCCTTTCTCTCTCTGCCTGTCTCTCTGCCTACTTGTGATCTCTGTCAAATAAATAAATAAAATCTTAAAAAAAATAAAAAATAAAGATAATCTCAAATCAACAATCTAACTTTACAACTTAAAGAACCAGAGGGGCGCCTGGGTGGCTCGGTGGGTTAAAGCCTCTGCCTTCGGCTCAGGTCATGATCCTAGGGTCCTGGGATCGAGCCCTGCATCGGGCTCTCTGCTCAGTGGGGAGCCTGCTTCCCCGTCTCTCTCTGCCTGCCTCTCTGCCTACTTGTGATCTCTCTGTTTCTGTCAAATAAACAAAAATCTTAAAAAAAAAAAAAAGAACTAGAAAAAGAAGAGCAAACTAAACCCAAGCCAACATAAAGAGGGAAATATTAATATGAGAGATAAGCAAAATAGAGAATAGAGAAATAATAAAGAAAATCAATAAAACAAAAGTTGGTTTCTTTGAAAAGATGAACAAAATTGACAAGCCTTTTGCTAGAGACAAAAAAAGAGGGAAGACTTTATTACAGATATACCTTATTTTTTTGCACTTTGCTTCATTGTGCTTCACAGATACTCTGGGTTTTACATATTGAAGATTTATGGCAACATTTCGTAGAGGAAGTCTATCACCACTATTTTTCCACCACATCTGCTCACTTTGTATCTTTGTCATGTTGCGGTAATTTTTGAAATATTTCAAACTTTTTCATCATTATCTTGGTTATAGTGATCTATGATCAGTGATCTTTGATGTTACTATTTTAATTATTTTGGAGTGCCAGGAAACACACCTATACAAGACAGAAAACTTAATCTATAAATGTGTGTGTTCTGAATACTCTACCAATTGGCCATTCCGTTTGCCTTCTTCTCCTCAGGCCTCCCTGTACTAAGAAGCAGCAATATTGAAATTAGGCCAGTTAATAACCCTACGAAGGCTTTTAAGTATTCAAGTTAAAGGAAAAGGCACACATTTCTCATTTTAAAATCTAAAGTTAGAAATGATTAAGCTTAGTACAAAAGGCATGTCAAAAGTCAAGCAAGGCCGAAAGTTAGGCTTCTTACGCCAAACAGCCAAATTATAAATGAAAAAGAAGATTTCTTGAAGGAAATGGTGCTGCTCCAGTGAACACACAAATGATAAGAAAGTGAAACCGCCTTATAGTTGATACGCAGAAAATTTTGTTGGTTTGGAAAAAAAAAAAATCAAACCAGCCACAAAATTCTTAAGCCAAAACCTAATTCAGGGCAAGGGCTGAACTTCATTCAAGTCTATGAAGGCTGACAGAAAGAAAATTAGTGGTTGCTAGTAGCTAGGGACTAGGTGGCATTGAGAATGACTGTTTGTTTAATGGAAACAAGGTCTCACCTCTGGAATTCGATAGCGGTAATGGTTGTACAATGCTGTAAAAATATTAATGCCACTGAAGTAGACTCTTTAACATGGTTCAAATGGTGAATTTTATCTTTTTTACCACAATAAAAAATATCAATTGTATTTCTATACATAATGAAATTGATAAAACAAAAATTTTATTTTTTTTAAAGATTTTATTTATTTATTTGACAGAGATCACAAGTAGGCAGAGAGGCAGGCAGGGAGACAGGAGAGAGGAGGAAGCAGGCTCCCTGCTGAGCAGAGAGCCCGATGTGGGGCTCGATCCCAAAACCCAAGGATCATGACCTGAGGCGGAGACAGAGGCTTAACCCACTTGAGCCACCCAGGCACCCCTGCTGCGGCCCTTTTTGTCACCGCACGCATCTAATGAGAACAAAGCAACCCTGCATGGCAGGAGGGGCGTTCGGAGCCAGGAGCCTGGAGCCTGGACTCGGGAGTCGGGCACACTGGGCATTTTCGTCGCGGCAGATGGGGACTGAAGGGGCCGTACTCGTCCACTTAGGCCACTGTCCCCACACTCCCGCCGCTGTCACCCAGAGCCGGCCAGGCGACTCTGGGAGGCTCCGGACAGGGCGCCCGGTCCTCTCCCGACAAACCCACGCCTCCCTCCCGCGCCACGGGCTGCAGGACACACACAGTTGTCCGGCTAACGCCTCCAGGTGGGGACCAGCCACTGCAACCCGGGAGTCCCCCTGGCATCCCCTCGGCTCAGCCCGGCCTCCCAGCATGGACACCGAGCCCACGGGCCAGACCACCCGGCGAGGCGGCCTCTCCACAGCCAACCGCCGCCGACAACGGCCGCCTGCCCGCGGTCCCGCCCCGCCGGCCCCCGGCGCCCACCTGTTGGTCGCACTCGGGGCACGATTGGTGGCCATCTTCACTTTCTTGGCTCTAGTTGCAGACATGCTCTTCTCCAGCGGCGGAGGCAGCAGCTCCGGCTCCTCCGGCTCCTCCCCTAGTACCTCAGCGGCCCAGCCTCCACCGGCCGGGTCCCCACAGCCCAGACCCAAGCTTGAAGGGGAGCGCGCGCGTGTGCGCGAGCCCGGGCGGAGCCTGAGAGCAGCGTGGGCGGGGCAAGGCGTGCACCCGCCGCGGCCACGGGCCTCTCGCGCCTGCTCCGCGGGACCGCGAAGCGCGCTCCCACCGGCACCGCTCAGGTCCTCGAGAGCTTCCAGATTCTTACGAGAGGAGACCTCCCGCACCGTCCGGCGGCGCGGTTATAGCCACGCCTTCTCACGGCCCCGCCGACGGCGTGGGGGCGTGGTTGGGGCGGGACTCGGCCGTAACGGGCGTCGGGTTTGACCAACGAATGCACAGAAGGGCGGGCCTGGTGCGGGGCACGCCCCCTCCCCGGGAGGAAGGAGAACGTGAATCAAAGAGGTGGAAGGGAAAGTGCTTACACAGGTCCTGGCATTTAATACACTTAAAAATGCCAGCAACTTTAATCATTGAGAGACTGTAACAGACATCTTGTTAACGGTGTGGACCTAGGGTCAGATATTGAAAATTCATTCATTTATTTAATTAAGGCCCACTGTCAGGCAAATTAAAGGCAGAAGAGCACACTTTAGGTATTTAGAACTAGTACTTACTGTCCACGATGAAAGACCACTTTTTAAAAATCCTTCGGTCACTGATAGTTAACTAAATTAAGGTTAAAAAAAGTTACACATAGAGGCGCCTGGGTGAACTCAGTGGGTTAAGCGTCTACCTTCTGCTCAGGTCGTGATCCCAGGGTCCTGGGACAGAGCCCTGCTCGGCGGAGAGCCTGCTTCTCCCTCTCCTGCTCTTCCCCTGCTTGTGCTTTCTCTCTTTCTCTTCCTCTGTCAAATAAATTAATTAAAAGTAAATTACTCATAGATTGGAGAAAACTATACAAAACGCAATTTCATTTTTAAATGTGAAATTCAACGACATAAAATTACATTTCAACAATCAGAACAGAGAGGAAATAATTTAAGAAACTGTATACTTTGTTTAGAGAAAATTTGTCAATTGACATTTGTTACAGTGAATGGCTGTTACCCTAAGTTTTTGTTCTACAATCGTAACTAAAGCAGATATGAGTGAAATTCTATTCCCTTATTAAATGCCTGTAAGCACACTTGGAATGAATACATTGAGCATAAATATTTAAAGATTTCAGTGACAAATGATACTGTTTCTTGTTTGGTCATTAATCTAAACTAGGTTGGGTTGATAAAAGCATTACTTACAAAGGAAAATTTATGTCTATACTAGTTCTAAGTTCTCATCGTAAAAAAAACAATCTCATGGAGGTAGGTTAATGGAAATGGAAGAATAGATTTTAAAGCAGCTTCAGTAAATTCATGGTTCATTCTTTTTTTTTTCTTCATTTTTTTTCATCATATTTCATTCTTAACCTTTACTAAAAATGAACTGATGATGTATTTTCAAAATTCATATTCAGTCCTCATAAGTGGCTAGGTCCAACAGTTTATCCCATACAGTAATAATTAAAATTTTAAATACCTTTTAATAAAAGAAATGTGTTCCAGATCTACGATTTTGCTTTGCAGCAATCTTCTTTTTTTTAAATAAAGATTTTTATTTATTTATTTGACAGAGAGATCACAAGTAGACAGAGAGGCAGGCAGAGAGAGAAGGGGAAGCAGGCTCCCCACTGAGCAGAGAGCTGGGCTCATGACCTGAGCCCAGAGATCATGACCTGAGCCCCGAAGGCACAGACCTAACCCACTGGGCCACCCAGGTGCCCCTAGCAATCTTCTTTTAAGGGAAAGTACAATTCAAACTGTTCTATCATATTTGTAAAATATTTAATTACATATTTTCACAGGTGTGCAATGTCAAGTCTTATTAATGTTTTTTAAAATTTTTTAAAGATTTTATTTATTTATTTGACAGATACAGATCACAAGTAGGTAGAGAGGCGGGCAGAGACAGAGAGAGAGGAGGAAGCAGGCTCCCTGCTGAGCAGAGAGCCCAATGTGGGGCTCGATCCCAGGACCCTGGAATCATGGCCCGAGCTGAAGCCAGAGGCTTTAACCCATGAGCCACCCAGGTGCCCCAATAATGTTTTTAAAATATGAAAATAACAATACATAAAATCTGTTCCTCCAATTCTTCTAAGTTCCATTTTTGTTCTTCCATTTTAACTGCCATATGTTAACTGCCTTCCTTCCTTCCATTAAAACAGTAAGATCCAAATATCACCCACAAAATACTAGCAAACTAAATTCAGCACATATTAAAAGATGTATAGATCTGGGGAAAAAAACACGCTGTTCTAATACAATAACATGTTTCAAAAAAAAAAAAAGTTTTTACATCATGACCAAGTGGGATTTATTCCCAGAGTGCAGGGATGGTCCTACATACAAAAACCATTCAATGTAATAAACTATAGGAGTAGTAGTTTTCTAATATCTTTCCCTCAAAGAGCCTTGATTTTGAAAACACTGGTGAGTAAGAGTATCCATTTTGGAAGTCCAACAGTTCAGCGGAGAAGTTCTAGTACATCCTCGGAGAAAGAAAAAAAAAAAATCCAAAATTGGATCTGAAGAAATCCATTGCACTGAAGTAGTAAGAGAAATAGTTTTAATTTATCTGTGTCTCCATTCCCACAGAGTGGCACAGCTTTGTACCAAGAGGAACACCTTGGCCTGCAATTTCTCCCACAGCAGAAAGTGAGAACATGTGAGTGCCCATCCTCCCCAACTATGTGAGACACTGCCAAAGAGGTCCACCTTTTTCTTACCCCATCTGGAATACTGAGGTAAGCTGTACACCTGAACATGAGGAAAGAATAGGAACACAGCAGGCAGGGCTTAGAGTGCCTCACAGAGACATGGAAAATGCTTAACGGTTTTGTGGACTCCATTACAAGGGCCACCACAAACCACTAGTGAGGTCTTGCCTGCAGATTCCCCTACTGGCCCACAGGCATCCCTAATGCTCTCCACACCTCACCCACATAACCAGCACCCCCAAACACACGTACCTTATGGTCAGTTCCCTGTGTGTGCCCGTGAGAGTGGCAAGTGAAAGCATTGGCAGAGGGCTCATGAACACGGAAAACTGTCCCAACTCTGCAAGACTGTGAAAAAGCAAACAAATTAAAACATTCACCATTATCTTAGGGAAAGTAAAGCTAAAGCTCTCAGCAGTAGGTCCAGCTTTGCAAAAAGAAGGCATATAATCTTAAGAATGCCACACACACACACACAAAGAGAGAGAGAGAGGGAGAGAGAGAGAGAAAGGGAACAAGAAGTGTAGAGCAGGCATACACATAGAAAAGGTTTGAGGAAATCCCAGAATCCCTAGGCAGGCCAACAGAAATTATTTCTCTCCCAAAGCCAGACAGTAAAGACTGGAGGAGGTAATCACTTTTTCAAATGCCAAGACAGTAATCCAACACTTCAAGGAACATGAAAAATGAAGGAAATATGAAACTACCAAAGGAAAACAATAAATTTTCAGTAACCAACCCAAAAGAAATGGAGATCTATGATTTGAATAAGATTAAATTAAAATAGTTGCTTTAAGAATCTCAGTAACTTTAAAAAAAAAAAAGAATCTCAGTAACTTACAAAGAAACAAAAACAATTCAATAAAATCAGAAAAACAACACGGGAACAAAATGAGGAGTTTAAAAGAGAGACAGAAATCGCAAAAAAAAAAAAAGAACTAAACAAATTCTGGAGCTAAAGAACACTATGGATGAACTGAAAATTGCAACATCAACAACTGACTTGATAAAAAGAAAGAATCTCAACTTGAAAACAAGTCACTTAAAATTATCTATTCAGAGATCAACAACAACTGAAAGAATAAAAAGGAGTGAAGAAACACTACATGGATTATGAAATACCATCAACTGAAACAATTTCTAAATTTTGGGAATACCAGAAGGAAAGAGAGGGAGAAAGGGGCAGAAAACGTATTTAAAGAAATAATGACTGAGGGGTGCCTGGGTGGCTGAGTGGGTTGAGCCTCTGCCTTCAGCTCAGGTCAAGAAGAAAACCAAGAATATTCTACCCGGCAAAGCTGTCATTCAGAAGTGAAGGAGAGATAAAGAATTTCCCTAGCTAGTTAAGGCTGAGGGAGTTAATCATTAATCATCACTAGATCTGCCGTAAAGGAGTTCCTCAAACTGAAATGAAAGAATATTAACTACTGACATGAAAACATGGAAAAAAAAAAAACCATATTGGTAAAGGCAAGGATACAGTAAATTACAGAATACTCATCCTATAATTTGATGTTTTAGAAATCACTTAACTTTAGGGACGCCTGGGTGGCGCAGTGGGTTAGGCCTCTGCCCTCGGCTCAGGTCATGATCTCAGGGTCCTGGGATTGAGCCCCGCATCGGGCTCTCCATTCAGCACAGAGCCTGCTTCTCCCTCCCTCTCTGCCTGCCTCTCTCTCTGTCAAATGAATAAATAAAACCTTTAAAAAAAAATCACTTAAGTTTAATGCAAAGGTTTAAGAACGAAGCATTAGATAATTATTGCTTCAATAGTTTGTCAACGGATACACAATATAAAATGACAGATGTTGTGACATCAAAAACAAAACAGAGGGAGAAAAAGGGTAGTTTCTGTATGCAATTGGAGTTAGAATACGCTGTTATGTTTATGTAAACCTCATGTGAATATTATTCAGTTGTGAGAAAAAAGGAAATCCTGCTATGTGCGATGATATGCAGGAGCCTAGAAAATGTAATGCTTGGTGGAATAAGCCAGACAGGTAAACACAAATACTGTATGATCTCACTTATATGTGGAACCTGAAAAACAAAACAGAACCATAAAAAGGTCTACCTCATAGAAACAGTAAAATGGCAGTTATGAGGGTCTGGGGAATGGGGAAAGTGGAAAGATGCTGGTCAAAGGGTACAAGCTTGCCACTGAAGGATGAATAAGTTTTGTGGATCTGATGTACATACGTCACGATGATTATAGTTAATAATACTGTCTTGTATACTTGAAATTTGTTAAGAGAGAAGCCTTAAGCATTCTCATCTCTAAAACAAAAGGTAACATAAATATGCAACATGATGGATGTGTAAATTAATCTGGGTGGTAAGCATTTCACAAAGTATATGTATATCAAAGCACCACATTACATATGGTAAATATATACAATTTGAGTTGTCAATTATATCTTAATAAAGCTGGGGAAATGGAACATACCAGATTAGTAGAAAGAAGGGGGAAACCACATGACCATTTTGACTGAGGCAGAAAAAGCATGTTGACAAAAATCAACACCCTTTCATGATAAAAACACTCAACAGAAAACAACAAGTGTGGCTGTGGATGGGAGAAATTGGAACTCTTGTGCATTGCCTCTGGAAAGGTAAAATGGTGCAGCTCCTGTGGGAAGCAGTATGGAGCTTCCTTAAAAACTTCAACATAACATTACCATCCGATGCAGCAGTTTCATATGTGGGTTTGGATGCAAAGGAATTTGAAGAACACACTCAAACAGATTTTTTTTTTAATACGGAGATTTTTATTCTTCCAACCTTTCATAGTAAGTGACTTCATTTTTTTTTAAAGATTTTATTTAATTATCAGAGAGAGAGAGGGAGAGAGAGCGAGCACAGGCAGACAGAATGGCAGGCAGAGGCAGAGGGAGAAGCAGGCTCCCTGCTGAGCAAGGAGCCCGATGTGGGACTCGATCCCAGAACGCTGGGATCACGACCTGAGCCAAAGGCAGCTGCTTAACCAACTGAGCCACCCAGGCGTCCCAGTGACTTCATTTTTTTTCTTCAAATTTTTATTTAAATTCTGGTCGGTTAACATACCTTGCAATATTTGTCTTGGGAGTAGAATTTAGTGATTCATCACTTGCAAAAAACGCCCAGTGCCTCACATGACAAGTGCCTTCCTTAATGCCCATCACCCATCTAGCCAACCCCCCAACCATTTCCCTCCATCAACCCTCAGTTTGTTCTCTATCTTTAAGAGTCTTTTATGATTTGTTTTCCCCCTCTCTCTTTTTCCCCCTTCCCATATGTTCATCTGTATTGTTTCTTAAATTCCACATATGAGTGAAATCATATGATATTTGTCTTTCTCTGACTGACTTATTTTGCTTAGCATAATATACTCAAGCTCTATGTACATCATTGTAAATGGCAAGACTTCATTCTTTTTGATGGCTGAATAATATTCCATTGTGTATATACACCACATCTTCTTTATCCATTTCACAGAAATCTTGGCTCTTTCCATACTTTGGTATTGTTGATAATGCTGCTATGAACATCGGGCTGCATGTACCCCTTTAAATCTGTATATTTTTATCCTTTGGGTAAATACCTAGTAGTGTAATTGCTGGATCATAGGGTAATTCTACTTTTTACTTTTTGAGGAAATTCCATACTGTCAAACAGATATATATTTTTTTTTTGGAACAAACTTACAATTTTCTTTATTACAACAATCTTGACCTTTTGTTTCCTCTGCTTTTTTTTTTAATATAATTTTTTATTTTTTATAAACATATATTTTTATCCCCAGGGGTACAGGTCTGTGAATCACCAGGTTTATACACTTCACAGCACTCACCAAAACACATACCCTCCCCAATGTCCATAATACCACCCCCTTCTCCCAAACCCCCTCCCCCCAGCAACCCTCAGTTTGTTTTGTGAGATTAAGAGTCATTTATGGTTTGTCTCCCTCCCAATCCCATCTTGTTTCATTTATTCTTCTCCTACCCACTTAAGCCCCCATGTTGCATCACCACTTCCTCATATCAGGGAGATCATATGATAGTTGTCTTTCTCTGCTTGACTTATTTCGCTAAGCATGATACACTCTAGTTCCATCCATGTTGTCGCAAATGGCAAGATTTCATTTCTTTTGATGGCTGCATAGTATTCCATTGTGTATATATACCACATCTTCTTGATCCATTCATCTGTTGATGGACATCTAGGTTCTTTCCATAGTTTGGCTATTGTGGACATTGCTGCTATAAACATTCGAGTACACGTGCCCCTTTGGATCACTACGTTTGTATCTTTAGGGTAAATACCCAATAGTGCAATTGCTGGGTCATAGGGCAGTTCTATTTTCAACATTTTGAGGGACCTCCATGCTGTCAAACAGATATTTTTATACCAATTTTCAGAGCACCATTCAGCACAATAGTCAAAAGGTAGAAACAATCCAAATGTACATTTGTGAGTAGATAAGCAAAATGTGATATATACATATAATGGAATTTTATTCAGCCATAAAAAGGAATGAAATTTTGATATATGCTACAGCAGGATAGATCTTTAACACATGCTTAGTGAAGCAAGACAGACAAAAAAAGAACAAATATTGTATAATTCCATTTATATGAGATACCTAAATTAGTCAAATTTATAGACACAGAAAGCAAAAAAGTAGTTACCAGTGTCTCAGAGGAGGGAAGAGGGGAAATTTTTTGTGGATCTTTCCCAGTCTTATTGAAATGTACTTGACATATAACACTGTATAAGTTTAAGGTGTATAACATAATGATTTGCCATGTATATACATCGTGAAATGATTACCAGAATAAGTTTAATTAATATCACCCCACATACTTACATTTTTTTCCTTGTGATGAAAACTTTTAAAATCTACTCTTAGCAACTTGCAAATATATGACACAATGTTATTAACCATAGTCAACATGCTGTACATCACATCTCCGGAACTTTTTTATCTTACAACTTCAAGTTTGTTATCTTTCAATCCCCTTCACTCATGTCTCTCCTCCCCTACCCCCCACCATTGGTAATCACCAGTTAATTCTCTGTTTTTATAAGTTTGTTTATTTGGTTTTTTGTTTAAGATGGCACATATAGATAAGATCATACAGTATGTTTTCCTGTATGACCCTCTCCCTATGACTCTCTCCCCCTGTGTGGGCTTTGACATTTCACCCTGACTCATACTACCTCCATCTCCATTGCGTGTGTGCTTCTCACACAGCTCAGGCTCTAACACTCCATACCAGCTGCGGCTGCTGCTATCGCCCCAACACACACAGTTGCTCTCCTCACTCTTCTTAAACCTGAACCCTGTGCTGACTGTTGCCCCTGCACTTTATGGACGCCTTCTTTACCCAGCTGGATCTCCAACACTCCACATCGGGTGACCATAGTTGCCCTCTTCATCCCACTTGACACCCAATAGCACACGGACCTTCCTATGATTGCTCCAACCCCATGTGTGGATACATTCTTTATTCTTAGAACCCACATCTTGCCCTGGGCCTTCAGCACAACTGTTCCCACCCCCATTTGCAGACTCCGACATTCCAACCCATGCTGCAAAGATTTCTTCCTACCCTTTCTTGTGCAACCTCTGACCAGGCTGTTTCTCAACCCACATGGACTTAACTCACGTGGACTCACCTAATGGTTTTGGACTGAACTGTTCAGGAAGAAAGAAAGGAAGAAAGGACAAAGGGAAGGCAGAAAGAATTGATGGATAGAAGGAAGAAGGGAAGGTAAAAAGAATGGAAAGAAAGAGTTATTTTCTGTTATAGCTAACATGATTTTTTAGTTACAGAATATATAGAGTACAGTTTCTGTTTTGAAATTGAGCAATTTTAGAGCAATTTTGAGTTCACAGTAAAATTAAGCAGAAGGTACACAGATTTCCCACATACTCTGCCCCCACATACACAGATCCTTCCCCACTGTCAAAATCTGGCAACAGAATAATATATTTATTATAATCAATGAAACCACATTGCCACATCATTGTCACCCAAAGTTCCTAGCTTATGTTATTGTTCCTTCTTGGTATTGTACATTCTATGGATTTGAATAACATGTGATGATTTATATCCACCATTACAATATCACACAGAATAGTTACACTGCCCTAAAAATCATTCATGTTCTGTTTTTCCCTCCTCCTCCTTAATCCTCAGCACCCACTGATGTTTTTACAGTCTCCTAGTTTTGCGTTTTCCAGAAGGCCATGTCATTGGAATCAGATTTCTAAGATCAGCTTCTTTCATTGAGTAATGTGCATTAAAGTTTTCTTCATGTCTTCTCAGGGCTTGATAGCTCATTTCTTTTTTTTTTTTTTTTTAAGATTTTATTTATTTATTTATTTGACAGACTGAGATCACAAGTAGGCAGAGAAGTAGGCAGAGAGAGAGGTGGAATCAGGCTCCCTGCTGAGCAGAGAGTCTAATGTGGGGCTCAATCCCAGGACCCTAGGATCATGACCCGACACAAAGGCAGAGGCTTTAACCCACTGAGCCACCCAGGCACCCTGATAGCTCATTTCTTTTTAATGCTATTATGTGCTATCATGTTATTAGCATTTATCCAAGTGACTTAAAAACTTATGTCTATACAAAAACCTGCACACGGATGTCTATATCAGCTTAATTCATAATTATCAAAACTTGGAAGCAGGTAAGATGTCCTTCAATGGATGAAGGTGAATAAATGGTGGAGCATCGAGATGATGGAATATTACCCTGAATGTGTTTAACTTTGTAAAAAACTGCCAAACTGGGTCACCTGGGTGGCTCAGTCAGATAAACACCTACCTTTGGCTCAGATCATGGGTCAGGCTCACTGCTCAATGAGGAGTCTGCTTCTCTTTCTGCCCCACTCCCCGCTTTTGTGCTTGCTCGCTCTCTCTCCCTCTTTCCCAAATAAATCAATAAAGTCTATTTGAAAGAAAAGAAAAAGAGGGGCACCTGGGTAGCTCAGTGGGTTAAAGCCTCTGCCTACATCTCGGGTCATGATCCCAGGGTCCAGGGATCAAGCCCCGCATCAGGCTTTCTGCTCAGCAGGGAGCCTGCTTCCCCCGACCCTCTCTGCCTGTCTCCCTGCCTACTTATGATCTCTGTTTGTCAAATAAATAAATAAAATCTTGAAAAAAAAAAAAAAAAGAGGGGCACCTGGGTGGCTCAGTGGGTTAAAGCCTCTGCCTTCAGCTCAAGTCATGATCTCAGGATCCTGGGATAAAGCCCCGCATCTGGCTCTCTGCTCAGCAGGGAAACTGCTTCCTCCTCTTTCTCTCTGCCTGCCTCTCTGCCTACTTGTGATCTCTGTCAAATTAATAAATAAAATCTTTAAAAAAAAAAAAAAGAAAAAGAAAGAAAGAAAGAAAAGAAAAGAAAAAGAAAAAAACAGAAAAGAAGCTGCCAAATTGCTTTCCAAAGTGGTTGTACCATTTTGCATTCCCACCAACAATGAATAAGAATTCCTGTTGCTCTATATTCTCATCAACATTAGGTGTTGTCAGTGTTACGAAAGTTAGCTATTCTAACAGTGGAATTTCATTGTTTGTTTTCATTGCATTTCCCTAATAACATATGATGTGGCTTTAGGCTTCATTTGTTGTTCTTTTTCTAGCTTCTGTAGGTGTAAGGTTAGGTTGTTTATTTGAGATTTTTCTTGCCTGTATTGCTATATATTGCTCTTGTTGCATCCCAGAGGTTTGGACCATTGTGTTTTCATTTTCATTTGTTTCCCTGTTTGTTTGTTGTTGTTGTTTTTCATTTATCCCTTGATTTCGTGGTTGACCCATTCATTGTCTAGTAGCATGTTGTTTAACCCCATGTCTCTGGTCTTTCTAAATTTTTTCTTTTTTTTTGTTTTTGTTTTTGTTTATAAGATTTTATTTATTTATTTGACAGACAGAGATCACAAGTAGGCAGAGAGGCAGGCGGGGCGGGGGGGGGAAGCAGGCTCCCCACTGAGCAGAGAGCATGATGTGGGGCTCCATCCCAGGACCCTGGGATCATGACCTGAGCCAAAAGCAGAGGCTTTAACCCACTGAGCCACCCAGGCACCACTCTTTCTAAATTTTTTCTTGCAGCTGACTTCAAGTTTCATAGTGTTGTGGTCAGAAAAGAGGCATGGTATGATTTCATTCTTTTCATATTTGTTGAGGCCTGATTTGTGACCTAATATGTAACTGATTCTGGAGAATGTTCCATAAGCACTTGAAAAGAATGTATATTTTTCTCCTTTAGAATGAAATGTTCTGAATGTATCTGTTAAGTCCATCTGGTTCAGTGTGTCATTCAAAGCCACTGTTTTCTTGTTAGTTTTCTGTTTTGATGATCTGCCCATTGATATAACTGTGGTGTTTAAGTCCCATACTATTATTGAATTATTATCAATCAGTTCCTTTATGTTTATTATAATTGTTTTATATATTTGCATGCTCCCATGTTGGGTGCATGAATATTTACAGTCAGATCTTCTTGTTGTATTGTCCCCTTTATTATCATCTCTTGTTACAATCTTTATTTTAAAGTCTAATTTTTCCAATAAAAGTATTTCTACTCTGGCTCTCTTTTGACATCAATTTGCATGATTAACGTTTCTCCATTCCCTCACTTTCAATCTGCAGGTGTCTTTGGATCTAAAATGAGTCTCTTTTAGACCTTATAGAAATGGCTTTTGTTTTTTTTTTTAATCTATTCTGAATATCATAAGTCTTTTGAATGGATAGTTTAGTCCATTTACCTTCAAAGTAACTACTGATAAATATGTATTTAGTGCCATTTTATTACGTGTTTTGTCATTGTTTCTGGAGATTTTCTCTAATCCTTTCTTGTTTTTATCACTTTGGGTCTCTCCTTTCCCCTCAAAGAGTCCCCTTTAGTACTTCTTGTGGGGCCTGATTTAGTGGTCACAAACTCCATTAGTGTTTGTCTGAGGAAGTCTTTATCTCTCCTTCTATTCTGAATGATAGCCTTGCTGGTTAGAGTATTCTTGGCTACAGAGTTTTCTCATTCATATCATGCCACTCCCTTCTGGCTTGCCAAGTTTCTGTTGAGAAATTTCCAGCTAGCCTTATCAGTTTTCTCTTGTAAGGTAAGGGCTTCTCTTGTCTTGCTGCTTTTGAGATTTTCTTCTTTATCACTGTATTTTGCAAATTTAATTATAATATGTCTTGGTGTTGGTTTGCTTTTATTGACTTTGATGGAAGTTCTCTGTTCTTCCTTGTTCTGGGTGTCTGTTTCCTTTCCCAAATTGGGGAAGTTTTCAGCTATTAGTTCAAATAAATTTTCTGCTGCCTTTTCTCTCTCTTCTTCTGTATCATGAATGTTATAACATTTGATGGAGTCACTGAGTTCCCTAAGTCTATTTTTGGGTTCCATAATTCTTTTTCTCATTTGTTCAGCTTTACTGCTTCCCATTATTTTGTCATCTATATCACTTATTTATTCCTCTACTTCTTCCAGCCTTTTGTTCATTGCATCAAGCCTGTTTCCAATCTCAGTTATTGCCTTCTTCATTTCTGACTGATTCTTTTTTAACTCTTTTATCTCTATGATAAGGGTCTCCATTATGTCTTCCATTCTTTTTTTAAGCCCAGTGAGTATCTTTATGATTGTTGTTTTAAATTCTCCATCAAGCATGTTACTTACATCTGTTTCATTTAGATATCAGGCCATGGCCTTATCTTGTTCTTCCATTTGAGGTAAATTCCTCTGTCTTGGCATTTTGTCTAAATCTTTGCCTTCTTCTCTATGTTAGAAAGCCTGTTGTATTACCTGCTTCTGAAAGTAATGGCTTTGTGAAGAAGAGGTCCTGCAGGTCCAGGGTCTGGTGCTTCAGGGAGTGTCTCTGGTGTGTGCTACATGTATTCTGCTGTTGTACTTTGGCTGCTCTGTCCTTCAGGCCAGTTGTCTGCAGAGGCTCTCCTTGCCTGCAGTGGGCAGCATTTTGCCCTTGGCTAGAATGGGGCAAGTTTTAACTAGGTGTGCTCTGGTCTGTTAAATGAGACTGCATACTACTTCCACTAGAAATGAGGCTCTGAAGAACTCTCTGGTCAGGCGTCATACTGCATGCAAGCAGGGTTTCATGCTGGTCTTCCAGATGCCTTTTATTCTTTTTCTTATCTAAGTGTTATAGCTAGGACTTCCAATACTACATTGAATAAAAGTGGCAAGAACGAGCATCCTAATCTTGTTCCTGATTACAGAGGAAGTTTTCAACTTTTCACTTTTGAGTATGATGTCAGCTGTGGATTTGTCACACAGGGACTTTATTGTGTTGAGGTACATTTCTTCTATACTCACTTTGTTGAGAGTTTTTATCATAAATAGATGTTGAATTTTGCCAAATGCTTTTACTGCATCTGTTGAGATGATCATATGACTTTATCCTTCGTTTTGTCGTGTATCTCCTGGATTGACTGTTGGATGTTGAACCATCCTTGCATTCCTACAACAAAACCTACTTGATCGTGGTATGTGATCCTTTTAATGTATTGTTACATTTTGTTTGCTAGTATTTTGTTGAGAATTTTTGCATCTATGTTCATCAGGAATTTTGGCCTGTAATTTTATTTATTGATTGATTGGTGTCTTTGTCTGGTTTAGGTGTCAGGGTAATGCTGGCCTCATAGAATGAGATGGGAAGCATTCCTTCCTCTTCAATTTTTTGGAATAATTTGAGAAGAAAGGTATAAATTATTCTTTAAATGTTTGCTAAAATTCCCTTGTGAAGCAGTCTGGTCCTGGATGCTTGTTTGGGGGAGTTTTTTGATTACTGATCCATTTTCATTATTAGAATCATTATGTCTGAATTTTCTTTTAAAAAACATTTTATGTATTTGTTTGTCAGAGAGAGAGCACAAGCAGGGGGAGCTGCAAGCAGAGGAAGAAGCAGGCTCCCCACTGAGCAAGGATCCTGATACAGGACTCATTCCCAAGACCCTGGGATCATGACCTGAGCCAAAGGCAGATGCCCAACTGACTTAGCCACCCAGGTATCCCTGAATTTTCTATCTTCCCGATTCAGTCTTGGTAAGTTGTATGTTTTTAGGAATATATCCATTTCTTCTAGGTTGTCCAACTTGTTGGCATATAATTGTTTATAGTGGTCTTTTATGATCCTTTGTATTTTTTGGTATTGGTTGTAACTTCTTCTCTTTCATTCTAATTTTATTTATTTGGGCTCTTTCTCTTACTTTTTAAAGATTTATATATTTTAGAGGGAGGAGGGAAAGATTTATTTATTTTAGAGAGGGGGGGGTGAGTGGGGAGAGGGGGAGAGGGAGAGGGAGGGAAAGAATCCTCAAACAGAATCCAAACTGAGTGCAGAGCCTAACACAAGGTTCAATCCCAGGACCCTGAGATCATGACCTGAAATGAGATCAAGAGTCAGATGCTCGGGGTGTCTGCGTGGCTCAGTGGGTTAAAGCCTCTGCCTTCAGCCCAGGTCATGATCCCAGGGTGCTGGGATTGAGCCACACATCAGACTCTCTGCTTAGCAGAGAGCTTGCTTCCCTTCCTCTCTTTCTGCCTGCCTCTCTGCCTACTTGTGATCTCTGTCTGTCAAATGGATAAATAAAATCTTTAAAAAAAAAGTCAGATGCTCAACCAACTAAGCCTCCTAGGCACCCCCTTCTCTTTTCTTTTTGATGAGTCTTGTGAAAGGTGTATCAACTTTATCTTTTCAAAGAATCAGCTCTTAGTTTCATAACCTTTTCTATTATTTTTTGAGGATCCCATTTCATTTATTTCTGTACTGGTATTTATTTCCTTCCCTCTACTAACTTTGGGCTTTATTTTTTTCTTCTTTTTCCATCTTTAGATGTAAGATTAGATTGTTTCTTTGAGATTTTTCTTATTTCTTGAGGTAGGGCCTTTATTGCTACATAATTCTTTCTTGCAACTGTTTTTGCTGTATCCCATAGATTTTAGAGTGTTGTTTTCTCATTCTCATTTACCTCAAAGTATTTTTTATTTCCTCGTTGATTTCTTCATTGACTCATTGGTTGTCTGAAAGCATGTTTTTTAGTCTCCACATTTGTGTTTTTCCACTTTTCTTCTTCTTCTTTTTTTTTAAGATTTTATTTATTTATTTGTCAGAGTGAGCACAGGCAGACAGAGTGGCAGGCAGAGGCAGATGGAGAAGCAGGCTCCTGCTGAGCAAGGAGCCCGATGTGGGACTCGATCCCAGGACACCGGGATCATGACCTGAGCCGAAGGCAGCAGCTTAACCAACTGAGCCACCCAGGCGTCCCTCCACTTTTCTTTTTGTAGTTGATTTCTAGCTTTACACATTGTGGTTGAAAAGGATGCTTGATATGACTTTAATCTTCTTAAATTTATTGACACTTGTTTTGTAACCTAATATGCAATTTATCTTGGAGAATGTCCCATGTGCACTTGAGAAGAATGTGTATTATACTGTTCCTAGATGGAATATTCTCTCTCTGTCTCTTTCTCTCTCTGTCTCTATTTCTCTATATATAAACAGGTAGATATAGATATATAGATATTAAGTCTATCTGTTCTAATGTGTTGTTCAAGGTTAGTGTTTCTTCCTTAATCTTCTTTCTAGATGATCCATCCATTGACATAAGTGGGGTTTTAAAATTCCCTACTGTTACTGTATTACTGTCAATTTCTCTATGTCTGTTAATTTATATATGCTTTATATATTTAGGTGCTCCTATTTTGAGTGCATAAATATTTATAGGTGTTATCTCTTCTTATTGGTTTGATCCCTTTATCATTATATAATGCCATTCCTTCTCTCTTATTACAGACTTTGGGGGTTTTTTAAAATTTATTTCACAGAGAGAGAGAGAAAGAAAGCACAAGCAGAGGGAGAGGGAGAAGCAGAGTCCTCGCCAAGCAGGGAGCCTGATGCAGAGCTCAATCTTAGGACCCTGAGGTCATGACCTGAGCCAAAGGCAGACACTTAACTGACAGAGCCACCCAGGCAACCCAAACTATCCCCATTTTTTAAAATTCTTTTTTCTTTCTGCTGTTCAGTTTGGGAGAATTATACTAGCTTGTCTTCCAGATCACTGATTTATTCTTCTGCATCATTTTTAAAATATTTTATTTATTTATTTGACAGAGAAAGACAGAGAGAGAGAGGGAACACAAGCAGGGGGAGCAAGAGAGGGAGAAGCTGGCTTCCTGCTGAGCAGGGAACCTGATGCGGGCTCAATCCCAGGACTCTGGGACCATGACCTGTGCCAAAGGCAGCCTCTTAACAACTGAGCTACCCAGGCACCCTTCTTTTGCCTCATTTAATCTGCTGTCATCCCTCTAGTGTAATTTTCATTTCTGTTGTTATAGTCTTCAGCTCTGATTGGTACTTTTTAATATTTTCTATCTTTATTGAAGTTTTCGCTGTGTTCATTCTTCTTCTGAGTTTGGTAAACATTTTTATGACCATTACTTTAAACTCAGGTAGATTGCTTATCTTCGTTTCATTTAGGTTTTTTTTGTTTTGTTTTGTTTTTGAGATTTTGTCTTGGTCTCTCATTTAGAACATTTTTCTCTCTTTCCTCATTTGCCTAACTTTGTGTGTTTGTTTCTGTGTATTAGGTAGTAGAGATATGTATCCCAGTCTTGAGGGACCGGTCTTATATTAGATATGTTCTGTGGAGCCATCAGGAGCCATCACTTCTGAGCATTCAGAAGTGCCATCCCTGGCCACAAAAGCCAGGGGCTCCAACTATGTTTCCTTTGTGGGCTGCATGTACCCTCCTCATATGGCAGAGCCACAGTTGTTGTGGCCACACTAGTGGGGGGGGGGGGGTGGCGCCTGTCTCAGCTGGCTATGAAGACCAACTTTGACTGCTGCAGGTCCACTGGTAGGCAGAGTTATCATTCTGTCAGCTGTGAGGGCCAGCCAACCCCAGCAGGGTACTGTGAGGCTTTCAGCAGGTCATGCCCCTTGGCAGTAGCAATCCAGAGGGAAATTCCAAAATGGCACCCACCACTGCTGGGATCAGCACAGCAGAATGAGCTGCAACAAAGGGTGCTGCCAGTTTCAGTCCCTGGAGAGAGACCCAGCTGCCTCCTGCCTTTCCAGCAGTTTCTCTGATTCATAAATGGGTCTCCTTCACCTATGATCTATGTACTTTCCCATCTGATGTTTTTGTGCTAGCTTCTAGATCACAAGCCCTTCAAGAGGGGATTTCCTGGGTACCTGGATGGCTCAGTTGGTTAAGCAACTGCCTTTGGCTCAGGTCATGATCCTGAAGTCCCAGGATCAAGTCCCACATTGGGCTCCCAGCTCCACAAGGAGTCTGCTTGCTCCTCTGACCTTCACCCCTCTTATGCTCTTTCTTACTCACTCTCTCTTTCAAGTAAATAAATAGAATCTTTTTAAAATTAAAAAAAAAAAAGTAGATTTCCCTAAGTTCTATAGTTTTCCTTGAAGTATTCCCTGTTAATTTTCAAAGACAGGTTTTTGCCAGCTCATCTCTACTGTGTAGGATTTGTTTGGGGTGCCTGATTTGGAGCTTGAATCTCTCACTCCTCAGGGAAAAATTCTATGCAATTGAGTTCCCTTCTGACAGTGGAGCACTGCACCTGGAATGTAGTTTTTTCCTTAGCATCACCACATCTCTGTCTCTTCTCTCCATCTCAGTGCCAACCTCTTCATTCTGTTCATCCAGGTTCTAGGTTCTCCTTAGAGACAGTTATTCAGAATGCAGGTGTGGATTTGTTGTACCCATGGGAGGAATTTAGGTCAAGATCTTGCTAGCTATTGTCTTAAAATTTCTCCTTCTGTTTAACATTTTAAGGAATTGTCAAACTGCTTTTCAAAGTGGTTGAACTATTTTTCTATTGTCTCTTTAATCTAACAGTCTTTCTTTAAAAATATTGTTTTGAAAAGAAAAAAAATTTACAACTATATGGTGACAGATGTTAAGTAGACTTATTGTGGTGATCATTTAGCAATATATACATATGCAAACCATGTTGTACACTAAACCTGAAACTAATACAATGTTATATGTTAATTATAACTTGTTGATTTTTTAAAAGATTATTTTGATTTTGAATTTATTTTTCTGTGGGTTGTTTTAATGTTTGTTTGTTTCTTTCTTTAATTTATAATCTTTACCCCCTGTGTGGGGCTAGAATTCACGACCCCAAGATCAAGAGTCACTTGCTCTACTGACTGAGCCAGCCAGGTGCCCCTTCTTTGTGTTCTGTATGTAAATGTCATTTATGTTTTAACAGTTTTATGGTTTCATTAGTTAGTTTACCTCCACAAATAATACACTACAGTCCTAGCTATTGATTGGTAATTTTGGCTTTTCTTGACAAAACAAAACCAAAAATAGTAAAGTTTCTTTTGTCGTATTAGGGTGAAAAATAATAAATTTTCCTTTTCTAACTTAGCCCATGATATTAAACAGCATATATTATTTAAAACTTAATTAAAAACTTAAATAATTACCAAATTAGGATCAGCTTAACTGGGTAGTTCTGGCACAGAAATTCTCATGAGGAGGTTGCAATCAAGCTATGAGCTAGAGCTCAGCCATCTGAAGCCTTGACTAGAGCTAAAGGATAGGCTTCCAGGATGACTCATAGTCATAGCTGTGGACAGGAAGTCCTAGTCCCCTGCCGCATGGATCTATCTACAGTGTCCTCATAACATGTCAGGGGATTCCCTCCAGGTCAAGTGATCTAAGAGAGACAACAAGGGTAAAGTTTTGTTTCCTTTTGTAACTAAGTCTCAGAAATCACAAACAATCATGTGTGCTGTATTCTATTCATTAGAAGTGATTCAATAGGGACGCCTGGGTGGCTCAGTCACTTAAGTGTCTGCCTTCGGCTCAGGTCATGATCCCAGGGTCCTAGGATGGAGTCCCAGGCTCCTTGCTCAGTGGGAAGCCTGCTTCTCCCTCTGCCTGCCGCTCCCTCTGCTTGTGCTCGCTCTCTCGCTCTCTCTCTCAGTGACACGTAAATAAATAAACAATCTTTTTTTTAAAGGGGTGGGGGGAGAAGAAGAAGAAGCAAGTCAACAAGTCCAGTCCTCACTCAAAGAGAAAGGAATTAAGCTCCATTTCTTGAAGGGAGGTGTATCAAAGAATCTATGAACTTCTTTTAAAACTATCATACTGGCTGGGGCTCCTGGGTGGCTCAGTGGGTTGGGCCTCTGCCTTCAGCTCGGGTCGTGCTCTCGGGGTCCTGGGGTCGGGCCCTGCATCGGGCTCTCTGCTCAGCAGGGAGCCTGCTTCCCCTCTCTCTCTGCCTGCCTCTCTGCCTACTTGTGATCTCTGTCAAATAAATAAATGAAATCTTTAGAGAAAAACAGAAAGATAAAACTATCACACTGGCTGATGGCAGGGGACCCCATTCCTCACCATGGGGGCCTCTAAGTAGGACTGCTTGAGTGTCCTTTTGACAGGGCAGCTGGACTTCCACAGAGCAGGTTATCCAAGAGAGAACATGAAGGAATCCACTGTCTTTTATGGCCTAATTTCAGAAGTTATACTCTGTCATTTCTGCAATATCCTATTGGTTACACAAGTCAACCTTTTTCAGTGTAGGATGGTACTAAATAAGGTCGCGTATCCCAGGAAGCAAGGATTATTGGAGGCCATCCTGGATGCTGGCCACCACAGGTACCCAAAAAAGCAATAATTAATTCTGCCAGGGCATGGAGAGTAAGCAATAATTGATTCTGCCAGGTCTTTCTCTTTATGTCACAAGGGAAGTGACATAAAGATGGGCTTTTTGGGTCCCACTACCCCTAAGAAAAATAGGAGAAATCAGGGGAGATCATCTAGTCTGTCCCTGACTTAAAGACAGAAAGACAGGTGTTAGAGGAGTCCACTTTCCACTGGCTTTTGATTCTATCACCAGTTTTGCTCAAGATCTTTTATGCATGCTACTAAAGTGGCTGTATGTGCTCTAGTCTCACAAGAAGCAATTAGACCAGGCAGGAGCTTCTTTAATAACAGCTATTAAGTACCCGATGAACCAAAATGGCTATTCAAAGCCACTTTTTGTTCTCTGGAATAATTAGGACGTGAGCTTCCTCAGAGAGATACGGAGAATTGAGATGCAGCAGCACCACCTTTATTCCTGTCATTGCTTTAACATTCAGAACACAGAGTCTCTACCAACCTGTCTTTTACAGCTTTTACATTTTTGGTGGGAGAACAGAAGAAGAGCAGTGGGAAGCTCAGCAGATTTTTAAAATACAAAATTTCCTATTTCTCTCAGAAAACTGAAAATAGCTCTTGAGTTATAAATTAGAAGTCTTTGTTCTTTCCTGTTTTGCTTTGTCTTTTTTTTTTCCCCCAAAAAAAGCCTTGGAATTATCACAAGGCTGCCAATGTGGTCGTGTTTATGCTTTTTATTTTGTTATAAGCTTTGCATACTTCTACAAAGGAATAATTTGCAAACAATAATAACAAATATAAATTCAAAGAACTGTCCAGGCAAAGAAAAAGAGGATGAAAGTCCTCATCTTTGGCCAGAAATAAGACTTTTTTTTCCCCTCCTACATAGACAATAATGCTCTGGGTCGGGGAACACTCATTGCAGAAAAAGCCTCAGGCTCACAGTGACTCAAGAAGCCCGCCCTCCCTTACAGGCGGATACCTCTGGACAGTCCAAGCCATGCACCAATCTTTGCTGAGCACTGAACTCAGCCCACTGGCCTGCCCTGGACACAAAGGGGCCTCTAGAGATATCCATCCCTCGCTCTGCCTCCTTTGCTTTTTCCTCTCAGAATATTAGATTCTATTTATCGGGCACCTACTCTGTGTCTCTGCTTTACATTAACTGTCCCTCTTCTTTCTCAAACCCTGCAAGGTGGTATCATGAACCTCATTTCACTGTTAAGTAAAGTGAAGCTCAGGGGGTATATTAATCAGGAATCTTTCTTTTGCTGAAACAGAAAGTTCAAACTCAAAATGGCTTAAGCAAAGAGTATTTATTTATTAGTTCATGTAACCAAAAAAAGTGAAGCATATGATGGGCGTCAGGCAAGCCTGGGTCTATGTGCTCCTGTGAATCACCGGGGCCACATTTCTCTCCCTGACCCTTGTTCCTGTACTCTTTGCAAGCAGGCTCTTCCTTCCTGGTGTTCTAGAGATGGCTCAGGCAACCAAATGTGCTACATTTCATTAAGTGTGGCAGCTATGGAGGTGCTCTATTTGGATTGTCCTTCTAAAAGAAGTTGCCATCCAGCTGTAAGGAGCCTCCAGTTGGACCACCTTCAGGATCCATGCCCTTCCTTGTCAACTACTAGCCAATGGCTGGGCATGGCATGAAGTCCTAGCACCTGGTCACTTCTGCCCGGCACAGGACTCGACTCCTCTCTTGGTCAATGTTTGCTCCAAAGCTCCCTTTGGATTGGCTGAGAATGTCAGGTCTGATTGTGCCTGAAGGCTCCCTCTTTATCTTTCACATGCCTTATCTTCTGCCATAAACAAAGCTGTCGTACTTCATAAACTTTTTTTTTTTTTTAAGGAAAAATCCTTTATTTATTTGACAGACAGAACACAAGTAGGCAGAGAGGCAGGCAGAGAGAGCGGAGGAAGCAGGCTCCCCGCCGAACAGAGAGCCCGATGTGGGGCTCGATCCCAGGACCCTGGGACCGTAATCGGAGCCGAAGGCAGAGGCTTAACCCACTGAGCCACCCAGGCGCCCCAAAGCTGTCGTACTTCAAAACCACCTCAGCACCTTCCTCCCTCTGGAGTCAACTAACATCTCTCATCTCTCTGGCTCCCAACCCCACATGAGGCCGATGTCCTGGGTTCACCAAGATCCCCTTGGATCCCTTTGAACTTTCAATGGGCTCCTCTAACACCCATCACCTACAGCTGTGCTCAGGCAGTGTTCTCAGAGCCTCAGTTAGCCCTTTACCCTACCTGAACATTCAGAAGGTCCAGGGCCTAGGTTCCTCCCATGCTTCCTCTCCTGACTGATAACTGGCAGATTGAGAGTTTCAAAGCTAACACTCTCTGCTTCTAGGCAGACCTTCTTTTTTTCTTTTTTCTTTTGAAGATTTATTTATTTATTTGAGAGAGAGAGAGTGAGAGCATGAGAGAGGGGAGGCTCAGAGGGATACGCAGACTCCCGGCTGAGTGGGGAACGCAATGTGAGACTCCGGGATGGTGATCTGGGCTGAAGGCAGACGCCTCACAGACTGAGCCACCCAGGCAGCCTGGGCAGACCTCCTGAAACATAACCCACCGTCTAGGGCTCCTCTGCAGCCTCAGGTCGAAGCTACTACCCTATATAGGACCTTGTCTGGGATCACACTTTGCCTGACTTTCTTACCTACACTACCCTGCTTCTCTCCCGCTTCACTTCCCATCTGCCCTGAGAGTACTTCCTTAATAAATTACCCACATATGAATCCTCCTTTAGCAGGCTTCTCAAGAATCCAACCAAGAATCGGCAGCTGGGACCACAGCACCTGTCACGTGGCCTCTTCCTGTCACAGAACAGCTCCTACTGGGTCCTCTTCCTATTTTTGCTCCATCAGGCCTAGGGGTTGTAGCTGCTTCCTACTGCCACTAACTTTAGCATGCTTCCCCAGGCTTTGATTGTTTGCCTGGGTTCCTTCCCAGCCCTTTGTAAGTTGCCCTTGCATTAAACTCTCCCCAGTTACTGCTTTGGAGTGTGCTACCTGTTTCTTGACAGAACACTGAATCATAAATATGACGATTACAAGATTTATTTTTTTAATTATCTATTTATCTATAAAATTCATAGTACCCTAGAGGTTTGAAATGAGACAGAAGTTTAACATTGTGGAATGATTGCCCTTTCCCCCTAGCCAAACACTTAGGCTCGGGGACTGTATCTCTAATAAGCCAAATTACAGATAATATCGAAAATCTTATTTTGAAGTTCTTCCTGACGTGAAGACAGAGGTAATGACCTCCTCCTTCCAATTGGCCCTCAAAAGCCTTCCCGCCGGAAATAAGCAGTAAACAACTTGCAAAAGGTAACCTTGAGCACTAGATGGCAGCCGTGACCCACCAGTGCTGTTGCTCACTGAGGCCGTGCACCGGCCTAACACGTCCGGCTCTGCAGGTTCAGCAGTTTGCCTGCTGGAACTCCACTCTTCAGTCAGGGTTGTTATTCCTCCAACACAGAGGCAGTCTGTGATTTTCAGGCACCTCGGGTACCTGGGCAAGGTTTCTGTTTGGATCTCCGTATACCAGCCCTCCCTCAGGGCGTCTGTTATTAGACACTCAAACCCCAATGAAGAGCCAAGGGTCTGGATCTCGGAGGAAGATAAAGGCTTGGGGAAATCTCTCTCAGTACAGGAAATATGAGTGTGTTTAGCTGCCTCTCCTGGCTAATTGACCTCCACAAATGCTTCGGCTGACCTTTCCCACCCACTTTGGCTTTATTATTATTTTAAGATTTGTTTACTTATTGGGGCACCAGGTTGGCTCAGTGGGTTAAGACACTGCCTTCAGCTCAGGTCATGATCTCAGGGTCCTGGGATCAAGCCCCACATCAGGCTCTCTGCCCATTGGGAAGCCTGCTTCCCCTTCTCTCTCTGCCTGCCTCTCTGCCTACTTGTGATCTCTCTGTCAAATAAATAAATAAAATCTTTTTTAAAAAATTGTTTATTTTCTTTTTTTAAATAAATTTTTTATTTTTTTTAATTACTTTTCAGTGTACTAGAATTCATTGTTTATGCACCACACCCAGTGTTCCATGCAATCCGTGCCCTCCACAGTACCCACCACCAGGCTGGCCCAACTTCCCACTCCCCACCCCTTCAAAACCCTCAGATTGTTTTCCAGAGTCCATAGTCTCTCATGGTTCATCTTCCCCTCCAATTTCCCTCAACTCCCTTCTCCTTTCCACCTCCCCATGTCCTCCGTTTTATTTCTTATTCTCCACAAATAAGTGAAACTATATGATAATTGACTCTCTCTACTTGACATATTTCACTCAGCATAATCTCTTCCAGTCCCATCCATGTTGATACAAAAGTTGGGTATTCATCCTTTCTGATGGAGGCATAATACTCCATAGTGTATATGGACCACATCTTCCTTATCCATTCGTCCATGAAGGGCATCTTGGTTCTTTCCATAGTTTGGCAACTGTGGCCATTGCTGCTATGAACATTGGGGTACAGATGGCCCTTCTTTTCACGACATCTGTATCTTTGGGGTAAATACCCAGTAGTGCAATTGCAGGGTCATAGGGAAGCTCTATTTTTAATTTCTTTTTTTTTTTTTAAGATTTTATTTATTTATCAGAGAGAGAGAGAGGGAGAGAGAGCAAGCACAGGCAGACAGAATGGCAGGCAGAGGCACAGGGAGAAGCAGGCTCCCCGCTGAGCAAGGAGCCTGATGTGGGACTCGATCCCAGGATGCTGGGATCATGACCTGAGCAGAAGGCAGCTGCTTAACCAACTGAGCCACCCAGGCATCCCGCTATTTTTAATTTCTTAAAGAATCTCCACACTGTTCTCCAAAGTGGCTGCACCAACTTGCATTCCCATGTTTATTTATTTTAAAGCAAGAGAGTGTAAGAACACATTCTGGGGGTTAAGGGGTAGAGGGAGAGGAAGAGAATCTCAACCAGACTCCACACTGAGCACAGAGCCTGATGCAGAGCTCCATCCAACAACCCTGAGATCATGACCTGAGCTGAAACTGAGGGTCAGATGCTCAACCAACTGAGCCACCCAGGTTCCCCCCTCCTTTGGCTTTAGCAAATAAGTGATATCAGTTAAAATCATTGTACTAATAAAAACATCATTGTACTAAGAAAATCATTTATATAATCATTTATATAATATAATCATTGTACTAATAAAAAAATCATTTGTACTTTAAGTTACAAGTAACCAAAGCCCTGTGAAAATGAGCTTAATCCCATTTAGCTATAAGCCTTTTTATTTAAAAAATGGGAGAATTGTTTAGCCAGTAACTTTGAGAGCCATACATGTGTGAATTCATAAGATTTATTTGTTTGAGTGAGAGAGAGAGCATGAGAGGGGAGAGGCAGAGGGAGAGGGAATCTCAAGCAGAATGCCTGCTTAACACAAGGCTTGATCTCATGACCCTGAAATCATGACCTGAGCTGAAATCAAGAGTCAGGCACTCAACTGACTGAGCCATCCAGGTACCCCTATACATATATGAATTTAGACACAACTATACCCACATGGATTTTAGGCATGGTTCGATCTAGGTGCTGAAAAAAGGTCATCAGGAATCTATTTGTCTCCATATATCTTTTCCCTTTTCTTTTGAACACAAACTACTAAGTGGTGAAAGAAATGCTTGTATTTCTTTTTTTTTTTTTTTTAAGATTTTATTTATTTATTTGACAGACAGAAATTACAAATAGGCAGAGAGGCAGGCAGAGAGAGAGGAGGAGAGCAGGCCCCCACTGAGCAGAGAGCCCAATGTGGGGCTCGATCCCAGGACCCTAGGATCATGACCTGAGCTGAAGGCAGAGGCTTAACCCACTGAGCCACCCAGGCGCCCCAATGCTTGTCTTTCTCCATAGTTTTGCTGAAACTCCCAGACTTGACTTAGGTCCAAACTCATCCCTAGACTAATCACAAGATCACTAGTCAAATGCCCATTACTAGAAGAAGGCATAGGTCAGGATGGAAATGAGGAAGGTTTGGATTCCCATGAAGAAAACTCAGGATGCTATTACCTGGAGAAGGACACAGGACAAGCCACATCAGCAGATGCCCATGATGATCAGGCAGGCTAGTTCCCTTTTCCCTCTCCCACAATCACTTACGTATCTACTGACTCATTCAGTACACCTCAAAGTCTCCTGCCAGAAAGTCCTTCCACCTTTCCCTCTACACTCTTACCCAGGCAAAAGTCCTGTTTATCCAACCTCTGTGTCCTCCTACCACATAGTCTCCTAACATCCTGTTGTTTTCCTTCAAAGCACTGATCAGTTCAAGATTGTATAGTGACATGCAATTATTAACCTAGTGTGTATCTTTCCACTACATTATGCTCTTTAAAGAAACAAGATTTTGGTGTCCCAAAAGCCTAGTACAGTACAGGGACTGGTGCAGCAGTACTCAGTAAGTATGTGTTCATTCATTCACTTGATACTTACCTGTAAGACACTGGGGATAGTAAGTCCCAACAGACATGGTCTCTGCCTGGTTTCTACCCTAGTGAGGGAGGCAGAAGAGTAAATCGGTGCTCACTGTCCAACTGCAACACTTTCTCCAAGAATGGCGGACTCCAAGGAGCCAAGGGGAGGAACATATAAATCAGAAGGATCCAGGAAAGTTTTCCTGAAGAGTCATGATGTTGACCTAACTTTAGAAAACAGAAAAATAAGCAAGATGAATGAGAGGAGGAGGAGAACCTCAGAATCATGTTAGGAAACACGGAAATGTAACCTAGCCTAAAAATTGTCTGGGAGAATTGATGGCGTCAGTCTCATTTCATTAACTGTCTACACTAGGGATAACTAGATAAGAATTAGACCTTTAGCTAAAACTATGCCTTTAAGGACAAAAAAAAAGTGAATGAAAGAAAAGTAAAGGGAGGGCACCTGGGTAGTTCAATTGCTTGAGTGACTGCCTTCAGCTCAGGTCACGATCCTGGAGTCTGGGTTTGAGTCCCCCGTTGGGCTCTGAACTTGGCAGGGGGTCTGTTTCTGCCTCTAACTTTCCCCCTCTCATCCTCGCTCGCTCTCATTCTTTCTCTCAAATAAATAAGTAAAAGAAAAGTAAAGGGGGCAGTGTCTAAAGTAGAATTTTTTAAGAAACAAAATAAAGTTACATTTTTTGGATTTAAAAAAAACTAGCTTAAAAGGATAGGAAGAGGGGCGCCTGGGTGGCTCAGTGGGTTGAAGCCTCTGCCTTCGGCTCAGGTGGTGATCCCATGGTCCTAGGATGGAGCCCCGCATCGGGCTCTCTGCTCAGCAGGAGGCCTGCTTCCTCCTCTCTCTCTGCCTGCCTCTCTGCCTATCTGTGATCTCTGTCAAATAAATAAATAAAATCTTAAAAAAAAAAAAAAAAAAGGGGGCGCCTGGGTGGCTCAGTGGGTTGAGCCGCTGCCTTCGGCTCAGGTCATGATCTCAGGGTCCTGGGATCGAGTCCCGCATCGGGCTCTCTGCTCAGCAGGGAGCCTGCTTCCCTCTCTCTCTCTCTGCCTGCCTCTCCATCTACTTGTGATTTCTCTCTGTCAAATAAATAAATAAAATCTTTAAAAAAAAAAAAAAAAAAAGGATAGGAAGAAGCTCTCCGATTACATCAGCAACTGGCAAGGCAACTGCCACATAGTAGGCCCTCAATAAAAGTGTGAATGACTGGATGAAAGTCACTGGAATCAGTATGTTTTACTTAAAAGCAAGAGCAAAGCCAGCCAAGGATATAGCCCATTAAGAATCCTAGCAGACTCCTAAAGGCACACAAAAGAGCTAAAGGGCAAAAGAAATTACTTTAAAGCAGGAAGATTTATATAATGCTGTGTGTGTAGAATAAAAATGTGCCCAGCTTCACATGCCATTTGCTGCCAGGATCTGAGATTGTTACTAAGAAAAGGTTCGGAGGAGGCTGTTGGGGGGAATCAGATACCAGGCCAAGACACAGCCACAGAAAATTCAACATTGGGGGTTTGAAAAGAGGGCCTGGAACACAAGCCTCTTTTGTTTTTCTGGCTTCTCTTAATTACCATGTTTGAGACCTGAGATTTAAGAAAAAAGCACTAATCAAAAGGACAATTTACATTCCATTATAGAAACAGCTCAGTCACAGTCCCCAGTTTCCCCTCTGGTTGCAACCTGAGTCATTTGTGGAATGGCCGCGTGAAGCGTGGAGGAGAGCTATAAATGGTTTATAAATCAGCGTGTTGCATCACAAACCAAAGCAGTTGCTGCTCCCAAGGCTGGCAGCAAAATCATGAATCAGAGTCTAAAGTTCTAGAACAATGTTTGTGAATCAAATCTCACAATGGGTTGTCCTTAATGGCATTCTATAGCTATGCCCTCATCCCAGATCTCTTCCGAGCCAACCACACCCCATCACGCACATGCATGGAACCTGGAAGCTCTTCTTTCCATATTACGATGGATGAGCTAATGAAAGGGGTCACTTCCCATCACTTTATCTCATAGCCTTTGGTCAAAGGAACCCTCTCCTTTACTCAGTACTTGCTGTGTGGAACATTTCCTCTACTTTGTCCTCAGGATCATTAAATCTCTCTCAATAATGGCAAAGACTTTAGATCTTATTCCATGCCCATCTCTGTTCTAAGTGTTTTATGCACATATCATCAAATTTATGTCACAACAGTCTTGGGGGGAATCTTGCTATCATCCCCCACCTTTCAGATGGGGAAGCTTTGGCTCACAGAGGTTTGGTAACTTGCCTAAAGTTACCTGGCCTTTAAATGGTTGTGCCAATATTGAAACCAAGGTCATTAGGCTCCATAGTTGACACTTTGATCTACTATGCTATGCTGTCATGAAACAGAGGGTGCTATCTAAGCTAGACAGAGCTGACCCTTGTCACAGCCCCACTCTGTTAACCATGACTGGTCCCAGGTACCCCCCACCCCCACCCCCACTCACAAAGTTCTGAAGAACCTGCCAACCTTGACCAGGCATGAGCCAATCAGACATCAGTGTTCCCTGATCTTAGTTACTGGCTCAGAGCTGGGCCTGTGACTCAGTCAGAGCCAGTGAATCATGATGGGACTTTTCCTGGGGCTTCTGGGAGAAGGTAGTCCTCTGTTCTCTCCAGGTACTGGTGAGGGGAGGATGTGGGGAGAAGAGCTACTACAGCACTTTCACTGCTATGAAAGGAGGCCCCCGAGAGGGAGTCAACAACCATAGAATACAGAACAAAGAGAAGAACCCTGCAGCACAAGACTACCAGGGCATTGCCAAGAGTACATAGTGTTGGGCTCAGGCCATGCAATATAATGAGGGCCCCTGAAGTTAGGGAAGGCATATTGCCATGACCTAATTGGAGCCCTGAAGCCAGCAACTCTTGAAGTTCCAAATACCTCCACACCGTTTGGTTCCATGAACCAGTATATGCTTTTTTATTTTTAAAGAAATACTTTTTTTTTTTTCTTAAAGATTGTATTTATTTATCTGACAGAGACAGCAAGAGAGGGAATACAAGCAAGGGAAGTGGGAGAGAGAGGAACAGGCTTCCTGCAGAGCAGGGAGCCTGATGCGGAGCTCGAACCCAGGACCCTGGGATCATGACCTGAGCCAAAAAACAGATGATTAATGACTGAGCCACCCAGGTGCCCCCCAGTGTATCCCTTTGTAGCAGCCAATATGTGTAGGGTTTTTTGGCAACTTGAATCATAATGCACTATAATCAAAATTATTTCAACAAACCTTATAAGAAACAAAACAAAAACAAAAACAAAAGTACGTGATAGCAAAGCCAAGAAGCCCACTAGTTACTGTGGTGGAACAATAAGATTACTGATAAAGATGGAACCATGACTCAAGGCCCTCACCATGCTAAAGAAGAGAGAAAGAGCCAAATTTCTTAAATCCTCAACCATCCTCCGATTTACATTTTTGTACAAATGGACAACAGCACAGATAATCCTTCCCAACTGGCCACTAATAGATTCACTTTCATAATTACATTTAACTTTAGTTAACGTTAAAATGACTATAAATGCTCCCAGCAAAGCAGAAAGTTGTGGACCAGACCTCTACTGAAGATAGGGCAAAGTCAGCCAGGCATCAAAAAATAACCAGGGGATCTGGGTTGGTGAGGTGGTCAAAAAGGACTTTAGCCTTATGTATGTGTTCATCTCTTATAAAGGAATGCATTTGTAAATCATTCATATAATTAAAAGTTAACTTCAAAATAGGGTTAAAGGACAAGTCATGTAACTGCATTATCATACTTTTTTGGGGTAGTGTTACAGTTTTATTAATACAAATAAACAAATACAAATATAAATACAAATAAACAAAAAACAAATACAAATACAAATACAGGGACGCCTGGGTGGCTCAGTTGGTTGGACGACTGCCTTCGGCTCAGGTCATGATCCTGGAGTCCCGGGATCGAGTCCCGCATCGGACTCCCAGCTCCATGGGGAGTCTGCTTCTCTCTCTGACCTTCTCCTCGTTCATGCTCTCTCTCACTGTCTCTCTCTCAAGTAAATAAATAAAATCTTTAAAAAATATATATATACAAATACAAACAAATACAAGATATGACGCACACATATGCTCTCTGTGCATTCACTTTCCTCACTGTGCATGTTGGCATTGGTCTTGGTGACTCTTATGGCCAGGTGGGCTGCTCTTTCCGTAGTGACTTTGCTGTTCTTGGAGGAGACATTGTGAGCAATCTCTGCACAGGGAGATTTGTTGCACTTCAATCTCCTTGATGTGTACTGGGAATTTCCAGAAGCCACTGGGTGGCATGTGCTTTGTTTTCTTGTTGCTCTCGTAATCAGTTTCAGGCATCAGGACCTGGCCCTTGAGTCTTCTGTGCCCCATATTGTCAATGCTCTGGGTTTCTGCCGGTTATGCTTAACTTTGACATATGGGTTTGGCTGGTGCTGGATGAATTTCTTGGTCCTCTTTTGAATGATCTTGGGCTTCACCAGAGGTCTGAGGATGGCCATTGATGCCAAGTAGGAGACGGCTACCACCTCCGCAGGCAGTACCAAGAAAGAGCTATCATTTTTTTTTTTTTTTTAAGTAGTGGAGCCCCTCAAATGGAATGTTTTATAAAACACTGTAGTGAACATCTGTTGTGTTTCCCTTCTTTGGTATAGAATTCAAAAACATGATAGCTTGCTTCCTGGGAACCACCTTCGCCTATTCACGCTCAACTTTGGTTCAGACACATGGTCTTGATGAAAATATAATAAATTGATTCCAGAGCTCTCCTGGCTCTTTTTTTTCCCCCATGACAATTCTGGAAAGAGACAGCAGTGGCATAGTTTTTTTAATCTCCCTGAATCTTCTCCCCATCTTAAAAAAAAAAAAAAAAAGCGGGATGCCTGGGTGGCTCAGTTGGTTAAGCAGCTGCCTTCAGCTCAGGTCATGATCCCGGGGTCCTGGGATGGAGTCCCACATCCCGCTCCTTGCCCGGCGGGGAGCCTGCTCCTCCCTCTGCCTCTGCCTGCCATTCTGACTGCCTGTGCTTGCTCTCTCCCCCTCTCTCCCTCTGATAAATAAATAAAATCTTTAAAAAAAAAAAAAAAAAAAGCAGACAGAATAACTAGATGGTAAAACCAAAAACAGCTAGAGACAACGTCAACAACAAGGTCAGATGATATGGTGTCTCCACAAAATTCAAAAATACAAGAGAGTGAGCACAACCAGCACCACCACTATGAGATCTGCATTATATTCACATTTATACAGGAGAAACCAGAGGGAAGAAACAAGGCAACTGATGAACAAGCAAAATTGTACTCATGGAAGGCAGAGTGGACTGATTGGAGCAAAGCAGTGATAGACAACTGGTTTGCCTGCTCCAATCCTAGATAAGCACAAGGGGTCTCTGATAAGATCTGAAGAGACTGGAGCGGTTAGAGCAATGTGGATTCATGAAGCTAAGTGACCAAGTTGCCTTCCGCAAAACTGATGACAAGTATAAACTAGTATTTTAAAACTAGCTAAAAGATATCTCCAAAGGTACAAGATATAAAAGATTAACATGAATTAGAACTGGAAAAATATTGCAATTAAGTGACAAAACTTGGGGAAAATTAAGAATAAATAATTTATTTCAGAAATAAAGCTAAACTAGAAAAAAAACAGGAATGAATACATATTACAGATATTGCCTTTTGTGAAAAAAGAAAGGCTTTTAAATTCAGAATAAAGAAAGAAAAATAATTTGAAAGAAATTGATATATATTGGGGGGCCTGGGGGCCTCAGTCAGTTAAGTGGCTGCCTTTGGCTTAGGTCATGACCCCAGGCTCCTGGGATCGAGCCCTACATTGGGCTCCCTGATCAGCATAGAGCCTGCTTCTCCCTCTCCCTCTGCCTGCCTCTCTGCCTACTTGGGTCTCTGTCTGTCAAATAAACAAATAAAATCTTTAAAAATTTTTTTCTATCAAAAAAAGCAAATTTCAATCATATTTTGTTATTTTAATTCTTTTGTTTGTTTGTTTGTTTAGAAGGTGGGGTGGGGAGGGGCAGAGGGAGAACAGGGGAGAGAATCTTAAGCAGGCTCCATGCTCAGATCAGAGCCCAACACAGGGCTTGATCTTACGATCCTGAGATCATGACCTGAGTGAAATCAAGAGTCAGGTGCTTAACTGACTGAACCACCCAGGTGCCCCATTAATTTCTAACTGATGTATAATGTGTACAATATTATGTATTATATACAGATGTTAAGTCTTTTTTTCTTTTTAAAGATTTTATTTATTTGACAGAGATCACAAGTAGGCAGAGAGGCAGGCAGAGAGAGAAGAGGAAGCAGGCTCCCTGCCGAGCAGAGCCCGATGCGGGGCTCAATCCCAGAATCCTGGGATCATGACCTGAGCCAAAGGCAGAGGCTTTAACCCACTGAGCCACCCAGGTGCCCCCAGATGTTAAGTCTTATGGTGAAATACGTTTTGGCAAATGCCACTATTCTATCAAAATACAGAATAATTACCCCAGAAAATCAATCTCCTCTCTGGTCCCTCACTGAGGGAATCACTGTTCTGATGATCTCTTCATCACAGATTAATTTTACTTAACATAATGGAGTTATGTAACATATAATCTTAAGACACACTTTTAAAAATCTTAATATCCCTGAAATTGGAAAGCATGTTAGATGTTGGTGGTGTTCGGGATGACTGGGTGGCTCAGTCAGTTAAGCAACTGACTTTAGCTCAGGTCATGATCCTGGGGTCCTGGGTTCAAGCTCCGCATTGGGCTTCCTGCTCAGTGGTGAGCCTGCTTCTCCCTCTCCCTCTCATGCTCCCCCTGCTTGTGCGCTCTCTCTCTCTCAAGTAAAATAAATAAAATCTTGAAAAAAAAAAGAAAGAAAGAAATTGGTGTTTAAACAATTAAGACAGTGTTTCTCTTTTTTATTGTTAAATAAAATGGAGTGTCTTATAATCAATGGCATCTTTGATTTGATGAAGTACTTATATAAATGAAGTAAATATGGCAAAAATTTAATAGTTATTGAGTTTAGTTGGTAGGTATATGGGTGTCTTACTTTTCTATGAGTTTGAACATTTTTATATAAAAATATAAAAAATTTGGAGTGCCTGGGTAGCTCAGTGGGTTAAAGCCTCTGCCTTCGGCTCAAGCCATGATCCCAGGGTCCTGGGATTGAGCCCTGCATCAGGCTTTCAGCTCAGCAGGGAGCCTGCTTCCCCTTCTCTCTCTGTCTGCCTCTCTGCCTGCTTGTAATCTCTGTATGTCAAATAAATAAGTAAAAATCTTTGCAATATATATATATATATATATATATATATAATTTTACTAAATACATAAATAAATAAAAGGATGCCACAATTGTTGCACCCTGCTTTGGTCTTTTCTTCTCCTTAATTCAAGTGACCATTAAATAATGGAATTGGTAGGAGCCTTTCTTGACCTCTGTGAAACCCTGACCATAGTAGGGACCAGGGTCCTCTAGACTAGTACAAGATCATCAACTCTTTATAGGAGTTGTCTTGTTCTCAGATATATTATTTTTCTATACTCTATTTCCCCAAACTTTTCAAAAACTAAGAGCTCCTTCTCCTTCCCCATGTCCTGACGCAGTGAGAATGAGGAACTTTGCACTTGTGATCAAAGTGTCTAATCAAGTATCAAATCCAGCAAGCTGAGTGCCTGAGTGTAAGGCAAGAAAGAAAATCTGGGGCCCAGAACCAGCACCTTGCAGCTGAAGTCCAAGATGCTAGTTCTCTAAGTATACACTTACTTCCACTTCTTCCATGTGAATAATTATAAATTTATGTTAATGGGTACAGAATATATAAGGATGTAACTTTGACATTAAAAAACAAAGTGTGGGGAAATGGAGCTATAAAGAAGTAGAGTTTTTGTACGTGATTGAAGTTTAATTGGTATTGATTTAAAGTAGACTGTTAGGCAGTGCCTGGGTGGCTCAGTCATTAATGTCTGAGTCTTGATCTCGAGGTTGGGAGTTCAAGCCCCACAGTGGGTGTAGAGATTATTTAAAATAGACTGTTTTAACATGGTTAAATGTTATATGTAATATCAGGTTGTTATATGTAATCCCCATGAGACCACAAAGAAACTATCTCTAGAACATGCATAAAATTAAATAAGGAGGCAATCAAACCATGTCACTAGAAAAACTAATTTTAACACAAGGGAAGGCAGTAATAGTGAAAGTGAGGGACAAATACAATCTAAAAGACAAACAGAAAAGAAATAACAAAATGCCAATAGTAAGTTCTTTCTTATCAGTAACTACTATTGTTGTAAATGGACTAAATTCTTAATCAAAAGTCATAGATTGATGTGAAACTAATATAACACTGTATGTTAGTTATACTTGAATTAAAAAAACAGAGATTGGCAGAATGACTTTTTAAAAAAACAGGATTCAACTCTATCCTGTTTTGATGTAATTAACATATTTGGCGCAACATCCATTCATGACAAAAGCCCTTTACAAAATAGGTCTAGAGGGAACATACCTCAACACAATAAAGACCTTATCTGAAAAAACCCACAGCCAGCATTCTACTCAGTGGTGAAAAACTTGAGAGCTTTTCCCCTCAGGTCAGAAACAAGACAAAGGGGGTGCCTGGGTGGCTCAGTGGGTTAAGCGCTGCCTTCGGCTCAGGTCATGGTCCCAGGGTCCTGGGATGGAGCCCGGCATCCGGCTCTCTGCTCAGCAGGGAGCCTGCTTCCTCCTCTCTCTCTGCCTGCCTCTCTGCCAGCTTGTCATCTCTCTCTGTCAAATAAATAAATAAAATCTTAAAAAAAAAAAAAAAAAGAAAAGAAACAAGACAAAGATGTCCACGCTCACCACTTTTATTCAAATATAATACTAGAACTCCTAACCACAGCAATTAGGAAACACAAAGAAAAAAAAGACATCCAAACTGGTGAGGAATAAGTAGAACCCTCACTATTTACAGATGACATGCTACTCTATATAGAAAATCCAAAAGACTCCACCAAAAAACTGCTAGCACTAATAAATGAATTCAGTAGAGCTGAAGGCTACAAAAATTAATGTATAGAAATCTGTTGCATTCTTATACACTTCTAATGAAGCAGCAGAAAGTGAAATTAAGAAAGCAATCCCACTTACAATTGCACCAAAACCAATAAAGTACTTAGGAATAAACTTAACCAAAGAGTGAAAGACCTGTACTCTGAAAATTATGAAACACTGATGAAAGAAATTCAAGGTGATGTCAAGAAATGGAAAGATATTCCATGCTTATGGGTTGAAAGAACAAATATTGTTAAAATGTCTATACTACCCAAACCAACCTACACATTTGATGCAATCCCTATCAAAATACCAATAACATTTTTCACGGAACTAGAATAAACACTCCTAAAATATGTATAGAGCCACAAAAGAGGTCAAATAGCCAAAGCAGTCTTGAAAAAGAAAAACAAAACTGCAGGTATTATAATTCCAGATTTCAAGTTATGTTACAAACTGGTAGAAATTAAAACAGTATGGTACTGGCATAAAAATAGACACATAGGTCAATGGAACAGAACAGAAAACCCAGGTGTTGAGAAAACTGGACAGCCATATGCAAAAGAATGAAATGGGACCACTTTTTCTCACCATACACAAAAATAAACTCAAAATACATTAAAGGCCTAAATTTGAGACCTAAAACCATAAAAATCCTAGGAGAGAGTACAGGCAGTGATTTTTCTGACATCAGCCATAGCAACATTTTTCTAGATATGTCTCCTGAGGCAAGGGAAATAAAAGCAAAAATAAACCAGTGGGACTGCATCAAAATAAAAAGTTTCTGCACAGCAAAGGAAGCAATCAACAAAATCAAAAGGCAACATACAAAATGGGAGAAAATATTTGCAAATAATATACCTGATAAAGGGTTACATCCAGATTTTATAAAGAACTGATACAACTCAATATCCCCTCCAAAAAAATCCAATTTAAAAATGGGCAGAAGGGACGCCTGGGTGGCTCAGTTGGTTGGACGACTGCTTCCGGCTCAGGTCATGATCCCGGAGTCCCGGGATCGAGTCCTGCATCGGGCTCCTAGCTCCACGGGGAGTCTGCTTCTCCCTCTGACCTTCTCCTCGTTCATGCTCTCTCTCACTGTCTCTCTCTCAAATAAATAAATAAATAAATCTTTTTTTTTTTTTTTTAAAGATTTTTATTTATTTATTTGACAGAGAGAAATCACAAGTACACTGAGAGGCAGGCAGAGAGAGAGAGTCCCATGCAGGACTCGATCCCAGGACCCTGAGATCATGACCTGAGCCGAAGGCAGCGGCTTAACCCACTGAGCCACCCAGGTGCCTCAATAAATAAATCTTTTTAAATAAATAAATAGGGGCGCCTGGGTGGCTCAGTGGGTTAAAGCCTCTGCCTTTGGCTCAGGTTATGATCCCAGGGTCCTGGGATCGAGCCCCGCATCGGGCTCTCTGCTCAGCGGGTAGCCTGCTTCCTCATCTCTCTCTGCCTGCTTCTCTGCCTACTTGTGATCTCTGTCTGTCAAATAAATAAATAAAATCTTTAAAATAAATAAATAAATACATAAATAAATAAATAAAATGGGCAGAAGACATAAACAGACATTTCTCCCAATAAGACATATAGATAGGGAATAGACACATGAAAAGATGCTCAGGATGCCTGGGTGGCTTAGTCAGTTAAGCATCTGCCTTCAGCTTGGGTCATGATCCCGGCGTCCTGGGATTGAGTCCCACATCGGGCTCCTTGCTTGGCAGGGAGCCTGCTTCTCCCTCTGCCTCTGCCTGCTGCTCTGCCTGCCTGTGCTCGCTCACTCACTCTCTCTCTCTCTGGCAAATAAATAAATAAAATCTTTAAAAACAAAACAAAACAAAAACCAACTACCTTATACTCCCAACAAAAGAACTTCCAGATATTTACCCCCCAAATACAAAAATACTAATTCAAAGGGATGCATTCACCCCTATGTTTATTGCAACATTATTTATAATAGCCAAACTATGGAAGCAGCCCAAGTGTCCACTGATAAATGAATGGATAAAAAGGATTCGGTGTATCTATCTAATGGAATATTATTCAGCCATAAAAATGGAGTCTTGTCATTTGCAATGACATGGATGGAGCTAGAAAGTATAATGCTAAATGCCAGTCAGAGAAAGACAAATACCACATGATTTCACTTATGTGTGGAATTTAGAAACAAAACAAATGAGCAAAGGAAAAAAAAAAAAAAAAAACGAGACAAACCAAGAAACAACTATAGAGAACAAACAAATGGTTACCACAGGGGAGGGGGTGTGGGTGAAATAGGTTATGAGGTTTAAAGGCACACTTACCATGATGAAACAAAGTAAAATGAAAGAATAAAATGAAATGTATTTGGTCTTTGCTCTCAAAGTTCCCTGCACAGAGCTTCAAAACCTTGGGAACATCCCGAATGTTAGGAGCGTCTTCAGTTATTCATAGTGAAACCCTTTTAACCTTATCTGAGTTCATGCTAACAAGGTGGCTCAAAGTGAGCCCTTGCTGGTTTCAAGGGAGTTGCCTAGAGGGTTGGAACTTTCAGCCCCACCTGGCAAACTCCAGGGAACTGAAGGAGTATAGAGATTGAGGTCAATGGTCAATGATATTAAGCGGCAAGCCCATGCAAAGAAGCCTTGATAAAAACAAGTAGGCTTGGAGATCTTATGGGTGGGGGGCAATACCGATTTGCTGGGAGGGTGGCTCGCCCAGAGAAGGCGTGGAAACTTTGTGCCATTGCCTCCCATCCCCCACAGTGTGCCTTATGCATCTCTTATATTTATCCATTTAGCTGCTCCTGAGTTGTATTCTCTTTCTCTCTCTCTCTCTCTCTCTCTCTCTTTGGGATCTTATTTGATGGAGAGGGAACATAAGCAAACTCTCTGCTGAGCAGGGAGCCTGATATAGGACCCTAGGATCTGAGCCAAAGGCAGACGCTTAAAGGACTGAGTCCCCCAGGCGCCCCTGAGTTGTATTCTTTATAATGAAATTGTAATCATAAGAATAGTGCTTTCCTGAGTTCTGTGGGTCATTCTAGAGAATTACTGAGCCTGAGCGAAGTGTCGTGGGACCCTTGAGTTTGTAGTTGTTTCCGCAGGAGTGCAGGTAGCTTGGGGACTCTGTCTGCGACTAGTGTCAAAGTGGGGGCACTTTTGTGGGACTGCACTTTTAACCTTTTAGGTCCTAAGTTCAAATTCAGCTCTGCCACTTATTAGCTGTGTGATCTTCACAAGTAGCCCAATCTCTCTGAACATCAGTATTCCTATCCATGTGATGAGCACAGTGACAAGTATGTCATCCCTACGAGATGATACAGTAAAGTGCTTAGCCCACTTTAAAAATGCTTAGTAAAGGGCGCCTGGGTGGCTCAGTGGGTTAAAGCTGCTGCCTTCGACTCAGGTCATGGTCTCAGGGTCCTGGGATCAAGTCCCACATGGGGCTCCCTGCTGAAAATAAAATCTTTAAAAAAAAAAAAAGACATACAGGATCCCGGAAACTTTGCAAATTATCAAGTTAAGGTGGTGTTTCCTTTTAGTAAGGCATTAACAGTAAGATAGTTGGTTGCTTCCTGGAGGAATATTACAATCCTGCTATCACACATCCTTGTCAATGAGCTTTATTTTAAAAAATTTTTTAAAGATCTTATTTATTTATTTGACGGACAGAGATCACAAGTAGGCAGAGAGGCAGGCAGCGAGGGTGGGGGGGAAGCAGGCTCCCTGCTGAGCAGAGAGCCTGATGCGGGGCTTGATTCCGGGACCCTGGGATCATGACCTGAGCCGAAGGCAGAGGCTTTAACCCACTGAGCCACCCAGGCGCCCCACAATGAGCTTTAAATCTAGAAGAAATTCAACTTTATTTACATTTCCTTCTGCCTCAGCCACCCTCAATTCTATGAAAGGGAGGATGATGTTAGGGCTTCAGGAACCAAGTTATGGGTCTCTAGAAGTTAGGCTATTGGTAAGAAAGCTTTTTCCACGTAAATCACTGGGACTTTGTTTTGTTTTGTTTGACAGAGATCACAAATAGGCAGACAGGCCGGGCCGGTGTGAAGGGAGCAGGTTCCCTGCTGAGCAGAGAGCCAGATGTGGGGCTCCATCCCAGGACCCTGCTGCTATCATGACCCGAGCTGAAGGCAGAGGCTTTAACCCACTGAGCTACCCAGATGCCCTCACTAGGACGTTTGTAAACTGAGTCAGACTCAGGTCTTGCAGGATTGTGATCTCTACAAGTTAATTATTTGTTTTTCCTTTAGGGCAGCCAGGAATGCCTGAGGAATGTCACCTATATTCCAAGGGGGGGTAGGGTGGGGGGGGATGTCAGCTTCTGCTTTGTCCTCAGAATGCCTTCTGTTCCCTCATCATAAGGCCTTGCATAAATTATTTTTTCTCTTAATTTCCTAGGTCCTGAGACTATTTTGCAAGCCTCTCTAGGTGAAAGATCCTGTGGCTTCATGACAAATATCTGGGAAAAGCTGGAGAGGGAACCAGCTGGAAACGTTGATTTGAGCCATTGCTTCATATTTTGTCTGTGCTTTAAGGCCCTGAATGGCTAAAAAGTCACTGAATTTGCTGCTAAGAATTCTTTATGTTGGTCTCTTGGGCTGTTTCTGAAATCTTTCCCCATGACTGAAGAAGGCAAGTCCAAGAGATCACATCCCGGCAGGATCAGGAAGCAAGCAATCAAGGAATGTGGAACAACAAACACTGCGAAGGAAGGAGGCTGGGTTTGCTCCTGAAGCTTACACAATGGCTCCTTCTCCTTCCGTCCCCTACCCTTTCCTCTCCTCAAGCTCCCATACCTCCTGGATTTCTCTGAGTCGGTTGCTAAGACCGGAACATGCTGCCTCTGCTTTGAAATGGTATCAATGCAATGCTGAGCTCTATAAGGACTGCTTTTGTGAAGTGTCTTTATTCTCTCCTGAGCTCTGTAAATGACACTTACTTGGAACACGCTAGTTGCCTTATCGAGCTTGGCTTTGTATCTTTACGAGTTTATCTTTAACCTGCTTTGCAGGTCATTTTGAAAGCTTTTCTGAGTTCTATTCATTCATCTCAACTAATATTTGCATGTTATGGAGGCAATAATTTGCCTCAAACTGACTCAGAGCAGATGGGATCTCAACCAAATCCCCTCTAATTTTATCCTAAAATCTCAAGCCTTTTTTTTTTTTTTTTTTTGAGGACTTCATTTAGAAAGGGGATCATGGAGGGCAAGGAAGGGTGCTGTCTGGTATGTGGCAGAGAGATGGAGAAGCCTGAGCAAATGCCTCCCAGAAACGCTCACTACCCATCTCTGAAACAAGGCCATAAGCAGGCTAGGATTTCCATTGTTTCCCTTTTTAAATTTTGTTGCAACATAAAGGAAATCCTTGTGATTGTTTTTTATTGTGGTAAAATATACATTATATACAATTGCTATTTTGAGCATTTTTAAGTGCATAGTTCGGAGGCATTGAGTATATTTACATTTTTCTGTAGCCATCACCACTGTCCATTTCCAGAACATTTTCACCATCTCAAACTAAAACTCTATACCCATTAAACAACAACTTCCCATTCCACCTTTCCCCTAGTCTTTAGTAATTTAATTTCTGTTTCTGTAAATTTGCCTATTCTGGGTACCCTTTATAGAAGCGGAATCACAATATTGTCCTGCATAATGTGCCTTTGTCCTTTCTACTTAGCATAATGTCTTTAGGTTTCATTTACGTTGCAGCATGTGTCAGAATTTCCTTCCTTTTATTTTTATTTTTTAAAGATTTTTTTTTAAAGATTTTATTTATTTATTTGACAGAGAGAGGGAACACAAGCAGAGAGAGTGGAAGAGGGAGAAGCAGACTCCTCTACTGAGTAGGTAGCGGATGCGGGGCTCCATCCCAGGACCCTGGGATTGTGACCTGAGCCGAAGGCAGATGCTTAATGACTGAACCACCCAGGCGCCCCTATTTTTAAAAGACTTTATTTATTTATTTGACAGACAGAGACCACAAGCAGGCAGAGAGGCAGGGGTGGGTAGAGAAAGCAAGCTCCCTGCCAAGCAGAGAGCCTGATGCGGGGCTCAATCCCAGGACCCTGAGATCACGACTTCAGCTGAAGGCAGAGGCTTAACCCACTGAGCCACCCAGGCACCCCAGAATTACATTCCTTTTAAAGATTGAATAACATTCCATTACATTTTGTTTACCCGTTCATCTGTCAAGGGACAGTTGGGTTGTTTCCACCTTTTGGCAATTGTGAATAATGCTTCTATGAACACAGGCGTAGACTATCTGTTCAAGTCCCTGCCTTCAAGTCCTTCGTGTTTACAGTTTACCCAGAATGTGGTAATTCTATGTTTGTTTTTCTTTTAAACTTATTTTTCTTTTTTATCATTATTTTTTTTAAACATTGATAATACATTAAGCATAAGGCAAAATGAGTCAACAATAAGCCCATTAACAATAGAGTGCTTATTTTCCCAGACTTTTTTTTTTTTAAGATTTTATTTATTTATTTGACAGACAGAGATCACAAGTAGGCAGAGAGGCAGGCAGAGAGAGAGAGAGAGAGGGAAGCAGGCTCCCTGCTGAGCAGAGAGCCCGATGCGGGACTCGATCCCAGGACCCCGAGATCATGACCCGAGCCGAAGGCAGCAGCTTAACCCACTGAGCCACCCAGGCGCCCCTTTCCCAGACTTTCTAATCTACCCCAATATTCAAAAGGAAAAGAAACTTTAAAAATATCATTTTAGGGGCACCTGGTTGGCTCAGTCCGTAGAGCATGCAATTCTTTTTTTTTTTTTTTTTTTTTTTAAAGATTTTATTTATCCATTTGACAGAGAGAAATCACAAGCAGATGGAGAGGCAGGCAGAGAGAGAGAGAGGGAAGCAGGCTCCCTGCTGAGCAGAGAGCCCGATGCGGGCCTCGATCCCAGGACCCTGAGATCATGACCCGAGCCGAAGGCAGCGGCCTAACCCACTGAGCCACCCAGGCGCCCAGAGCATGCAATTCTTGATCTTGGGGTTGTGAATTCAAGTCCCATGTTGGGGATAGAGAAGAAAGAAAGATAGAAAGACAAAAAGAGGGTGCCTGGGTGGCTCAGTGGGTTAAGCCGCTGCCTTCGGCTCAGGTCATGATCTCAGGGTCCTGGGATCGAGTCCCGCATGGGGCTCTCTGCTCAGCAAGGAGCCTGCTTCCCTCTATCTCTCTCTCTGCCTGCCTCTCTGCCTACTTGTGATCTCTCTCTGTCAAATAAATAAAATCTTTAAAAAAAAAAAAGAAAGAAAGACAGAAAGAAAGAAGAGAAGAAGGAAAGAAGGAAGGGAGGAAGGAAGGAAGGAGATAGAGGGGTAGAAGTGAGGGGGAGAAGAGGGGAGGGAAGAAGGAAGAAAGGGGGATCCTTCCAGCCTCGGGTCATCTTAGACTGCTCTCCGTTGGGGCCATCCAACACCTATGGCAAGAAGGTGGTGGGCCCAAAGATGAAAGAGTTGCTAGAGGCTCCAACTCATTAAGAAAAGGGAAAAGTACATGCTGGGGTATAAGCAGACTGTGATGATCAGACATGGTAAAGCAAAACTGGTCATCCTCGCCAACAACTCTCTGGTCTTGAGGAACTGAAATAGCGTACTGTACCATGTTGGCCAAAACTGGTGTCCATCACTACAGTGGAATAGTGAATTGGGCACAGCATGTGGGAAATACCACAGAGTATGCGCTCTGCCTATCATGGATCCAGGTAATTCTTCTTTTTTTTAAAAGATTTATTTATTTATTTATTTATCTGACATAGAGAGCACAAATAGGTAGGGAAGCAGGCGGGGGGGGGGGGGTGGGGAGGGAAGCAGGCTCCCTGCTGAGCAGAGAGCCCCATGCGGGGCTTGATCCCAGGACCCTGAGACCATGACCCAAGCCGGAGGCAAAGGTGTAACCCACTGAGCCACCCGGACACCCTCAGGTGATTCTAATATCGTTAGAAGCTTGTCGGAACAGATAAAAAGTAAATCATGCAAAATTTTTCTTTAATAAAACAGGCCAGAGTTTGTTTTAAAACTGTTAAATATATAAATGCATATTTGTAACTAAAATATGTAAGTATATATATTTAAATATATAATTGTAATTCTCTCAGCAACCCTCTGAGGAAACACTGTCATCACTTCACTGACAGGTGAGGAAACTGAGGCTCAGTGAGCAGAGGTTTGCATCTGTGACTGAGGGAATCAGTTGGGCTGGAACGGGAGGCTGGAATGTTTTCAAGCTAGAGCCAGTAACCCAGAAATCAGGTAGAAATGCAGGTGGTTCTGCAGATGAGGAGGCTAAGGCCAGAGAAGAAGACGGCATTGGCTCACACAATAGATTAGTGACAGCTTTGGAACCAGAATTCAGAACTCTGATCTATGCTTTTCCCCCTTGCATTGTACCTGTGGTTCTCAAACTTTGGTGCATCAAAATCCTGATTATAGGAAGGGTGCCTGGCTGGCTTAGTCAGTTAAATGCTGGACTCTTGATTTTGGCTCAGGTCACCATCTCAGGATCATGAGATAGAACCCCATGACTGGCTCTGGGCTGTGTGGAGCCTGACTAAGATTCTCTCTCTCCCTCTACCTCTCCCCCTGCTCATGCTCTCTCTCTCTCCAGAAAAAAAAAATAATAATAATTTTTAAAATTAAAAATCCCAATATAGGAAAATTCCTGGGCACACCCACCCCTAGAGTTTCAAAACCAAAAAGTCTGGAATCTGCATTTTAGGCAAACACTCAGGGGCTCCTGGGACAATAGAATCATTGTCGTGGGCCAAGACATTTGTTTATTGATAACTTCCACTAACTTCCACAGAGCTCCCCAAGTGTTCTTGGGACCAAGAGATTAAGAACTACCTTTAAGTCCCCCAAGTATCCAGCCTGAGCATGATTTGACATTCTGGAAGGTCATCCGTCCCTCCTTGTAGCCCCATAATGCCCATCTGTTCTTCTGGGAAGACCCTCTCACTTTTTGTTCCACTGAGTGGAATAGCCCTCGCTGACTCAGAGGACTGGCTGCTCTGCACTCCTGGGGGCTGCCCTTATCACACTTACGATGCACCACCCTTCTCCCAGACTGCAGCCACCTTGAGAGCACAGACCCTACAGAGTCTATTTCATTCACTCATTCATTCATTCATTCAGCAAAAATTTACTGGGAACTTTTGTGTGACAGGTAATATACTAGATTCTGGGGATGCCAGAGAGTCTGTCTGTTTCTCACCATTCCCCAGTCCAGGCCAACAGTGGACATTGTTGGTGCCATAGTCCATCCTTCTGCACCCTCGACTGCCCCTCTCCAATCCATCTTCATGCAGCAGAATTAAAACAGGAATATGATCATGTGACTCCCTTACTTTAAGCCTTCCAAAGGCTTCTAATGATTCTTGGGATGAAAACTGAAATGCTTACATTTAGGACCTTAGGCTGCCTGTCCCAAACCGCTCACCTCTGACCCTTTTCTTCCAGCCCTGTTCCTCTCCCTGCAGTCACCGTAGCCTTCTCGGAGCTTCTCAGCAGTCCCTGGCCTGGGACATTGGTGCCTCATCACTGACACTGAGATGGAGTGTGAGGTGCAAGATGGATATGAGGAATCTGCTTCTGTAAGAGGAAGTGGGAGGCAGCAGGCTTGGGCAGAGAAAGAAAAACCATGAAGCAGGCCTGCCAAAGCCTTAGCCAACCTCCTGGGAAGCCTTGCAGCAAATACCGCCCCAGCACTTGCTAAGTCTCACTCAGTCACTGAACCTAGGCTTCTCCTGTCAGGGTGCGACAGCAACCTCAGGCCAGTTCTGTGCAAGTGAGGCAGACCCTAATGGCACTGGCAGGTGGAGGCAGGCTACGGACCACACCCCTTAGTTGAAGGGGTGTGGTTTATTTTATTTATTTCTCCGATTTATTTCCAGGCAAGTTTTCCCTTGATGGGTGAGGGCACATCTCTGTGTCCACCACACCCATCAGTACTGCTACCCCTTATCATCCTGCCAGGCTTCTCTGGGCAGGTTGTAGGCTACTTTGGGAAACCTTCACTCAGACTTGCGAACTATAAGTATTCATAAAACTGTCCTTTCTCTCCCGACCCGTTATCATAGTTTGCAATCACATGCTTGTGTGTGTGCTTATCTAATGGATGTCCACCTTTCCTAAGAAATTGTATGTCTGTGTAGGCAAGGACCATCTGTGTGACTCACTATAGTCCCAGAGCTCAGGTCAGCACCTGGCACATGGGAGGTGCTCAGTAAAAACTTAAGGGATGGCAAGCTGTACCATGTCTTGCAAACAAACGACTCTTCCAACTGTGGGTCATCAGGGATTTGCTGTGTATTTGGAGCTCTCGTCCCGCTCACAGAGAGAACTTTCATGACTATCTCAATGAGGTTTTCTCTTTTATATTTAGAAGCTGCTTCTGCTCCATGCCAATCTGGTGTAGAGGGCAATTTTTTTTTTTTTTTAAAGATTGTATTTATTTGACAGAAACACAGCGAGAGAGGGAACACAAGCAGAGGGAGTGAGAGAGGGGGAAGCAGGCTTCCCAACCAGCAGGGAGCCTGATGTGGGGCTCAATCCCAGGACTCTAGGATCATGACCCAAGTTGAAGGCAGCTGCTTAACTGACAGGGCCACCAGGCATGCCCGTAGAGGGCAAAATTAAGCCATAGTTCACTCTATTACCACCATCATCATCACAACTACCACCCAAAAGCTTTTCTAGGGCTCAGGGCATTACAGTGGCAGTGCCAATTTCCAAACCCACAGAGCTACACAAGCCTGGTCCCTGCATGTATGGACTGAAGCGCTGGGTTAGAAATCACAGTTCAGGCTCTGCACTTGACTGAGCCACCTGAATAAGTCACTTAATCTCTCTGAGCTTCATCTGCAAGATGGGGATAATGCCTGCCTTTTTCACTTCATTGATGTCTATCAGGTTCAAATGCAGTGATAAGTATGAATGTGCTTTGTAAACTGTAGTAGTGTGGTTCACAGGAAAGAAAGGGAGCTCTCTTCTCATGCAGTCATCACAGGTTGGCTAAGGACATAATTGGGACATTAACCTGTTTTCTACAACGATGACGTGTGAGCCCACGTAGATGGACTGTGTGCTACGCACTGTTTTCCCCAGTTTTGCAAATGGATTTGTCCTCACCTCTCTACACCCACCCACCCTGCCAGCTCCCCTGCCCCTTCTGATCTGGGGTGGAGACTATAGGAAGTGCACCAACCCGTGGGTGAACAGTGAGGGACCGTGTTTACATTTTATGTGGGTCAAGGTTAAATGTGTTTTAGAGATAGAGGGGTGTGGGTGTGTTTCTCCACAACTGGGCAGAGCAGGTGAGAACATGATGTTGAAGGCAGTGGTGTCCTTAGAGAAGTCAAGCTCCCGAAGGGTATCTTTGCCTGGAGACTGGATACCTAGCCACTGGGACAGAGGCGGGGAAGGAGACAGTATCAACAGAAGTGCTGGGGGTGGAACCATTGATAAGAAGCCCAAATAACTGTCTTTGGTGGGCAAGACAATTTATTAACATAGGAATATTCAGAGATATTCGTATCTGCTGCTCCCTCAATCTGCTTTTCCCCTTTATTGCTAACCAATTTATCTAATCCAAGTATATGGCAATCTCTTGACGAGGATGAGTAAGAGAGACTCATAGCACTAGGTTCCAAACTCTTGGCTTTTTCAGAGTTACCTCACTGAACTATCCTCACAGTCCCAAGAGGTTAAGTGTGTTACCCCATTTTACAGATGGGGAAACTGGGCTTACAAATGCTAAGTAACGTGTTCAAAGTCAGCCAAGAGGTAAATGATTATATGTATCTACATTCAAACCCAGATTTTTTAGTAACTTTCCCCCTACACTGCTGTGTGTGTGTGTTTAAGATTTTTTATTTAGGGGCGCCTGGGTGGCTCCGTGGGTTGAGCCTCTGCCTTCAGCTTGGGTCATGATCCCAGGGTCCTGGGATCGAGCCTTGTGTTGGGCTCTCTCCTGGGCAGGGAGCCTGCTTCCCCCTCTCTCTGCCTGCCTCTCTGCCTCTCTCCCTTGTGATCTCTATCTGTTAGATAAATAAATTTAAAAAAAAAGATTTTTTAATTTATGTATTTGACAGAGAGAGAGAGAGAGATCACAGTAGGCAGGGAGGCAGGCACAGACAGAGGGAGGAGCAGGCTCCCTGCTGCGCAGACAGCCCGATGATGCCATGTGGGGCTCTATTCCAGGACCCTGGGATCATGACCTGAGCCTAAGGCAGAGGCTTAACCCACTGAGCCACCCAGGCACTCCCACTGCTGTTTTTAAAGTGCCTCCTGCCCCCTACTTTCACACATCTAATACTGAATGTGTGTGTTTGTTGGGGTGAGGGAGCTTTGGGCTGCTTTTCTGCAGGAAAACACCTAGACACAGAATTTCCAAGAGGGGAAGGGAACCTGGGGGGCATTTAACCCAATTTACTTTGCAGATAGACATCTGAGGCCCAGAGAGGGAAAGTGATTTCTCCCGCTGGCTCCCTGGATTTTGGTGTCTGACTGGTGTTTTCCATTCCGACTCTTGCCCTGCACTCACTCTGGGGGAGCCAAGGTGCCTTTGACTGGTAATACCTTTGCCAAAAAAATTCGACAAATATTTACTAGTGCCTACCTAACTGCCAGGAACCCTTAAAGGTGCTATGAATAGGATGAAGAGGAAACACTACCCTTCTGGAGCTAATGTGGTGAATGCAGGAGGTGGACATAAGCCCGTAAGAGGTATCTAAATAAGATAATTTCAGATGCTTGCAAGAAATAAAGAGGTAATAAAAGTAGGGAAGAGCTACAGATGGGAGTCAGGAAACCCGATCACCTGGTACCTGCCTGGTGCTGATCCTTTAATTCTCACAACCACCTTTAGATGCTAGGGTCAGATCTCCGCTTTGCTGACAAGGAAGCTGACGTTCAGAGGGGTAAAGAGTGGCAGTCAGGTCTCAAACTCCTAAGCTCCACTTCCTACCAGCTCCCGTCGAGCGGCCGCGGCCACCTTCGGGCCCTGGATGATGAAACCCGGGCGAGGACTGCACCATCTCTCAGCCGTCTCCTCGCAGGTGCTCGGTAGTGGGTGGAGAGGGGGGAGGGGTCGTGGAGGGAGGGATGCGCTTCCAGACACACTGCAAAAAGCTCAAATTCGTAGGAGGCTGAAAGAGCCCCTGGCCCAGACCCCGCCCAGCTCCCCAGCCCCAGAGCGGGGGACAAAGAGCCCGCCCAGCCCCCCGCAGAGTCTGAAGACCGTTCCCGCCTCTGGCCCGGCCCCCTATCTGGCCAACGCGGAGCACTATGGGACTTGTAGTTCGACCACTTTCCACATCGGCTCTGGAAGCGGACTGGGGAACTACAAGGCCCAGGAGCCAGTGGGCAGGCCCGGGGCGGACCCGCCGGCTGTGGGTGTGCGAGCGCAGGGGGCCGGGCGGTGCGAGCTCTGGGTGCTGAAATGCGGCTGCTGGCGCCCAAGCCCCGGGCCAGTTTCAGGCGCGCGCGGTAGCTGGACGAAGCTAGGGGTGGCCAGGCGGCGGCAGCAGGCACGTTGCATTCGTGCATTGGGCGCAGCGTTTGCAAAACTGCTTTGGCTTTGCGGTAGCGCGGTGAAGGGTTCGAGTCGCCGGGGGATGGGCACCCGGCCCCGGAGCCAAGGTGGCTCCGCTCGCTGAAAGGGCCCTTTGACTGGGCTTGGGGGTTGGGGCACTGGTGCCCGTCTTGGACTGTGCGCGACATGTTTGTTCTTTCTTTTAGTGTCAAGGTTTTCCTGGACGGGCGCGCGATGCAGCGGGCAGCGGCACTAGTCCGGCGGGGCTGCTGCCCCCGGACCCCGGGCCCATGGAGCCGTAGTCAGAGCAGCGCGGCCGCCGAGGCCTCGGCAGTGCTCAAGGTGCGGCCCGAGCGGAGCCGGCGCGAGCGCATCCTTACGCTTGAGTCCATGAACCCGCAGGTGAAGGCTGTGGAGTATGCGGTGCGGGGACCCATCGTGCTCAAGGCCGGCGAGATCGAGCTCGAGCTGCAGCGGGTGAGCGCGGGCGCCTGGGGCCGCGGGGCGGGAGGGCCCAGGGAGGCTAGGGTCGCCGAAACTGTCAGGGATTGCTGGGAGGGAGAACAGTAGTTGTTCGAGGCTGGGGTCCACCCGCTGGGGCTTCCTCTCACGCCGGTGTCCAGCTCCTTCGTTCAGCCAAGGTTGGCTAAAACAAGAATGCCCTCTCCTATCCCTTCACCCACTGGTGCCCGCCCGGCACCTGGCACAAAGTAAGGCCCTCAGATACGGTTCACTTGTTGAATTGAATTCATCAATTATAATTGAGCGACCGGGAGTGCCAGGCACTGCACTTATGTGGCTGTCCTACCCGCGGCGGAACCAAGGTCCGTGGGGGGGAGGTTAACAACAACCAGTAAAGAAAGAGACCAGAGAATTTCAGATAGTGAATAAGTGCTTTGGAGAAAATAAAATGGAGGAATGGTGTAAGGGTTTGCTGGATGGGAGTGTTGGGAAGGCTGGCATGTTAGGTAGGAGGAGAGGGAGGAAGGCTCTAAGACTTAGGTTTGTTCCTAAAGCTTTTTTTCTTGCTGAGACCTTTTTGGTCGTTCTGCCAGTAAGGATTCCATGACAAGAGTGGAGGTGTGGAGGAGGGTCCTCAAGGATTCCTGCCTCATTGAAACATTTTGATCTCTGGGGATACCCTCCTCCCCAGTGGGTAGTCAAAGTCTTGAGCCTTTGGAGCCTTGGTAGGATGGCCCTGGACTTTCTTTGTCTTGGGTGGCTGGCTGACTGCGATCTTGGCTTTCGTTTGTAGTTGCATGTAAAAGTGACCGCATCCCCAGGAGTGATTTCTCTTCCTACAACCAGGGTGACTGGGTGTGTGTAAGAGATACCTCTGTAAGATACCAGTTCTAATCTGAGTGGAATTCAGGAGGCCAAGTCAAGAGAGGCAGTGTTTAAAAAAAAAAAAAAGCGAGCACTGCTAAGGATTTCTAAGATCTGATGAAACAGCTGCTTGCTTAAGATAGTTCTAACCCAGAATGTGGGTGGGGGAGGGTTCCTTGATCTGGTGCTCTCAGAGGCTCTAGAACTGGGTGACTCTGGGGTGAGTTGATCACTTAGTGTCCCATGCATGTATGGGAGGAAGCAGTGGTGGGATCCCAGGTCTCCTGACTGAAAATAGTGAGCTGAACTAGTTAGAGTCCAGTGTCTCCCTCTGACTCCTTTCACGGCTAAGTTTAAGGTTTGGCTCACAGAATGCTGGCTCGGCTTCTGTGCTTTCCTGGCCCGAGGTGTGAGGTGGGCCAGAGACAGAAAACACGAGTTTTGCCACTCTGCTCTTGTGACTGGCCGACTGGAGTTGCCTGTCCTTGAGACAACAGTTTTCCCTGTTAAAGCAACACTGAGATTAAATTGTTCCGGGCTTATCACTTGAGCGAATTCCTCTGGTTTCAGAGCTGGTAAAGGCTCCAGGGGTTCTCTCCACCTTTTGCTAAATAGCAGCTTGGGTGTGGGCTCCATGAGGTACGAGGATGATTAGAACAGAAAGGTGTCCTGTCTTTGTCTTCAGGAGGCTGACTGCCCACCTGTTCTGTGGACCTGAGCCTCTCCCCCACCACTTTTTTTTAAGAACTGGTGGGATTTTTTATCAGGCAGAGAAAAATGTGAGAGCATTCCAGGTGGGAGCTGTGAGCAAAGATGGAAGGTTAGGAAGTTCTGGCATTTGGGTCAGGGGTTGGTGCTGTTTGAAGAGCGGCACCATGGCAGGACGTTACAGGAGATGAATGAGACAGACAAGGCGGGCTGGAGTTTGGGGGCTGGGCTCAGGACTTTCGGGGGCAAAGTGGGGGTTTTGGTGTGAAGTGGGGAACCATGAAGGGGTTCCAGTAGGGCACAGTTCCATGATTGAGGTGAACAAATTTCTTGATCATTTAAGCTGGAGGCACCGTATGATTTCTGGGAGGGACGATGATGCACATTCCCATAGCCTAAGTAAGTTGAGTTTTGTGTACACCTCCTTTCTGGTGCTTTCATTCAAACTTAACACCTTCTCGTTTTATTCTCACTTTGTCCCAGTCTAGCTGCTAGAGACATAGCTCAGCCAAGCCAGCATAGCCTCCCTTAAACCTTTCATTTTGGGAGACCCCCTGTATCTACTTTGCTAGCTTACACAGTGCCCCTTCTGAGAGAGCAGTATTTTTCCCAGTAGTTGTTTTTTTTTTTTTTTTCGTTTTTTTGGCTTGGCTCTGCACAGCTTCATTTTTTTTTTTTTCTACCTCTGTTTTGAACTGCAGTGATCAAAATGGGACTGGTGTTATAAAGAGTTTGACTGGGTAGAGATGGGACAGGTAAGGATTTGTAGGGTGACTTGGGGTGAATCTCCTATCATCTCTGGGCTTTGGTTTCCCTAGTCTATAAAAGGAGAGAGGTGGCTTGGTGGGCCCAGAGATCTCCGCCCCCACCCCCCAATTCCCTGCCCTGACTTTTGTATCTCTTGTCCATCCGAAGGGGTCCTGGCCTTTATGCTGCCTTTTGGAATTATTATTTTTTTTTTTAAAGATTTCATTTATTTATTTGACAGAGAGAGATCACAAGTAGGCAGAGAGGCAGGCAGAGAGAGGAGGAAGCAGGCTCCCCACTGAGCAGAGAGCCCGATGCGGGACTCGATCCCAGGACCCTGAGATCATGACCTGAGCTGAAGGCAGCAGCTTAACCCACTGAGCCACCCAGGCGCCCTGCCTTTTGGAATTATTTCACCAGGTGCTCTGCAGACAGTACTCACTGTTTGGCTGGACACGTGGTTCTGGTGTTTGACTTTGAGGTGGCTGGCCGGGCAAGTTCCATTCTCCTTCCGTCTGTGACAGGAGCGGAGAGTGCTCAGGAAAGCCTGACGGAGGGAAGGGAAGTTGGTTAAGTGGGTGTGAAAGGGGCCATTCAACTCCAGTCCTGTCTGTGTGCTCTCAGAGAGGCCCTGTTTCTCCCTGACAGCAGCTCCAAGCTCCAAATGGGGAGAAACTATTAGCTTTTCAGATCCTGGTGTTCACTGGGAGCAGCCCTTAAAAATAAGCTGCAATTAGTAGGAGTTTTGAAAAGATCTGTCAGTTCTTTCTCAACCTACTACTTTTTTCCTTTATTGCAGGAGGGGAGGAAGTTGGCACGAGTAGAGACAGGAATGGCTCTACTTCTGTTTGTAAAGTACACACAGTTGGGGCGAAACATTCATAAATAGAGGGAAAAACTGATTGTGACTGTTAAAATCAGTGTGTGCTGCATCCACACTGGTAAAAATGGAAGGTGCTATATAACACATGGTTATAGTTAGCTGAGAACTAAGAAACCCTGGTTGTGCCAAGCACAGGTGGTGAAATCTCACGGTCATTTTCTTCAACGTTCAATTTAAAACAAATTGGTAGTGCTGGCTTCTAATAGAACAAACCCTCCCCCACCCACCCTGTCCAGGTCTCCATGGACCTACATCCTGGGCTTGGCTTTACATGCTGTGGGCCTCAGGTCTTTCAGAGCACCTTGGGCTCAGTTTCTGCCTCTGCAAAATGGGCCAATTTATTTCCTCTAAAGACTAGTTTGAGATGAGAATGAGAATAGCTGGAAGTCAGTTAGAACTCTTAAGAGCTGGGGTGCCTGGGTGGCTCAGTGGGTTAAAGCCTCTGCTTTGGCTCAGGGTCCTGGGATCGATCCCTGCATCGGGCTCTCTGCTCAGCAGGGAGCCTGCATCCTCCTCTCTCTCTGCCTGCCTCTCTGCCTACTTGTGATCTCTGTCTGTCAAATAAATAAATAAAGTATTTGAAAAAAAAAAACCCAAAACAAAAAACCTCTTAAGAGCCTTCTTCTCAAACTAATGAGAGTTGCTTGAAGAGAAGCACCAAGGAATGCCCTTTCCTTGCCTTCATGCTGAGCCTCTCTGGGTCTGGGAGTGCATTCTGCAGTGTGTGCTCTGTCTTTCCTGGTCCTTAGCCTTGCTATCATGAATTATTCTATTTGGAGCTCATCAGCTCTCATTCCTGCTTTCTTCCCTGTGAGTCTCTGTTTCTTTTGGTGACCCTCCCAACAGACCCCCGGAGTTCAGGGTTTCCCATCCCCTGTGGACCTTGAGTACACAGACCCAAGAAAATAAATGCTCAATGTTCTCAGACTTCTTGTCAGTGGGCCCTGAATTGGTTGAGCAGTGCCAGGGGCAGGCATGGGAAAGGAACATCAAGGACTCTGTTCCAGGGAATAACTGTCCTACCCAGCCTTTCCCCCTACATGTCACATGAAATGACAGGAGCCATCCCTTGCTTAAGAAAACTGCCTTGTGCAGTGTTGGAATCAGCTTTCGTCCCATCAACCTTCATAATGATGTTGGGCCTGTGACCTGGGAAGGCCATTAATAGTCTTTTTCCTTCTTGCTAACACCCTGTGAAATAGGTCATGCCTTGAGCCTGGGCCTATTCCCAGATCCGTACTTAAGCTGAACGGAGGGGAAGGCCTTTCTCTAGGTACATTATCTCAGCTGCCTGCCTGCCCCACCCCAAGCCCAGGGAGGCAGCGTTGAGTGGGATGTAAGCAGGTGGGTTATCTAGATGTGCTCCTGGATACTGTGAGAGGAAACGGGAATGCTATCTGCTGACCTGATGGGCTCCTGGGGGCTGGGCTGAGGCAAGGTCACTATTGGGTGTGCCAATCAGACCTGGATGAGTCAGTGTGGGCAGGAGTCAGTCCCTGGCTACTTGTTATTTCCCATCCCTTGTGGACCTTCAGTGCTTTTTGGTAAGAATCTGCTCCAGAACAGCCTCCTTTATATGGGGGCCTTTGGCTGGACAGGCTGATCTGCTGCCCATTCAAGGGAGCCAGCTCATCCCCACCCCCAGCTCATCCATCACAGCAAAATGTCTGGGGTCTCTGGGCACCTAGACCCAAGAAAAGAGATGCGCAGTGTTCCCAGGCTTCTTGTCAGCAGGCCCTGAATTGGTTGAGCAGTGCAGGGGGCGGGCATGGGAAAGGAACATCCAGGGCTCTGTTCCAGGCATATTCTCTCCCTGCATTGGGCTGGCTGAGGGCCCACAGCTGTGTGTTGGTTCCTGGCCCTCGACTGTGATGGATTTTATCCCTACCAAAGAATGAACTGTGCCCATGCCATAGAAATTACCTGTGTTCAGCTGGCCAGGCCTAGGGGGCTGTGGCAATTCACAGGCTGACAGAAGGACCTGTGCCAGGAGCTCAGGCCGGTGCCAATGGGGGTGAGTCAGTCCTACCCCTTTGTACACCGTGGCCTGGCCCCTCCTCCACCCCTCAGCCCCCAGCCTCCTGCCTGTGGGGTGAGCCCTGAGGCCACATGCCTCTCAGTCCGTCTCCAGGGTCCTGCTCTCACCCAGCAGAGGGTGGTGCCACCCACGGGCCTTGGCCCTCAGGACACTTAAGCTGGGACCTTTTCTCATACAGACCAGCCCTGAAGAGCTGTGCAGAAGGGACAGGGATTTAAAAGGCCTCTTACCCCCCATAGGCTTTTAGACACTTACCAAGCCCTGTTTATGAAGGTCCATGGCCAGTTCTGAGACACTCCCCAGCCGGCTCTGTCCCCACCCCATGCCTTCTTGCTCCAGAACAGCCAGATAAATGGAAGAGTCTTAGGGGTGGCAGAGGAGGGTCAGGAAAACTTGTTTGGCAGCTACTTTTGTCCCTTAAGATCACTGTTTTTTACTCAAGGTATATATTATTGATTTTGAAAAGGCAAAGTTTTCTAAAGGTGATTTAATTCACACATTGTGGGAGTTGGAGAAGAGACAAGGGTCCAAACCTTCGAAAACAGGGAGGCCAACCCTAAGAGACACTTAACTCTAGGAAACAAACTGAGGGTTGCTTCAGGGGGATAAGGTAACTGAGAGAACTGGCATGAAGGAGGGAACTTGATGGAATGAGCACTGGGTGTTATATGCAACTGATGAATCGCTAAATCCTACCCCTGAAACTATAATACACTATATGTTAGCAAAATTGGACTTTTTATTTTATTTATTTGTTTTTAAGATTTTATTTACTTATTTGACAGACAGAGGTCACAGGTAGGTGGAGAGGCAGACAGAGAGAGAGAGAGGAGAAAGCAGGCTCCCCATCGAGCAGAGAGCCCGATGTGGGGCTCCATCCCAGGACCCCAGGATCATGACCTGAGCCGAAGGCAAAGGCTTTAACCCACTGAGCCGCCCCGGCACCCTGAATTTATTTATTTATTTATTTATTTATTTATTTATTTTTAAGATTTTATTTATTTATTTGAAAGAGACAGTGAGAGAGAGCATGAGCGAGGAGGTCAGAGGGAGAAGCAGACTCCCCATGGAGCTGGGAGCCCGATGCGGGACTCGATCCCGGGACTCTGGGATCATGACCCGAGCCTAAGGCAGTCATCCAACCAACTGAGCCACCCAGGCGTCCCCTGAATTTATTTTTTTTAAAGATTTTATTTATTTGATAGATCACCAGTAGGCAGAGAGGCAGGCAGAGAGAGAGAGGGGAAAGCAGGCTCCCTGCTGAGCAGAGAGCCTGATGCTGGACTCCCAAGACCCTGAGATCATGACTTGAGCCGAAGGCAGAGGCTCAACCTACTGAGCCACCCAGGTGCCCCAGCAAAATGGAATTTAAATAAAAATACATAGAATTTATATTTTTAAAATTTGAATTTAACATGTCCTTGAGGAAAGGGCAGCTGGAGATGGGAAGGTGGCCAGGCTTTCCATCCAGGCCACCCCTTGGTCCTGTCCCCTCCTTGCCTCACAGCTGCATTTCTCTGCCACGACCCTCCCAACCCTGTCCTTGGTCAGGCTTTGTAACCTGATGATGTTTGTTCTCTGCCAAGTGCTTTCGTACTGTTTGTCTCAGATAACCCTTCAGCCACCCTGGGGGGTTGTCATTGAACTTGGCTGCTGATTCTTAACGCTTCTAGTGGCAAATTCTGGACTTGGGAGCTCTGTGGAATCCCCTTATGTCCAGATCCCCAAAACCTCTGTCCGGAGTGCATTTTCTCATTCTCAGCAGCCGGGAGTCCTTTAGTCACCCCAACCCTGCCCCCCATGACCTTGAGGTTGGCAGGTCTCTGAGTCCCTCCTCTCTGGGACCTCCTTCCTGTGTTGAACACGTTGCTTGGGCAGTGACTGAGAGTTAGTTCTTCAGCCATTCTTTTGCATCTTTGGTGCCTTTTTTTTTTTTTAAGCGAAAATCAGCCCACATTCTTTTTTCTGCAAAACCAGGTTGCAAGGGGACAAGCCTAGAGGTCCCTGCTGATTGGGGGTCTTCTGGAGGGGAGGGCGGCTCTGGTGCTCCGGCCATTTATTTAGGCTGTTGAGATGGAGCCGTGCTTGGGGGCAAGTTGTGGGGGCCTTTCCCTGATGTTTGGGGGCCTCTGCTGCTGACCCCTGCCTCCCACCACTTTTGCCCCAAGGTCCTCTTTTTAGGCATCCTTCCCAGGCCAAGTTGACTGGCAGGCCTTGGACCTGCAGCTGCCTCGGGGTGCAGCCCAGGAGAACTCCTGTAGCCTTCTTAGAAAGTGGGTGGTGGTGAGCATAATGGTTGAGAAGAGTGATCTTGGAGTCTGGCTTCAAATCCCACTACTTGTGTTTATCAATTATGTGATCTCGGACAAGTTGCTTAGCCTTTTGAAGCCTCGTTCTCCTCATTTGTAAAATGAGATTAATACTAGTTCTTCATGGGGTGGTGGTTAAGGTTAAATGGGGCGAGCCACGTCAAGGGCTTGGCACTATGCCTGACACCTGGTGAGGCTCAAAATAGGAGTGTTTATTAATATCCTGTGGGGGCATTGCTTGGCGAATCCAGGATCTCTGAGTCTCCAAGTAACCACCTGTTGCCTTCTCTCTGCTCAGGGTATCAAAAAACCATTCACTGAAGTCATCCGTGCCAACATCGGGGACGCCCAGGCCATGGGCCAGCAGCCAATAACCTTCCTCCGACAGGTAAGCTGGTGCTCAGGAGCAGAGGCTGCTGGGAGAGCAGGGAACTGGAGCCTGGGCGGGCCAGCCAGCTCTTCTCATTCCTGCTTCCTCCCCTGTCCGGCCCCCTTGGGACACATAGGCACCAGAATCCCACAGGGAGGTACCATGGAAGTAGCAGCCCCCCTCCAGTGTCTGATGTGCCCTGGGTCTCTCCCTCAGTCTCCTCCCCTTCCAAAGTTGTCTAGAATGTCTAGACTCACTTTGGGGCTACTCTTGCATATGAGGCTCCCAGGGATACCCTTCCATAATCTGTGGTCTCTCATACTGAGATCCCAGAGCATGGTTCATAAGTGTGTCAGAGAAGCAGCTTGGAGAAGTAGAGGCCCAGTGGGCTGGGAGGTGATATGTGGGGGTCCAGATACTTTCATCCCAAGTGAGACACCCCGAGTTTGAGCGCTGACTCTGCCACTTACCAGCTGGGTGGCTTTGAGTAAGGGCAAGTCACCAGAGCATTGCCTTGGAGGACAGCTGGGGGCCTCAGTGTGACACTGAGTATGAAGTGCTGATCCCTGGCCCACAGAGTATGGGGTTGGTGACCACTGTCAGCTGCTGCTCTCCTGCTTGCCTTGCTGATGTGACCCATCTTGCTCCTGAGGTCTCCAGGAGGTGGGGTTTAGTGTTTCCGTTTGGGCACCAATTGCAAGGATGCTGCATGGGCTTAAATTGTGGGATTGGTGGGCTGGCGGGAGAAAAAAATGCCAAGGGCCTCCTGAACAGAGGGAGAGACCAGTGGTGGCAAAAGCTGCTTCCTATGGAGCAAAATATGGTCCTTACGTGGTTAAGATTCGCAGGCTTGGGCAAGCAGGGCAGCTGAGCCCCGGAGGCCCCCGCCCTTTTCGCCTGCTGCAGGGGCTGGCATGGCGGGGGTGACCCTGCCCTACTCTCTGGTGGAGGGGTGCAGGGACCTGACTTAGCTTGGGGAGTTCACGCAGGGTCTGGGGAAGAGAACCGAGGCTGGCATTGAGCCGAGGAACGTCACTGGGGCTCCCCTCCCGTGGCCACTGCTGGTGAGCTCAGGAGCATACCAGCAGCTTGTGAACAGATGAGGCCCCAAACTGGGCTGGAAGCTGGGGAAATGGATCAGACCAAACAGCTCTGCCGAGGAAGCCGAGGCAGGAGAAGGCTGGAGGGCCTTGAGTGTCCTGAAGTCACACAGCTCTGGAGGAAAGAGTAGAAGCCGTTCCCCACACGTGCCTGGGGCTCTGGGCGTGAAGAGGCTCCTGTTGACTCAGTGTCCTCTGGCTGGCTGACTTGTTCCCAAATCCGGCTCTGGCTGTGGCAAACCCAGCCTCTCCTGCCTGGTGCTGGCGTACTGCAGCCTTCACGTGTGTCTCCTCTTCACAAGTGCCGGTGGGAGCCGGGTCATTGACCATTGTATGCATGAAGAAGTGAGGGACCAGGAAGCCAGCTCCCACCTGAAGTCACCCAGCTGGTGTCAGAGCCACGAGCCCTCGCGTCCCCTCAGGGCTCTTGGCACAGCTTTTGCATTGCCAGCTTAGACTTGCCCGGTGAGCTGGGGTTTACCGGTGAGCTGGGGTTTACCGGCACTTTTGCAAACATTTCCTTGCTTAATCCTCTTAATTTGTGAGGTTAGGGTGATTTTCTCTGTTACAGAGATGGGGAAACTGACCCGGCCTTCAGTTCTGGCCAGGAAAGGGGATGACGGTGAGAAAGGGGGCAGAGGTTGAGAGTGTGGGGGAGGACACTCAGTCTGTGAGTTAGGAAGGGGTCTGTGCTCCTTTCAGTTGGGGTTCACCTGCCTGCTCAGCCCTGGCCCCTGCTCAGGAGCCCCCTGGATCTTGTGGCCTTGGGTGTGTGCACTGCCGTCCTCTTTGGAAGAGTTAGGGCCAGGGACTGAGGGGCAGGCTCCTCCTGTTCCCCGGCTCCTCTTCTGGCAGCTCTCCCTTTGGGTCCCAAGCCCAGGTCATGATGTACCCCACCTTTCAACATCTCCTGCTGCAAAGAGCCCAGCATGCTCCTCCCCAGCCACCGCAAGCTCCCCCGAGGCTGGAGCCCTCGTGGAGAGGCATGTCCCAGAGTTGTGGTCGTCACATTGTCCATGCTCAGGGTCCTCACGGCCCTCCTGAGGCTCTGGGCTTGGGGGTGCTAGGAGCCCAGCCCGCGCCTCTCTTCCCCCAGGTGATGGCACTCTGCACCTACCCAAACCTGTTGGACAGCCCCAGCTTCCCAGAAGATGCTAAGAAGCGTGCCCGGCGGATCCTACAGGCTTGTGGCGGGAACAGTCTGGGTGAGCACCCTCCCCCGCCCCCCATAGTCGGGTCCCGGAGGGCATGAGGTGAACATGCGTTCTGAGTGCGGGCTTGGGCCCTGGCCCCGAATGGAGAGTTACCCATGTGAGTGTGTGCATGTGTACGGGATGGTAACACGCAGAGTAAATGAAAAACAGTCTTCCTCTTCGTGTCTGCTCTGTTAACCTCCCGTTAGCTGAGCAGTGAGGTAAATGCCATCTTTTGGAGGATCAGGGCACTTGAGCTGCAGGAGCCTCCCCTGACCTGGAGTTTGGTTTCACACCTGGAAGCCAGCTTGAGTAATTGACCCTTCTGTCCGCAGAATGTTGGTGTGTTTGTTTTAAAGTTTTTTTGTTTTTTGTTTTTTGTTTTTTTAGAGAGCATGAGCCGGGGCAAGGGGAGAGAATCTTCAAGCTGACTCCCCGGGACCCCGAGGTCATGTTCTTGGCCAAAGTCAAGAATCAGGGTAACCTGAGTCACCCAGACCTACCCCTCAGAGCAGAGGGTTTAACCCAGTGATGGGCCTCAGTGACGGGCTGGGTGAGGTGCGGTGCGTGGCTTTGTCCGGTCTTCGTGTCTGTCACCGCTGTGGCAAGAGGTGGTCAGTTATTGGGGAAGGGGAGTGCTGTGAGATGCCTTTGAATCCTGTGTGATGGCTTCCTTCCACCCTCCTATTCCTTCTGTTCCCACCTCCCTGGCCTTTGGTCCCCTTTGCTGGAAGCCCGCGCCCAGCCATCTGCCTCCTTAAGGAGGGAGCCCTCCATGGAGGGAGACCCTGGAATCTGGCCCCTGCAGATGTGAAAATGATACTCTCCCTGTCTTTGCTGTTGAGATGGATTTCCAGGCTCTGGGCCTCTGGCTCTTTGTTCTCATCTCCTGTTCTTTGTTCTGTTTGCTTTTGCCCCATTCCTTTGCGCCTTGCCTACAGAGGGGATCCAACTTTCCTCACCCCAGGAAAAATAGTTGTTCTGAGAGTTTTTTTTAGGACACGTGCCTGAATGTTCTGGAACGTGGGAGAGGGATTCTTGTAGCTTGCTCAGCAGAGGGTCAGCTACCTTCCGCTTCTCTGACACTCCCCTATCCCTCCCCTCCCTTTTTCTGTTCTTTCCCTTTCAATTAGCAATAATCGCGCCTCGGATAAACCTCATTGGCCACTATACTGCCACTGCGCAAAGCTTGTTCTTTCCCTTTAATGAGAGCCCTGTGCTTACCTTCCTTGCTGTGGTTACCCCACCATGCTCTGTCCGAGTCTGGTCACTGACTTCAGGGTGTCCCTCTCAGGAAGGGACCAACTCCCCTTGCTTTCCTGCCTGCCAGACTGGGGAGGGTGTGGGTTAGCTCCTTGTATGACAAGGCCGAAACCACAAGCTGTCAGAGAACAACCCAGCAGCCGGAACGCTCAGCCTGCAGCCTCCTCTCCTCCTGTGCCCTCTGCCCAGTCCACAGGACAAAGGTGCCAAGACCCTGTGGCCATGGGCCTAAGATTCCTGGAAGCTTCGAGGAGAGGCAGGGGAGGGAGTGTTTGTTGTCTGCATGCCTGATGGGAATCCGTCTGACGCAGCGGGGAGGGGGTTCTCTGTTCCCTGCAGGAAGCTTTGAGTTTTTGCAACTTTGTCAGCCAGGGCTTTGGAAAGGAGTTGGGGAGGCCACATTCATGTGAGCCCCCACTTGGGGTGTTACAGCAAGAGGAAAGTTGGCCTGCGTGTGGGGTTTTGGGGACTTGCACTGAGTTCTGAGGACCCTGTGAGGATAGGTGAGGTGGGTATTCCCTGAGCCCCTCTTCTCCTTGAGCTAGGAAGTCCTCTACTCAGCTCCTGGGCTTTTGAAGGAGGTTGATGTATGTGCTAAAGCCCTTTGTCAGGTGTGGAGAGGCCCTGTCCTTGGGGGTCACCACCAGTCCCTGCCCATTGCAAGAGATAGGGCAGTGTCATCCTGGGGGAGGTGTTCTGTCAACTAAGCCTACCAGCCCACAGAAGTAAGGGAAATGGAAAATGTCAGTGTGCCCAGGACAGCCCTGACCCAGGTCGGGATTATTAAAAACATACACAAGGTCTTAGAGCTCATCTGGATGTGTTTTAATCGTGCCCTTTAAAATGACTTTTTTTGGGCGCCTGGGTGGCTCTTCCTTCAGGTTAAGGTTAAGCCTTTTAAGTTAAGCCTCTTCCTTCGGCTCAGGTCCTGATCTCAGGGTCCTGGGATCGAGCCCCACATGGGACTCTCTGCTCAGCAGGGGGCCTGCTTTCCCCTCTCTCTCTGCCTCTCTGCCTACTTGTGATTTCTCTCTCTGTCAAATAAACAAATAAAATCCTTAAAAAAATAAAATGACTTTTTAAAAATTTAAGATTGATATATTTATATGAGAAAGAGCATGCACAAGTAGGGGGAGGGGCAAAGGAAGATGGAGAGAGACTCTCATGCAGACTGGGTATTTGTTGTGCGCAGAGCTGGACTTGGACCTTAGTCTTAAAACCCTGAGATTATGACCTGAGCCAAAATCAGGAGTCAGATGCTCAACCAGCTGACCCACCCAGCCGCCCCTAAAATTCTTTGTAGAGTTCCTCATTTTCTGTTTGAGGAGTAACTCAGTTCTCAGGTTGTATCTTGGATCTTAAAAGGATTAAGGTGGAATCTAGACATCCAGGGAGGTGCAGGTTCTTATCTAGCCCTCCCAGAGCACCCCTTTAGGCACTGAGGGACACTGGTGAACCAGGTGGATGGAATTTCTGTGCTCACAAAAGTTCATGATCGGATTTGGAAGAAACAAACATTAAAAAGAATTCACACAAAAACTAATCTCTGGTTTTCATGAGTTCTTGGAGAAAAAGCAGAAGAGCTGTGCTATGGGTCTGTAACCAGGGATTCTAATGTAGAGGGAGGGTTTAAGCAGCAAATACGATTCAAATTCATGGGGAATGGTGAGTAATAGAGAACCTGCGAATGCATGCCAGACAGAAGAAATGATGTGTGCCAAGGCCCTGAGGTTTGAGAACTGAGTGTGATCAAGTGAAGAGGTCTGGATGGGGCGGTGTGATGGGGCTGGGAAGTGTGGCAGTGGTGATGATGGCGGTTTGTAGGCCATGGGAGGCAGGTTGCCATGTGTCTAAGGGCAGTGGGTCCTAAGCAGGAGTGTAGTGGGGTGGACCAGGCAGGGGGGTCGGTGTTCTAGCAGAGATGCACAGAAGAAATGGGTAATGGCCCCTGCCCTCAAGGAACGTACAGTCAGCAGGGGGAGGCAGGCTTCATGTGTCTACAGTAAATAACTGGAGAAAATGCAGGTCAGGAGAGAGGCTTAGTACGGGTCGGTATTTTTATGACAGGCCCCGAGAGAGAGACTAGATTTGAGCTTTGATGGACCAGTGTGGTTTGGAGTATCACAGAAAGGCTGAAGGAAAGGGTCGAAGGTCCGTGGCCTGCAGGGGCAGGGAGCTTGCCAAGGGTGAAGGCCTGGGAACTCGAGGAGGGTGAGTTAGAGGCAGGAAAAGGGGGAGGCTTGGCTGGTGTGGGAATGGACAGGCCCCATGGACTAGAAGCGAGGGCATTGAGAAAAGGCAGAGGGAAAGGTTTCTGAATATGGGAGCTCAGAAATAATAAGTCAGTCACTCCGTAGAGGAGGGATTCTCTAATACCAGCATTTGTACCTCTCCACTATTTTAATTTGCAGAATATTTCAGATGCATTAGAATACTCCAAATAGGGTGCCTGGGTGGCTCAGTGGGTTAAGCCGCTGCCTTCGGCTCAGGTCATGATCTCAGGGTCCTGGGATCGAGTCCCGCATCGGGCTCTCTGCTCAGCAGGGAGCCTGCTTCCCTCTCTCTCTCTCTGTCTGCCTACTTGTGATCTCTGTCTGTCAAATAAATAAAATCTTTAAAAAAAAAAAAAGAATACTCCAAATAATGTAACAAAAGACCTTGAACCCACCACCCAGACTTGATTCATGTTCATGTTTGCCCGTGGGACCTTAGAGAATCGGCCTAGGCTCCCCTGCCTTCCCTCTCCATCTTAGCAGCTGGTCAGAAGGCAAGGCTGAGCCCAGTGAGGCACAGTCCAGGGCCTGGACTGAGACTCACGGAAGCCCTAAGCCTCCTGGTGGTGGGTTTGTAGTAGTCTTAGAAGGAATAGGCTGGTTCTCTTTAAATGTGGCATAAAATTCAAACAGTGTCAAAGGATATAGAGTGAAGTCTGCCTCCCACCTCTGACCCCTGGCCTCCCCTTCACTTCCCCACAGAGCTCATCCTCACCACTTTGGGACTCCTGCCAGATGTGCCTACACAAGTATATATATTCAAATTCTTCCTAAAAATAGTGGCCTGACATTAAAAAAACAAAACAAAACAAAAAAACTCTTTATGGAGATATTAACAAATCTATAATAAAATGAACCAATATTAGTATACAGCTCAGATAATTTTTTGCACATGTATACACCTGTGTAACCCTCACCAGATCATGACAGAGAACGTGTGCAGTGTGCTCCAGAAGGCTCTTGCCGTTTGTAAACCCCAGGAGGGTGGATAAAACAGGTATAGGCACATTTGACTGATGGGAAGCCAGGACCTGGAGTAACACTTGACGTCTAACAGCTCCTCTGTGAATACCGAGTGTGTGGTTGGGTAGGTGGGTAGACAGGTGGATGGGCAGGTAGACGAATGCCTAGATAGCAGATGAGTGGATGGGTGGGTGGGTAGGTGGTTAAGCAGCCTGCCATGATTCCACAGCCTAGAATAGTGGGAGTTGGGTCCTAAAACCCCTCCCACCCCCCTGTCCCCATGTAGGTAATTACATGGATGTCCCCAACTCCATAGAGCCAGTCATCCTGCCTCTAGTGACTGTCTTGCTTGCTGTCTTACAGGGTCTTACAGTGCTAGCCAGGGCGTCAACTGCATCCGTGAAGACGTGGCTGCCTACATCACCAGGAGAGACGGTGGTGTGCCTGCAGACCCGGACAACATTTACCTGACCACAGGAGCCAGTGATGGCATTTCTGTACGTGTGAGGGGGGCTCGCTCTCCAGTGTTTACCCCCATGAAGAACAGCCTTCCTAGTTAGGGACAAGGATGTGAGCCTGTGCCAGTAGGGAGAAATAGGCCTGGGAGGAGGGGTTGGCGCTCTGCAGGTCCAGCTGGAGAGGAGCCATGGGCACTCGAGGGTGCCTGTCTTTCTGGTGGCATTAGCCTTTCTCTCGCTTAGTTCCTACTGGTGTTCCTCCTCTGCAAGGTGCTGTACCAGGTGCTCGGAAGACCGTGGGAACTGAACACACTTGGCCTCTGCTTACACCCTAGTGCCCTATCAGACCAGCATTGATAACCCATAGATAAATGCTATATCACAAGCTTTCAATTTCTCTTCTGGGTGAAGAGGACAGAGTGCCCCAGGAGGAGCAGCAGGGGGTGGGGGTGGTTGTGGGGAGCAGAAAGGTTTCTTCTCAAAGGATGACTGAGCAGAGATCTGGGGGATATGTAGGCATGAACGGGGAGGCGGGGGACAGAGTGCGTTCTGAACAGAAGGTCAACGTGTGCAGAGGCTGTGAGCTGGAAAGAGTCAGAGTGAATGAGCACATGTAGCAAGGGCCAGAGTTTCCAGACGTGGGCTAGAGAGGCAGCTGGGGCCTGAGTCCTACAGGGCCTTAGTGGCCATGCTGAGGATGTAGGTCATTGTCCTAAGAACAATGTCCATTGAAGCATTTGAAGGTTGGGGAGAGACAGATGGATAGGGGATAATTAGATTTATGTTAAGTTTTAACTCGGCTGGGAAAGGGGATGATGGATGTGAGGGGAGTGTTTAGATGAGGGAGGAGGTGGCTTGGGCTGGGGGTTAGCTGTGGGCGGGGTGAAGAGGGGCTGTTGTCAAAGTGTGCTTAGCAGAAGGGCTCTGAAGTCCTGGGTCTGAGGGAGCTGTGGTCTTGCGATCCTCTGGAGCATGCTCCTACCTAAGCCTCATCAGTGCCGGTGCCTTCAGTTCCTTTATTTTTTCTCCTCAGGGAGTGTGTGTGGACCCTTCCTTTGATGGGGTCATCTTGGTCTTTGGACCTCCAAGGCTCTTGTTTCTCCTGTTTTTTCAGTGCTTTAATCCTTTCAGATGCACGGAGCTCTTACGGGAGCCCAGGAAACGGGCCCCAGCAACATTAAATGCTCTGCTGTCTTTAAGTCAGCCTCTTGTGACCGTTGGGATTCCAGGGTTGGGGCTCAGGTCTCCAGCCGTCACATCTTCCACTGTGTTGTGTTGTCAGGGCCTCTCAATTCCCAGAGAAGCCCACATACACGCAGAGGTCCTAGAGCAACCGAAGGAGGTGTCCTCAGGATTTTGTGAAAAGAATCAAGTTGTTGAGCTTCTGAGTCCAGTGGCATTCTTGAAGCGAGGAACTGGCCTGTGTGTAAGGTGGGAACTCTTCCAGAACAGGGTTTGCAGTCAGTTATTGCCACCTCCACCCATATCCCCCGCCATGGGGTTCTGTTGGCCTGGTTTCTCAGGAGTCCTGCAAACCTGGAGCCACACGGCCCGGGAAACAACCAGGTTGAAGCGCCACCTGGTGGTAGTACATAGGTATTTTATCCTGAATCAACAATCTCTTCTTTGTTCAGGGTCTGCCCAGCGGTGGGCACAGGTAATTACTAAAGACAGATTCCTGTCCCTCCTCCCCTCCAGGACATACGGAATGAACTTAAGGGCAAAGACAGGGCCGGTTTGTGAACGACTGTTTCAAAAGGCCTCTTCAAAAAACATAGGCATTGAGTGTTTTAACTAGCTTGTTAAGAACTTGAAAGCATTTCATTTTGCTTACTTCTCACAGCAGACCTCGTTTTAAAGATGGGGGGGACGTCAAGCAGCTCATATGGGGCTGCACTGAAGGCAGGCAGTGGGGTGGCTGGTAAAAGGCTAGGGTTGGGGCCTCTGGGGGAGTCTTCCTGGCAGTCCCCAAAGGGTGGAGATGGGCAGTATTCCTGAAAGCCGTGACTTCTCTGTTGCAGACAATCCTGAAGATCCTGGTGTCCGGGGGTGGCAAGTCTCGGACCGGTGTGATGATCCCCATCCCACAGTACCCCCTCTACTCGGCTGTCATCTCGGAGCTCGATGCCATCCAGGTGAACTATTACCTGGATGAGGAGAACTGCTGGGCCCTAAACGTGAACGAGCTCCGGCGGGCTGTGCAGGAGGCCAAAGACCACTGTGACCCCAAGGTGCTGTGTATCATCAACCCCGGGAACCCCACAGGTCTGTGCCCCACTTCATTGCCAGTTTCTTGGGCGGTAGGGGCAGGGCAGCTGGTGTCCTACACACATCTGGTCACTAAAGAGTTAATGTGATGTTCTCGCTGCTCCCAGCTTTCTTGCATTTGCCAAGACTCTCCTTGAGGTTAATTATGCACAGCCTGTCCCCATTAATCACAGGCCTCACTTTACCTTTACTCCTAGTTGTTTTGCTGAACCAGTCGTCAGAATGCTGGTGTGTGCGTTTTTGTTTTTCTTTGACACAGCGTTACTTGTGTACTTTGAGACTTGAGGAGGAAATGCCTTGTTAAAAACAACAGCAAACAAACTGAAACACCCTGCTTCCAGAAGTCGAAAAGCACTCCTATTTTTACATATTTAAAAACAAAAACAAAAAACGAAAACCCCTACCAAACGCCCAGCCCCCTCCCTGTTTTGATCTTTCTGGGCCACTGGCTTCATTTGCCCCCACTGCTATTTGGATGCTGAGAACAAGGGCTCCTCTCTCCTCCTTTGTGGAGATAAATTGGGTCAGGGCCAAATCGCGTTGGAGTTGATTGTGGAGTCTGCTTCTCTGGAACATCAAATGATGCTTCAATCAGCTGAAAGCAGCACTTGAATTCCAGAGTGCAGAAAATGGGTGCGGCTGGCTGGGACACTCATTTGTGTACAGCAGCACCCTGGGGGTAGGGGCGCAGTGGAACCCGAATGCGGGAGGAAGGAAAATGACTACAGCTGGGCTCTCTATTGAGGTTGCACATTAGAATCACAAAGGGAGCTTTTAAAAAATGCCAAAGGCAGGGCTGCCTGCCTGAGTCTCTGGGTATGTGCACCTCCCCGCCACCCTCCGCCGCACCCCTCCATCAGTCAGTATTCCCTGTGCCTTGCATGAGAACCACTACACTGGGACAGTGGTTCTCAGACTGTAACTTGTTAAAAAACAAACTGCTGGACTCCGCTCCAAGGTACTCTGATGTTTTCAGGCAGGGCTGCGGCTTGAGAATTTTTTTTTTTTTTTAAAGATTTTATTTATTTATTTGACAGACAGAGATCACAAGTAGGCAGGGAGGCAGGAAGAGAGAGAGAGAGGGAAGCAGGCTTCCTGCGGAGCAGAGAGCCCGATGCGGGGCTCCATCCCAGGACCCTGAAATCATGACCCGAGCTGAAGGCAGCAGCCCAAACCACTGAGCCACCCAGGCGCCCCGAGAATTTGTTTTTCTAACGAGCTCCCAGGTGATGCTGATGGTACCGGTCCAAACTTGGGTTAGTAAGTCCTATATTTTGGGAAATACTCTGTATGCCTAGTTTCTATTAGAGGGTTGGTAACTTTGTAGCCAGGCATTTACTGTATCAGCTGGCTGTCCAGGAAGAAATATTTGCATCAAAGACTTTATTATTTTAGGTAAAGGGATCATGTGAATGTATATTAATATGAGTAATTTTTATTTATTTATTTATTATTTATTTTTTAAAGTTTATTTATTTATCAGAGAGAGAGGGGGGAAGAGAGCGAGCACAGGCAGACAGAGAGGCAGGCAGAGGCAGAGGGAGAAGCAGGCTCTCTGCTGAGCAGGGAGCCCCATGTGGGACTCCATTCCAGGATGCTGGGATCATGACCTGAGCCGAAGGCAGCTGCTTAACCAACTGAGCCACCCAGGCGTCCCAGTATAAGTAATTTTTAAAGAGTAACTTCATGAATGGGCAGAGGCTGGTTTGGCTCTCTGGGTTCTCAGTGTGTGAAATACCAGTCAGCTCTTAGAAGATGGGCGATGGAAAATAGAAACCTACCTGAGATAGCCAGGTATCTTGTCTGGACCACACGCTGTGACCACTTGGGCTGAAAGGTGTCCAGATGGAGTGGGATAATAAGCCAGGACTCGGAGTTTTAAGACAGAAATGTAGCTCAAGGCTGAAGGGTTTGGGTCCTAAAACTGTAAAGACCAGGGGTAAAGCAGTCCACCTGAACCAGCATCCTTGCCCTAGGAACCTCGATTCCTTCCCCAGGTCTGGGTTGGAGTCCTTCCCAGGAAGTCTCTGTCCTTGGAGTGACCTTCAGCCGCTCTAGCCCTGGTCTGCCTGCTGAGCGACCTCCCCGGAGAGCCTTGCCCAAAGTTTTAAAGCAAAAATTCCAGGCCAGGTTCTCTTTGGCCCAAGTAGGGTCACCTGCCTATCCCTGAGGATAGATTCTGGCCATGTATGTGTCCCATGGCCCTGCTGGAGTGCAGAGAGAGGCAGTTCCCTGCAGGACAGCTGAGCTCTGTTACTCAAAGAAGAGAAGGCCCCTGGGCAGGCTCAAACAACAGATTTTCTCATGAGGTTTGGGAAATTGGCTTTGGTTTGGCTCAGCCTCTAGTGAGAGGCACCTGGAAGACCCCTCTCCAGCCTGTGTCCAAGCCATCCCTCTGTAAGGTGGCCTCATGTCTCCCCCTGCTGGGCACAGCTGTGTCCTGGTCCCTTAGACACCACCACATGTGTCTAACCAGCCACTGGCTCTGGGGCATGTTCTGAGTGACTCCCAGGCACTGGAGAGAAACAAGCTCTGTCCTTGTCCTCAGGTCTGCACTGCACACCTTAGTGAAATTACTTCCCTTCTACTGAGCAGCAGGCTTTCTGAGGCCCCGGTCCTTACTTAGTTCCTCTTTGCATGCTCCTTAGCACTATGTGCCTGTGGTTTTGATATTCTTTTTTTTTTTTTTTTTTTTTTTAATTTTATTTATTTGACAGACAGAGATCACAGGTAGGCAGAGAGACAGGCAGAGAGAGAGAGAGGGAAGCAGGCTCCCTGCCGAGCAGAGAGCCCGATGTTGGGCTCAATCCCAGGACCCTGGGACCATGACCTGAGCCAAAGGCAGCAGCTTAACCCACTGAGCCACCCAGGTGCCCCTGGTTTTGATATTCTTGCTGCTCAGATGTTCGCTTGCTTTCTAACAGGATAGTCTGTGGGATCAGAGGTAAGCCTCACAGGGTTTGCAGGCAGGCCCAGCCCCCCCAGGTAGCCACCACCTGTCAGTCTGTGGGAACAGTGGCTGATTCCTTGTACAATCCAGGGCCGATGCTGAGCTTCATAGGAAGCCCAGTTTGGCATTTGCTTGGCAAGAGGAGAGTTAACCTTTGGTAAAGGAGTTGATTCATTGTTTTCGATAGTTCAGAGCTGAGATCTGGTTGAATCATACTGTACTCTTGTAAGATACAACTTTTTTCCAGACATGTTCTTAATATTCTCATACAGGGAAGAATGGAGGTATTTTTTATTTTTATTTTTTAAAGATTTTATTTATTTATTTGAAAGAGATCACAAGTAGGCATAGAAGCAGGCGGGGGAGGGGTGGAAGTGGGTTCCCTGCTGAGCAGGGAGCCCGATCAGGGCTCCATCCCAGCACCCTGAGATCATGACCCGAGCTGAAGGCAGAGGCGTAACCCACTGAGCCACCCAGGCACCCCAGTGTTTTTATTTTTAACAAAAATGTAACATAATCTACGGATTGCTCTGCATCAAGGTAGGTACATGTATATAAATAATGTGCACATTAGACACACACATACATGTGCACATAGTTACGAGTAATATCCATAGACTCACATACATGCATAGTAAGGAAGCAGCCTTCTTTGGTAAGTAGTCAGCAAGCTTGACTGTAGTGTTGTTCCTTGCAGGGTATGGGAGCAACTCTCACCCTCCCAGTGCCACACCTCCAGTGCCACACCAATAGTAGGTGTCAGGAAACAGGAGAAAGTTTCAAACCATTTCCACCTTGCAGAATTTGTTCCTTCCCCACCTCAACCCGGGGCATTTCCTGTGAACTGGGAGAGGACCGTTTTGCTTTTTGTACTCATTTCTGTAACATGGCGGGGGTGGGGGGCGCAGTTAGTTTCCACTGTTCATGTTGAGTCAAGTCCTCGAAAGGGAGGACTGCCACGCGCTCCCCGTCCTCAGCAATGCATAGCTCCCACCTGGCCCCTGACAGGAGACCCCAGAGCTGGTGTCAGGCTTGTTCATTCAGCACACACTCCTCAAATACTTCCTGGGCACCTGCTGAGTATTGGCTTTAAGGAAGCCGATGAGCCGCACAGACCTTGTCCTGACTCACGGAGCTTGTGTGTGCCTCTTTGAGACGTTGTGGGAACTCTCCATCAGCCAGTGTGATCTCTCCACTGGCTGCTGTTGCTGTGTGGTAAGGTCTGGGGGCCACAGAGCTGATTCACTGAACCCTTCGGGTTTGTTCTCCTGTTCTGGGCTCTAGCCCAGACAAACGTTCCCCCGCATACACACACACATACCCCTCCCGAGTTGAGTGTGAAACACGTCTCCCTCCATCTGCCTGGCTTAAGTGAGTCAGACAGGTGGGGCCAACACTCGGGGGGTCCCTAGAGGTTGACTACACCCTGTCAGGAGCAGTAACTAGGGAGGGCGATCCCAAAGGGTCATGTGGGAACACAGAACGTTCACCTGAGTGATTCTTGGTGGGGTTCATTCCAAGGGACAATTTAAACAGTGTTACAAGCTGCGTTCTGGTTTTAATAAGGGATTTTTTTTTTAGGTCAGGTACAAAGCAGAAAGTGCATAGAAGATGTGATTCACTTTGCCTGGGAAGAGAAGCTTTTTCTCCTGGCTGACGAGGTAAGAGTTGCTCTTCATTCTCCTCTGTGGGGAGTGAGGCTGAGCTTTCTCTTCTAAGGGGAGGGAGCCAGACTTGACTCTTGTGTAGCCAGAGAGAACTTTCTAGGTGTTGGAGGAGTGACTCTCACCAAGGGTGAGGATGTGCCAGCCTATGAGACTGTGACCTAAATCATCTCTATATTGGTTTGGGTCTTTGGTTATAAACTTCAGAAAGTTAAGCCAAACCACTTGAAACTTAAAAAGGATGGTAGAGGGCGCCTGGGTGGCTCAGTGGGTTAAGCCGCTGCCTTCGGCTCAGGTCATGATCTCAGGGTCCTGGGATCGAGTCCCGCATCGGGCTCTCTGCTCGGCAGGGAGCCTGCTTCCCTCTCTCTCTCTGCCTGCCTCTCCATCTACTTGTGATTTCTCTCTGTCAAATAAATAAATAAATAAATCTTTAAAAAAAAAAAAAAAAAAAAAAAAAAAAGGATGGTAGAAATAACAGGTGTGGGTTAAGTCTCGGGGCTCAAACCCTATCTCAGATTCTCTCGCCTTCCTCGTTGGCTTCACCCATAGCCCTGCTTTTTTCCCAGCCTAGAAAGAGCATTTCCTCCTGGTGATTCCCACAAAAGTCTCAGAATCAAACCTCATTGGTGCAGCTTAGGTCACACACCCCTCGCTGAATGAGTCACTTTGGCCAGTGGTTGCAATATGCAAACTGACCAGGCCCCAGGCAAGGGGTGAGGTCTCTGCCTCTGAGAGCAGGGTGTTTCCTGAGGGGTCTTTCCTGAGGGCAAGTGGAGGGACTCTCTGGAGGGGAGAGTGGATGCTGGGTAGGCATACTGCTGCATTCCTGTGCCTGCGTGTGCTTCTGTGTTTTACCATCCCATTTATAGCAGCCTTTGGCGGGGGGGATCTTAATTTCATGATTGCTGCTCCTCGAAACCCCAGATGTGGAGCTGAGGCTGCCCATTCTTTTCCTGCTTTGTGAGGAAGAAACTCCGGCTTGTCAAATTCAACTTTCGTTTCTTCACTTATGCATGATTTCTGGTCAGTGGTAGCTTCTACCACATTGGTTTCCTTTCTTTCCTCACTAGAGGAACACTCTCCAACCCCCAACGCTCTCCAGCCCCCACATGCATACCTACACTTGTACTCACACACTCACAGCTCATCCCCTGAATGGTTGCCCTGATTAGCAGATGGGTCTAAAGTTTTGTTTTGTTTTTTTAATTCCAGTATAGTTAACATACGGGGTTATATTAGTATCAGGTGTTAAAAATCTTCCTTTCTGAAGGAGAGAAGGGGCAGCAGAGTGTGGTGTGGTGCGCAGACCTCCTCCCCTTCTGGTGTGGGAAGGGGTAGGAGGAGGGCTGTGCCTAGCTTGTTGAAGGTGGAGCTGGGCTGACGCCCCATGGGCCCACAGGGTCCCCAAAAGCCTCAGTTCCCTGAGCTCCAACATGAGTGTGGGAAGCTCATCTCCAAGGGCAGAGCAGGGTGCTTGCCAGGTTGACTACATGGACAGGAAGGAAGTATATGTGGACGTCTCTCATGTGGAGAGTCTTGAAGGCTGACAGTGAGACGAACAGAAAAAAACAGAATGGTTCCAATGAGGATGGAGGCATAATGGGCAAGAGAGTAACACATTCGGCTCTTCAAGTGGGGACACGGTCAGAGGACAGCTACATGAACTGCTTTCATTATTAGTCTTATGGAAAGAGGTAGACATTGAGGGAAAGAACTTGCTTGGGCCGATAGGAGTCCCTGACGCCATCATAGGTCAGATGAGGGAGAAAGGTCTGGAGGTTGGGTGGAGTTGAGTGTGGGTGAATGGGAGAAATCAAATGGACATAAAACCCAAAGCCTTTCCTCCTGACATGTTCTGGAAGGTTCTTTTGGTATGGCTTGTTTTGGAAATAGCATCAGAGGTTGGGCTTCATAGCATACTAGGCTGAGCCTGGGCACCTGTGCCCTCCCTGGTTGGCAGCCTGCATGGGCTCAGGCCTCTTGGGGGAAATTGGGTGACTGCCCTTGTCCTGTCCTCTCCCCCCAGGTGTACCAGGACAACGTGTACTCTCCAGACTGCAGATTCCACTCCTTTAAGAAGGTGCTTTACGAGATGGGGCCCGAGTACTCCAGCAACGTGGAGCTTGCATCCTTCCACTCTACCTCCAAGGGCTACATGGGCGAGTATGTCGGCTTCCACCTCCCTCCCGCTGCCTCTGGGCCTGCCCCGTACCAGCAGCTGCTCTGCCTTGCCCCACAGCCAGTGTACACCCTTACTACAGCCTCTGCTGATCCAAGAAGCCGGAAGGAGTCAGACCACATCTCCCCCCACCCCCGGAGAGCCCTGTGGTGTGAGGACAGCCCTTGTGCAGAGAGGTTCTTAAAAAATAAGGTCCTGCTTGAAAGAAACTTGAGCCCAGTAAATGATACAGATGAAAGCAGGGCCCCAACAGCGTAGTGTTTTCTGCCAGCCCTGTGGCTGCGGCTCCAGCATTGAAATCTTGAGTGGCCTGGGAAGGCAGGTTAAGTGCGTGAACGCCATGAGGCTAGGGGAGCAAGCTGTCTGTGCCCCCCACCCTAGTACTGGGGGCAGAGTCTGCTTCACTCCTGTCGTGGTTCATCCAGCCAATGCTTACGGATGACCTGCTGTGAGTCCTGTGCTGATCTCGGCCCTGAGGGGACAGCAGCCAGCAAACCATGGCAGTCCTTGCCCCAAACACCTAGGGCCTAGTGAAGAGAGAGAGGCAGTAGACAAGTAAAATCGTGTCTCAGGTGGATAAAAACAGAAGAAATGGGAGTGCCATGGTAGGTAGGGGCAGGGTCGCTGAGGAGGAAGGAGGGAGCTGTGCAGGTATCTGAGGGAGGAGCGTTCTAAGAGAGGGAACAGCATATGTTTTAACCCTGAGACGTGCCTGGAATGTTCAGGGAAATGGGGCTGAAAAGCCGTGCATGAGGGGGGAAGGGGCAGCTGTTGAGACCAAAGAAGTCCTGGGAGTCCAGATCACTGGGCAGGATAGAAGCCGTTGGAAGATGAGAGCAGGGTGTGAACTCCCCTGACTGAACGTTTTACTAGTTTTACTAAACGCTGTCGTTTTACTAAACGCTGTCCGTTTGCTGTGTCGTAGGGGCGGGAACAGAGACGTGCAGCCAGGTGAGGTGCTGTGGGCCAGGACAGAGAGGCAGGGGAGACCCTGGGTCCTGATGTGTTTGAAGGTGGAGTGGACTTGATGGAAAAGATGATTGTGAGCAAGGAGGCAAGTTTCATTTCCAAGTTGTTTATTATTCAAACAGCAGGGAAGAAGGAGATGCCATCAGAGCATGAGGAAGGCTGTGGCTGAAGCAGATTTGGGGGAAAGATGGGGAGTTGGTTTTTTGATGTGTTAAATTTTCAAATGCCCATTGGCTGTCCAGATAGAGATGGATGTGTGAGTCCCCAGCTCGGGGCGATAGCCTGCTAACTGAAGTTTGGGAGATGCGGTGAGTGCGGTGAGTGCGTTGTTAGATCTCAGAGCCTTGACGTCCCACAGGGAGGGAGCGGAGACAGCCAGGAGGTCTAGGGACTGGTCTAGGCCCTCACTGCTCAGAAGGTGGGGGAGAAAAGGGGAAACTGCAAAAGCGCTGAGAAGGGAAGACTAGGGCATTCGTGCCCCCAGGCACTGCTGGGGGAGGGTCCTTTCATGCACCCGGGGTAAGGACAGGGGAGGGGTCTCCCTTGTTAAGCTGGAAGCCAGTGGAACTGTGAAGCTGGGAGAAATATTTTGGCCAGATGGCGGGAGCTCTACCTTTGGGATGACCGCCCAGCTGGCTTTATTTGATGTGGGCAGGGGTTAATTCATGCTGGTCTTCTGGTCCCCGTCCTAGCGGTGCTTTATCTTTGCTAGACTCATGTGCTGTGTAGCTCTTTTCCTAAATGAGTCTGTTCTCTGTGAACTCATTTTTCACTCTCCAGTGTTTTTATCACATAAGTAGCCATCTGTCCGTCTGTGTTATTGATTACCCTTTTAACAGTCTCCTGGACGTAGGCATCCTGAGTTAGGCCCTGCAGTCCTCAGATGTGCTCACCTGAGATGAGACTGTTGTTCTCAAGTGGATTTTTTTTTTTTTTTTTTTTTTTACTTTTTTTTAAGGATTTTATTTATTTATTTGACAGACAGAGATCACAAGTAGGCAGAGAGGCAGGCAGAGGGAAAGGAGAGGAAGCAGGCTCCCTGCTGAGCAGAGAGCCCGATGTTGGGCTCGATCCCAGGATGCTGAGATCATGACCCAAGCCAAAGGCAGAGGCTTTAACCCACTGAGCCACCCAGGCGCCCCTCAAGTGGATTTTCTGCTCATCAGCCGAGGATTAGGCAGGAAGTTCTTTCTTTCAGCCTCTGAGATCCCAGAATTTATCTTCTTGCTTCGGAAGACGCAGCTGATGGCTGAGGGGAACTTGCCTTTGCCGGGTCAGTTCTGCAGGCTGATTCCAGTGGCATTTTATGGAGTGTCTCGTTGGGTCAGGGGCTCTGAGGTTGAAGGTGTGGGGTATACAGAGGAGGGTGAGACTAGATTCCTGCCTCAGGGAGTCTGCGTTTCTGTGGTCATTCGTCTGAACTTACCTATCACAGTCCAGAAAAGGGGGCATGTTTCTGGAAAGTGGGACTGCTTGGGCCGAGTTGGTTCTGAAAGGATTTTTGATTTTTTTTTTTTTAACTCAATGCATATCTCCGCTCCCATTCATGTGACTTGACTCTGTATCAGTCAGGATCCTTGTGGTGACAACTAATAGAAAGTCCACTCAAACTGACCTGTACCAAAGAGGCTTTTTCTTTTTTTTTTAAATAATATTGGCGAGAAGCCATGAGTCTTGAAGATGCCAATGGGCCTGGTCTCTGATCCCTTGGTCTCGTTGTCTTTCTCAGTTCTGCTGTCCTTTGGGTTGACTTTGTTTTCAGGCAGCAGGAGGTTCCAGCAGAAGTCCTCAGGCTCTGCTCATGGCTCCTTTGAATCTGGACCCACCCCTGGAGCCTGTGTGGGCCTGAATCCTGGGCCGTTGTATTAGCTAGGCCTCAGACGAAGCTGCTTTAACAAAGAGGCCCCTAAGTACAGGGGCTAAAACAAGGTGAAAGTGTATCTGACTGTCACGTAATAGCCCAAAGGCAGGGGAGGTCAGGACAGTCTGACCTTGGGGTCATTCACGGAGGAGGCCTCTGCCTAGTCAACATGCGGCATCTCTACACTGAGGCTGCTCCTCCAGCATCTCCATGTCTCTGGAAGTGGGAAAAAGCAAGAAAAAAGAGGGGAGAGCATGCTTTTTCCTTATAAGGAAGTGATGTGGACTTTGCCCATGTCACTGCCATTCACCTTATGTTGCGAAGAACTCAGCCACACCTGGCCACTCTGTTAGGCATGGGGATGCTTACAGAACCTTCTGGTTGACCGACTGCCCGTAGTTGAGGCCTTTCTGAGTGGTGGGTCCTTCCTTCTTCAACCCTGCAGGTGTGGCTACAGAGGAGGCTACATGGAGGTGATCAACCTGCATCCTGAGATCAAAGGCCAGCTGGTAAAGCTGCTCTCCGTGCGGCTCTGCCCGCCAGTGTCCGGCCAGGCTGCCATGGACATCGTCGTGAACCCCCCAGTGCCTGGAGAGGAATCCTTCGAGCAGTTCCACAGGGTGAGTTGCCGTGTCCTGTGGCCCCTCTGTGTCACTGCCACAGCCAGGGTCCTGAGCACTCACGTTGGACTCTGGGTCACCATGGCCAGCCTCTCTCCAGATGGCCTCCCAGGGGCGCTCATGACTCCTCTTGTACCTGAACCACCACATGAGGTTAATTAAAACGTGTGAAGATGCTCTGAAGTAGAGGACCACTTCTTTGTCACCTGTGAACATGTGGACCCGGGTGGGCGGGCGGACACCCCCAGGGAAAGGCCTTGCGTCCTGAGAAACCTGGGCGGGGGCTTCTGTTACTAAACCGAAAAGAAGAAATGATGGGCCTGGCATTGCTTCCAGGCCATAGGCCTGCCTTTGGCCTAACTGCTGTCTTTGCAGCTCAAAGTGATCCACTCAGACCCTTTTAAGCTGCAAGGGAAAAAAACCCAGCCAGCTAGTTTAAACAAAATGTGTGGGTCATGTAACCAAAAGTCCGTTCCCAGCTGTTCCAGGCTCGCATTATTTTAAAATGTGGTAAAATACACAGAATGTAAAATTTACCATTTTAACCATTTTTAGCTGAACAGTTTAGTACATAAAATCCATTTACACTGCTGTACAGCGGTCACCACTGTTGATCTCCAGAACCTTTTTCTCATCCCAAACTGAAACTTTGTCTCCATTAAACACCAACTCCCCATTTCCCTGTCCCTCCCGCCCCTGCTAACCTCAGTTCTGCTTTCTGTCTCTATGACTGGGACTCTTCTAGGTACTTCGTCTCAGTGGACCCATACAATATTTGTCTTTTTGTGACTGGTTTATGTCACTCAGCATAATGCCCTCAAGGTACATCTGTGTCATAGCATGTGAGAATTTGCTTCCCTTTAAAGGCTGAATGATACTCCCTTGTATGCGTGGACCATGTTTTATTCACCTGCAGGCCACAGCTTCATGCCCCAGTGCAGCAGCGGTCCTGGAAATGGTTCACCTCTGAGCCAGTCACTGATTTGCTTTGCCTGGGTCACATGCCCTATGCACACCACACAGATTGAGAATGGTGCCCAAAGTAAAGAGTGTGGGCCATCTCTTGGAAGCATGTTCTAGAGCATTCCATCCAGGGCCAAGTCCATTCATACTTCTGGGCTGGGATGGGGTTTTCTCGTTTTCAGGAAGGACCGCCTATACAAGAACAGAAGCCATGACACAACCTATGTAGGACCTACCTATTGCCCAGAACCCTCTATACTTGTGTGCCTTGTGTGCCCTGGGGCTGTGGGCAGCCTTCGGGGCTGAGCACCCAGGGAAAAAGTTCCTGGAGAGGGATGTGTTTCGCCCACCTACCTGGTTTGCTGTGTTCGTGCACTTTTCACCCTGCTGCTCCGTTGCCCCCCGCATTGAAGGGACCATTCCTAGTGGCTGGAGCCATTCCATGATGCCCAGAGATACGCTGACTCCCGTGCTTTCTGTGTCTCCTCAGGAGAAAGAGTCTGTCCTGGGTAATCTGGCCAAAAAGGCTAAGCTGACGGAAGACCTGTTTAACCAAGTCCCGGGAATTCATTGCAACCCCTTGCAGGGAGCTATGTACGCCTTTCCTCGGATCTTCATCCCCAGCAAAGCCGTGGAGGCAGCTCAGGTCTGGGGTGCTGGGCTGGGGCACACTTGAGCTTGCTTGGGATTGCTGGATTGGGGGCTGTTCTTGTCTCAGGGAGCAAAAGTACTGGCTCTGGGGACTTGGAATATTGCAGACTGTTCTGCCAGCTGGTGCATTCAGCATAAAGATGGCAGGCTCTCGGAAGCCCAGCCCTGCAGCATGCTGTGGTGAGGGGCAGAGGTGAGGTCAGCCCTAGGTAGGCAGACCCAGTGGATCTGGGCTCTGTGAACTCCAGTGTTAAGAAGGCAAGTGCCCCACGTGTGACATGATGCATTTAACAATGAAGAAGCCATGACAGCATCTGCTCTGTGCAGCGACTACCCTAGGGCAGCACCTGTCCAAACTGGAATGTGAACATGAAATGACCTGGGGGGCTTGTTACAGTGCCCGTGCTGGCGCAGGAAGTCTGCGGAGGGCCCGGGATTCTGTATGTGCGGCATTTTCAGGCCATGCCACAGACCGTACTTTGAGGATCAAGGGACAGAGCAATATATATATTTTTAACTTTATTTTACTTTTTCGGTGTTCCAAGATTCGTTGTTTGTGCACCACACCCAGTGCTCCACGCAGTACGTGCCCTCCTTAATGCCCACCACCAGGCTCATCCTACCCACCCCAGTTCCCCTCCAAAACCCTCAGTTTGTTTCTCAGATTCCACGTTTCCCACGGTTTGCAGAGTATTGCAGTATTTCTGAAAGTATCCTCATGCCCCCCAAACCTCCTCAGTACCCACTAAACATTCAGAATCTGGGCCCTCCCCTACTCAGCCCTACTGAGTCAGAATCCCGGGTGCTGGAGCCCAGGAACCCATTCAGAAGGTACCGTGGGTTGTCCAGACCAGAGGGGAGAAGCTCTGTGAACAAAGCCCCTGTGGAGATGATCTCTGAAAGCCACCCTGGGCGCAGCACTCGGGGCCTCGTCATCAGAGGCTTACGTGCTCGGCATATAGGAGCCGCCGCCAAAGCCTGCTGCTGGGGTGTGGGGCCCAAAGGAAAGAAACTGTCAATCCTGGGCGAGGAACAGAAGTACCATAACCTGTGGCCATCCTGAAGTAGACTTCAGCTTCCTTGTTCCTTGCACCTGCTTCCGGCCACGTCCACTGTCCTGCCTCGATCCTTGCGGGGAGGGGAGAAGGGCCCCGCTGTGGGAGAGAGCCTGCCGCTGCAGAGGTTACTGGCCTTCAGGTGTTCAGTGGTGTGTTTTACAAAGCCATACACGAACCCTGAGTTCTGCCCTGTTCCCACAGGCCCATAAAATGGCCCCCGACATGTTCTACTGTATGAAGCTCCTGGAGGAGACCGGCATCTGTGTTGTACCTGGCAGCGGCTTCGGGCAGAGGGAAGGCACCTATCACTTCAGGTACCTCTGTCTTGCACCGTGGGGCTGGTCCGAGGTTGGTCTTGGAAAACTTGGGCATCTGTGTGTGCAGCATGTTCAGGCCGAAAGCACAGGCTGGTTCCAGAGATGGCAGTATGTGCGGTTCACACCCCTGCTGCAGACCCCCCCGCCCACCCCCATTCTGCCTTGCTGCAGAGCCATGCTGAGAACTGGGTCTAGGGATTTAGGAACACTGTGGGTAGATCCCAAGGTCATCTGCTTGACCACTCTTGTCTTCCTCCACCCCACCCCGCCCCGTCTCCATCTGTATTGTACCATCTGAAATATTCCTGGTAGGCTGTTTTGTTTTATCTCCCTGTCCTTTCTCAAGTGCACGCAGTAGCATACAGTGTCCAGGTGCCCAGGAGCTCATCCAGAAGTCTGCAGAGATATTGCATCTGAAACATTGGGATGAGTTTTGCTTACTGAGACGTACTGCACCGTGTGTGCCGACCCTGCTGGGATGGCGGCCTGGGGAGCAGGGGATTTCCCCACCAAGGCCTGTTCTGTTCAGAACAGCACCTTCTCCACTCACAGTGCTCTCAGATGTCTCCTGCAGAAGATGCTAAAAAAAGAAATGTCATGAGCTTAGTTAGCACCTTGGAGCCAAGACCTGACTCAGGTCGTGGGCTGTGTGCCCCGGATGGACAGACATGCGTGGTTGGCCTCTCCCCGCTAGTTAGGTTCACCTTGGCAAGCTGTGACTCATTCAAGAAACAGTTAACTGGAGAGGGCTGCCTTTTGGGGATGGGGGGCATAATGGCAGTATTAGAGGAAGGAGTTAGTTACCATGGCAACTTGGGAGTTCCTTTGGAGGGAGACTTGTGACAGAGGTTCGTTCTCCCTCTAAGATTTTAAAAGGGCCTGCCTAGCAGGAGGAACAGCTCATTCTGTATCTGTAGGGAAATGAAGTCATTCTCTAGAGATTGTATGGACCGGTCAGAACGTCGTCCTGGCCTGCCATCACAGGTGGACGTGTCAGGGAGCCTCTGCTGCCATCTTCCTGCTTTTGGTCCTGTGTGTTACTTGGGTAGAAAGAACATGTATGATTTGGGGTTGGGGGTGGTTCAACAAGTTCCACGTTCTGTCCTGGGGCTGGTGCTTTCGCAGCGAAGACCAGCATCCCCCTCCCACTGCTGCCTACTCCTCCTCCTCTCTACAACTCAGGTGACGGAAAGAGCTGCTGGGTTCTTTCCTCTCCCCTTTTCCAGAGCAACTCGTGTCCAGGCTAACTGCTGCCCTGTTTCCTGACAGAATGACCATCCTCCCTCCGGTGGAGAAGCTGAAGACGGTTCTACAGAAGGTGAAGGACTTCCACATAAAGTTCCTAGAGAAGTATGCATGAGGACTGCTTGGGCCCAAAGGGAGACCCGCTAGTCAGGCCTTCCCCCTGATGCCCACCCACGCCAGACTGAACTTGCCTTCCCTGGCGACTCTGCCTCAGGCCTCACAAAGGTCACTGGTCGCTTTCGTTGTCATTCTGCCCCAAGAGACTTCTTTCTTTGTGCCTTGATGTTGGGAGCACTTCTCTTCTGAGCAGTGTGACTGGGGATATCTCACAAGTCCTGTTTTTTTGAAGCAACCAAAGTAGAGGGGACTTGCTCAGCACATGTGGTCGGCGTTCTCTGAATCCGTTGTTCTTTTGGGAAGGTCATTGGAGTTTAAAACAACCAGGGTATGTTGGGCGAGAGATGTTTCGGATCTGAAGAAACAAGGTGTGGGGAATGTATGACAATCATGGCGAGGACTGGAAATCCTAAACTCACCACCGTGATCTGTGAAATAAAACCCTTAGTGGTGTGAAAATCTAGTTCTTCAAACAGGAGAGGCTGGAAGTCCACTGGAGGCTCAGAAAGGGCCCACCATTCTGGCCTGCAGGCAGGTGGCCTTTCTCTCAGACAAGAATGGTGAAAGTAGCAGCAGGCTGGTTATACTGGGTGCCAGGCTAGGTCGTGACAGGTACTGGGGGCTATGGCCAAGGTTGACAGGTCCTGCAGGGGAGGAGTGGGTGTGAGCCAGGCTCCCAGCTGAGCCAGGTCTCCCCTTGGGAGCACACAGCAGGTAGTGAGGACTCTGCACAGAGAGCAGCAGGTAGTGAGGGCTTTGGGGGTGAAGCAGGCTTAGGCTGGGACCCCCGTCTGACTGTTCTCCCTGGACTTCGGGGATGCAGGGTACGGCCCAGCAATATCCCTGTCGTTGTGTGACAGATCTGTCTGCTGTTGTGTGGCTGCATCCTGCTGTTAGCCCGAAGCCGGTCTCTACCAAGGGCTCCCTTGAGCCTTTACACACATCGCCCCCTGTTGGTGACAGCGGGGACAAGGAAACACTAAGACTGTCCCGATGAGGGAGGGGCATCCTCAAGGATTTGACCACAGCCAAGCCCTCGCCACCAGTCCCCTCCTGTAGTGTCTGCTGTTTCAAAACGAATTCAGCCCATTTCCTAGCTCACAGTTGGCCAAAGTGCCTGGTAGCTTGGCTGCTGTGGACAAGTACATGTCATTGGATTGGAAGTTTATCAAATTATTTTAACTTAATGCCAAGGATTTTGCCTCCACGTCTGCTGCTGGCTCCCCTCGCAGACTCTGCATACCCTCCTGGGGCATCCTAGGCCTTTCTGCACCAGGCCTGCCACTTCCGTGGCATTAGCAGAGCTGGGTGGGGCCCTGAGCCGCACTCCCCAGATGTTGGGGCTCTGGGAACAGCAGGCTTCTCTGAGAGCCCCTTCCCTGAGGGCCCCCTCCTACCAGTGGCCTTCCCCAGTAGGCAGCGAGGGAAGCCAAAGCCAGCTCAGGAGCCTGGGGACCCACAAAGTCCCAAACTGGAATCAAAGGCACCAGAGACACGAATATGAAGAGGCGTGAGCTTTGAAGGCAGCCTCCTACGCTGAAATCTCTGTGCTGGGCCCATGCAGGGGAAGGCAGTAGGAAACTGCAAACTGTCCCTACTTGCTAGCATTATAGTCCCTGTGAAGAAAGGAGCCACAGTCCCAAGTAACAAAGGGCATGTTTTGGAACTTTTCCTTCCTTAAAAATTGAGAAAATTGCACTTGTGTGTGTTGGATGGTACGTAAAAGCAGGATATGCCCCGAGTCGTGAGGTTTCTGGTGGAGAGGTTACATAGTAGAAGCTAGTCTATTTTTTATATTTTTGTAACAACTGCTTTTTTCATGGGGGGACCAGGGGGCTAGTATTTGTAGTCTTAACAAGTCCAGTAGTTTTTTTATGAATCTCTTCAGATTATAAATAACACCTAAAAACTTTGCAACGTTTACAAGACTTTTTAAAAGACGCTGTATGCACTTGGTTTGCTTTTAAAATAAATAAATAAATAAAAACGTAAGAAGGTCAGCTGGCTTAGGAGGTTAACTTCATCCAGGGGAGGAACGCTGATCGTGATATATTGGGTACCGCCAAAGAAAGTCATTTGTCATTTGGGGTCGCGCTTTAAATCTATACCTGCAGAATTTCTTTGTTCACCTAGATCCACACATGGGGGATGCGGGACTGTACCTTGGGTGGCCCGTCACCTTGTACCTTGAGGCCCAGCTGGTGGTTGTCCCAGTGTTGTGTGGTTTTGCAGGAAGAGCTGACAGGCTTGCCTGTCCCTGTTCTCTGACTTAGATTCCCACAGGCATCTCCTGACAAAGGTACTTAATGCTAGCTCTGCTGGAAATTTCTATACAATAAAATACATGTCCAAAATGGTGACTGTGTTCATTTTTCCTTGTAGTTCACGTCTACCTAGCAGATCCCAATCTAAACACAAGCAGATGTCACGAATTGTACATCTTCACTCTGTAATTTATGTTTCTAGCACTCGAATGAACATTTTCCCCCAGTTCTACAGACTTCAGTCACGACTTCTCTTTTTTTTTTTTTTTTTTTTAAAGATTTTATTTATTTATTTGACAGAGAGAGATCACAGGAGACAGAGAGGCAGGCAGAGAGAGAGAGAGGGAAGCAGGCAGGCTCCCCGCTGAGCAGAGAGCCTGATGCGGGACTCGATCCCAGGACCCTGAGATCATGACCTGAGCCGAAGGCAGCGGCTTAACCCACTGAGCCACCCAGGCGCCCCCAGTCACTTCTCAATCTCCATTTCCTTCTAGATGTCAACCCCACACCCCCACCCCGCCCTGCCTGCTTAGGGCTTTCTCTTGTTTGAGGTGGGGAAATGTGGATTCTTTAAATGCCATGGTGTTAAAATGAATGCAGCCTTGGCGGTCCATGAAAGAGTGATGAGCTGTGAGGCCAGTGGGGAAAGGAGGAGTCGTCTATACGGGGGATTTCATTCCTTTTCCTCAGCCTCTCCCAGATCCACCTAAGTTTTGATGTGTGGTTTTGAAATTCAAAACTTGAACTTTAAACTAAACTAAACTAAAATTTGTATGTCTTTATTAAAGAAAGATTGGGAGATGGAGAAGGAAAAAAGTAGGATTCTTTCAGCTGGAAGAAATGGAACCCGTGGGGCGCCTGGGTGGCCCAGTGGGTTAAGTCTCTGCCTTTGGCTCGGGTCATGATCTCAGGGTCCTGGGATTGAGCCCCGTATCCAGCTCTCTGCTCAGCAGGGAGCCTGCTTTCCCCTCTCTGCCTGCCTCTCTGCCTACTTGTAATCTCCCTCTCTCTGTCAAATAAATAAAATCTTAAAAAAAAAAAAAAAGAAAGAAAGAAAAAAATGGAACCCTGAAGTAGGAAAGAGGAATTGTATTCAAGTCATGGAGGGAAGCTGGCTTAGGTTCTCCTGTTTACTCTGTTAAATGCAAAGACTGTCTTGTCTAGCTGCGTTTTGAAAAATTCCAGGAAAGGACCTTGGCAGCCTTGGTCCATCTGCCCTTCCCTGAACCAGTCTCTGTGGCCCTGGGGGCTTCGGCTGGCCCTGTGCTTGCTCATGGAGGTAGAAAAGGGGCTTGGAATTGCCAGCGCCATCAAAGCCATTGGAAGAGAAGCTGCTCTCTGTAGGACAGGGTGCCTCATTTACTACAGGTGGCTCTTTAGAGAGGGACTAGGGGAGGGAATGGTATGCGTTGGGTGGGTTGGTTAAGGGCCATTACTGGTTGATAACCAAGGGGACTATCTTCCCTCATCATTCATACATTTTGGGAACGTACACATCTTGTCTGGAGACTAAACTTGGTGAGGCTTATTACATAGTTTATTAAATAGGAAGGGATTAGACTATTCTGTATTATTTTTGGTATTGATTTGCTGTAACACACCCAGAAAGCCTTCAGCAAATGTTTGATAAGTACCCATGAGCTACAGACCCCTAGGGAATGGGGAGTCAAAAGTTAGTAGGATGTGGGGCTCCTGGGTGGCTCAGTGGGTTAAGCCGCTGCCTTCGGCTCAGGTCATGATCTCAGGGTCCTGGGATCGAGTCCCGCATCCGGCTCTCTGCTCGGCAGGGAACCTGCTTCCTCCTCTCTCTCTCTCTCTGCCTGCCTCTCTGTCTCCTGTGATCTCTCTCTGTCAAATAAATAAATAAAAATCTTTAAAAAAAAAAAATTTAGTAGGATGTGGTCACTGTCCTTGAAAAGCCATAGATAGAATGGCCCCCAGACAGTTCTGGACTCAAACTCTATCCACCCAGTGTGCTGGGCTTGAAAGCAATATGTGGGTCAGGCACAGGAGAAGGGGGTGATGCTGTTCTCTACTGATTTTTTTTTTTAAAGATTTTATTTATTTATTTGACAGAGATCACAAGTAGATGGAGAGGCAGGCAGAGAGAGAGGGGAGCAGGCTCCCTGCTGAGCAGAGAGCCCGATGTGGGACTCGATCCCAGGACCCTGAGATCATGACCTGAGCTGAAGGCAGCGGCTTACCCCACTGAGCCACCCAGGTGCCCTGTTCTCTACTGATTTAAGGAACATGCCTTTGCCCACCTCTCAGTGCCTTTGAGGAATGCCAGATATCTTTGGCCTTCATCCTGCCCCCAAGCCAGGAGATACCCTTCTCCCCAAGAAAAATGAAGATGGAACTTCCAGCCAGGTACCCACCCAACTCTCTAAAGAGGCTCAGGTCAGCTGGAGTTTCCTATTGAGATTCCTTTCTCTCACTTCAAACAAACAAACAAGCACAAAAGAACTTAGCATTTTTTTGTCTCCTCCCCAATTTCATCTGCCTTTGCTCTGAATGCAAATACTGCAGCCATCCCTTGGAAGTCCTTTTAAAGATACTAAATTTTGAAGATCTTAAAAGATTTTGAAGATTCTTAAGCATCTAGAATCCTAATGGTAACTGACAAGTTCAGACCACAAAAGTATCCATTACACAGAAGTGTAAAACTCAAAAATACTCTATCAAAGTAAACGTTCATGTGGAAAAGCTAGAAAATGAAGAAAAGTTCAGAAAATTTGAAACCCCCTAAGCAGAGTTCATCAAGCCTAGCATTCTGGGAGATTTCCTTACTGCCCTTTTCCTGAGAATATTTTTAACGTGGTTGAGATGTGTATGTGAGTGTGGTTTGGATCCTAACTTTGTCCCCCTTCAGCATCAAAACATGTTAATAAAATTGCCTAATGTGCAGTTTCCATGGCGACCTCATCTGCCATCATTTAGTTAGCTGCACTCATAAGCATTTAGATGGCACATAATTCTTGGTTTTTAAAAATAATGATGCATAGGGGTGCCTGGGTGGCTCAGTGGGTTAAAGCCTCTGCCTTCAGCTCAGGTGATGATCCCAGGGTCCTGGGACGGAGCCCTTCAGGGCTCTCTGCTCAATGGGGAGCCTGCATCCCCCTCTCTCTCTGCCTGCTGCTCTGTCTTCTTGTGATCTCTGTCTGTCAAATAAATAAATAAATAAATCTTTAAAAAAAATAATGCTGCATAATCAGCATCCTTCTCTTAAGATGGTATCACACCTCCCTTATCCTTGTATTTAGGCTTATTGGGGAACATTCTTAGGACTGGGTGTTTGCCATAAGTTTCAAGGGCCTCACCCCCAGGCAGAGCCCAGAATGTGAGAGACCCTGAAGTATACCTTGCTGGTTACGGGATCACTGAGCCCCTGTTACCATCTATAAAATGGGGGGAATAAAATCCACTTATGGAGCAATAGGATAAATTATGAGCATTATATGGGGAAAAAATTGTGTGTGAGACAGAGTGTGTGAGAGTGATTTAGAATAGTTCTTGGCAAGCAGCGCTTCCCATGATTATCTCCATTTTAGAGCAGTGCTGATAGAATATATGTTTGATAATGTTGAAATGGAATGGGAAAATACGCCCTTGATATGCCAGATGCAATATGAAAATGACATTTAGAAGAAGTGAGGACCATTTGCCAAAACTTCGAAACATTCTGCTAGGCAGAGTACACTGGTTAGTTATTTTTTTTTGTCAGTGGTAAGTTTTCGTTTTTCCGTTTTGTGGTTTGTTTGTTTGTTTTGGTCACAGTTTCTGAAATAGAAATACCTCGAGCCCAGTTACACTAGAATCTTTTTTTTTTTTTAAGATTTTATTTATTTATTTGACATACAGAGATCACAAGTAGGCAGAGAGACAAAGAGAGGAGGAAGCAGGCTCCCCGCTGAGCCGAGAGCCTGATGTGGGGCTCGATCCCAGGACGCTGGGATCATGACGCGAGCCGAAGACAGAGGCTTTAACCCACTGAGCCACGCAGTTACACTAGAATCTTTATGAGATAGGTCCAATTTAAAAATCACGTTTTGACAACTCTAGAGTAACTTGTTTTCAGTGTGGGTCCATCTTGACTGGCTGACACCAATTAGGAACTGGGGTTACTGGACTCCTCAGTATTTAGATGGGACTATGCCCTTTCCACAAGACTTCTGTGGGCCTTTATTTCTTTATGGTTAAGCTAAGCTGCTATTTGCCATTGCTGACTTTAAACTTTAAAACAGGATACCCTCAGTCTTTTTGGTCAGCACCATGGCATACACATTGGGTACCAAAACCCCACTCAAGGAGATAGAGTATGTAAGTTAGGACTCTTTGGGCTCTACATGACAGGAGAAGAAGTTAAGAATGGGGTAAATCAAACCTGCATTTCTCAGCCTCCCTCACTCCTGTATGTGGGCATAAATGCCATAAAAAGTGTCCATAAATTTAATAGAACATACTGTCAGGTGGTGGCTGCTGGTAACCTCCCTTGCAGAAGGCTACCTCACTTTTGTCCCTTTACTTCCTTGTCCTCTCCTGTAGCTACTTGGAATGTAGCTGTAACGGGGGGGGGGGGGGGGGGCATCTAAGCCATGACAACAAGGACAACATGTCTGTGTGTAATATACACTGTGTGAGATTTAGCTTTCATTGTTGCTATTGTTTTACTCCCCCCTAATCTAAGGACACAATCTTTTGGGCTTTCAGAAACGTTTGCCTAGATGGCTTGATTGTCTCATCATAATGTTACCTACTAGGTAAGCTTAATAAGTGTTGGCAACATTCATAGATAGCTTGAAGCTTCTCATCATTCATGCTGGGTACATTGCTCAGTCATGGAGACACAGTAGTGAATAAGACATAGACCCATGATTTATAAGGTTAACAAGGACCCAGGCTGGTAAGAGAGGGGTATGTACAACCCCAAAAGGTTTGTGCAACCTTTTGGAAGGACAATTTGACACTGTCAACATTAACTATGTACATGCCGACTTCAAAATTACAGGAACCAAGACAGTATGGCATTACTGAAAGGACAGATGAAATCCAGAAATAGACTCGTACATTTATCACTGTAGCTTAAAAAAGGCCACACACACACACACACACACACACACACACACACACACATACATATATATCTTTGATACACTTGTATGGACAACATCCTTCTCAGTCCCAAGTATCAAGTGGAAAGAAAAGCCTCTTCAACAGATGGTGTCACAGCAAAATTTGAGATGGATCAAGATGGGAGCTAAAACTATAAATCTTCTAGAAGAAAATATAAGAATATCTTATGCCACTTTGAGGTAAGTAAATATTTCTTAGCACAAAAAGGCACAGATCATAAAAAGAAAAAATTGATCCATTGAACCACGTCAAGATTAAGAACTTCTGCTTTTAAAAGAACGCCATTAAGAAATGAAAAGACAAGGGGCGCCTGGGTGGCTCAGTGGGTTAAGCCGCTGCCTTTAGCTCAGGTCATGATCTCAGGGTCCTGGGATCGAGTCCCACGTCGGGCTCTCTGCTCAGCAGGGAGCCTGCTTCCTCCTCTCTCTCTCTGCCTGCCTCTCTGCCTACTTGTGATCTCTCTCTGTCAAATAAATAAATAAAAAAATCTTTAAGAAATGAAAAGACAAGCCACAGGGAGAAGACATTCTCAGAACATAAATCTCATAAAGGACTTGTATCAAGAATATACAAAGAACTTCAAAATGTCAGCAACAAGACAAACAACCCAATTAAAAAACAGAGGAAAGACTTGAACAGACGCTTCACAAAAGGAGATGCACAAATGGCCAATGAGCACATGAGAAATGCTCAACATCACTGGTACTTGGAAGGAATGCAAATGGAAACTACCAAAATAGGGGCGCCTGGGTGGCTCAGTGGGTTAAGCCTCTGCCTTCGGCTCCGGTCGTGATCTCTGGGCCCTGAGATCGAGCCCCGCGTCCAGCTCTCTGCTCAGCAGGGAGCCTGCTTCCCTTCCTCTCTCTCTGCCTGCCTCTCTGCCTGCTTGTGCTCTCTGTCTGTCAAATAAATAAATAAATAAATATATATCTTAAAAAAAAAAAAAACCTACTAAAATACCATTCGAGTGACTAAGATTATTGACACTACCAAATGTTGAGGAAGAGGAACAACCACAATCTTGATCATGGGAATGAAAAATATTCCCATCACGTTGGAAAACCAGTAGCTTCCTCCAGAGTTAAACGCATCTACTCTATGACCCAGCAATTCCACTCCTAGCTAGGAAGTTACCTGAGAGAAACGAAAGCACTTGTCCATGAAAGCCTTGTGTAAGAAGGCTTTGTTTGGGATTCCCCTCCCTGCACTGTGACCTAAAACCTCTTGCTAGGCAGAAAGCTGGGGCACCCTATAGCCCACTTCATGTGTTTCCCATCTCTCAGGAAACACTATCTTGTGCTACCTATTGTTTAATGTCTGCAAACTATTATTTGATGTGGGGTTTTTTCCCCAGCTCTTTAGATTGTTTAAGGTAGTTGGGTAAATCCACTCTGTTACTCCATCATGGCCTGGAACAAAGTTCTATTTCATGTCTTCATAGGGCCATGGGTTACACTGGTATACTCATGTGTCTAAAACATACTGAACTGTCCACTTCCGACTTGTGTGTATTTCACT